>NW_026262745.1:9040000-9651500 GCF_021869535.1 Mytilus californianus
CATTCATAGAATATATTTTACATACTAATATTTCCTTATTTTTTTTTTTTGAATTGATATACAAATTAACAACTGCAATTGCAATATATCATTAAAAGCAATTTTGACATAAACATAATATATATCCTGTAATGTTGACGAAGTATGAATTCTTAAGATGAGGAAAAAATAAGATTTCCCGAAAGGAACACAATACATACTAGATTATCCTATTTATTGTTCTTCTTAGAATGTACTCCTTTTCTCCTCGGAAGTCTTTCAGAAAGTGAAATGCAAAAATTACCAACTTCCATGATTCGGAATTATATAGCATCTTAGTTTCAGTAGAATTAATTCAGTTTAAGTATACATAAAGGCAACAGTAGTATACCGCTGTTCAAGAGTCATAAATCGATAAAGCGAAAACAAATCCGGATAACAAACCAAAACCGAGGGAAACAAATCAACTATAAGAGGAAAACAACGGAACAACAGAACACTTAACTGCAACAAAAACAAACGCAAACATACAAAGAAACGGACTAATCGATAACAACTGCCATATTCCTGACTTGGTACAGGACATTTTCATTAATTTTGTTCAATATAGCAATTGGTGTGAGCACTGTCACTCTATTTACTAGGCCAATAGATGAAAACAACACGTTAAATAATCTCATTCGTCCGAAGCGCTTTTCTTGATATACATTCAAGAGGAACGCTCAAAGCCGAATATTTGAAAGCCGAGGATGTATAAGTACCGAAAATGTTTTCCATGACTTAAACTACTATTTAGCAAAATGTCATGCTTTTACCACAATCTGAGCAATTTTGCTTAAAATCTGCACAAATCATCTTGACTTATTTTAAACTAAAACCATTGCAACATGTATATAATTTTTGGTCTATAGTATAAAGATAGCTTTAGGTTAGAATTATCTTCCTCTCATTAAATAATTCAATGTTTGATTGTTGAGTGCATCTATCCCTTCGAACTTGATATAGCAATATATAAACTGCATCTGCATATGGAGTATATATCTCCAAGGTGATACTATATTCTATAGGTAAAATATAGGTATATTTCCTATCATGATTTCTTGATACATGGTTGCTGCTTACAAGGAAGCTATTGAATCAAGAGTTCCAAGTGGTCCAGTTGAAAGCATCCCCTCGAAAATTTGAGTTGAGTTAGATGAGGTTATGGAATATCTGTTTCAAAGATGACGACAGATATGTTCCAATTGCTGTAACTACAATGCTGTCCTCTTTTCCCCGAATGTGACCTACCAAATTAGACTTAATACCAGGTTCGTATTTACATGAGCAACACGACGGGTACATCATGTAGAGCAGGATATACGTATCGTTCCAGAGCACATGAAATCCCCGTGTATTATGGTGGGGTTCGTGTTGCTCAGTCTTTAGTTTTCTTATGTTGTGTTCTGATCTTTCTCTTTTTGTCGTTTTCCGTTTTATGTCATAGCATTATATTGTCAGTTTGTTTCGACTTATGAGTTTGAATATCTCTTTGACATCTTTTGCCTCTCATTTATTGTATCGTGTCATGAATTGGTGTATACTTATATAAGAATCTCTCAATCTCACTTGAAATGCAATTTTCAACCAGTTTTGCAAGTTGTCTAGCCGGGAGATACATAAATTGTTCTTTTTGATTCATGTATGGTCTATTAATATCCATGCTACATCAATCGTTCAAGACCCAAATGTTGCAAAACACTTGTCCTACCTCCATGACAAATATGTTGTTGTCCCCGTAAAAAAAGTCCCAAACAACATCGTTTTTTTTTGTGTAAATCACATTACATAAACTTCTTGATAAATGAATTAGGTGTTGCCAACTCACTTGGAAACTAAACATATACCCCCAAAACACTTACTAAAGAGGAAATCCTTGATAATCATAGGTCTGTTCAATGTTCCTTTGGAATTTCAACCAAAGATGAAGAACTGGATCTTCCATCTCTGAATTGGATACCTTAACTACATGAGTGTCCTTACAAACAACGGTGTATTGCTTGGTCTTTCAAGTACTCCAAGAAAGCTCGTTCTAAATGATTAACATCAATTTTATAAGCAATCAAAGCCGTGCTTCATACTTATTGTAAAACTACTTATTCTAGAGGTGGCGTGAATTAGATGTGGATACTAAAAAAATCCATAGATCCTTTCTACACTATACACAAGTATTCCCCATTCAAAGCTAAAAGACAAATTGAAAGAGTTGCTCCTGCTTTGTTTCATAAAAAGAATGCCCTACGTAGATACATGTATCTCCTCTTAGGGAAGGATAATTCCTACTTTGTAAAAAATCACTCTGATTCAAACAAAAAATTCTCTGAAACTGACATCATGCTTGATTTCATGATTGACAACATATTATTATTCGTTGGATACCAATTTTCGTGGATTTCGTGGGTACAGGTGAATCACGAAATTAAATGTTCAACGACTATCAAATTGTCTATAGGCTTGTATGCAGACTTCTGCAAAACAACGAAAATAAATATCCATGAACAAGTAAGTTGTTCTTAATCCACGAAAATTGGTACCCACGAAAATAAATGAATCCACAGTAGTTACGTTTGGAGGACGTGTTTTTCAACAAACAATCGGCATTCCAATGGGAATAAACTGTGCCCCTTTTCTTGCCGACTTGTTCCTTTATTCATATGAGGCTGACTTCATACAGGAACTTCTTAGGAAGAAAGAAAAGAAGTAAGCAGTATCCTTTAACTTTCCTTTCTGCTTTAAAGATGTTCTCTCACTAAATAGTTCAAAATTTGGTGACTAAGTTGAACGCATCTATCCCATCGAACTTGAGATAACGGATACAACAGATACAGTAAAGTCTGCCTCATATCTTGACTTACATCTAGAAATTGACAATTAGGGTCGGTTGAAAACAAGACTTTACGACAAAAGTAATGATTTAGCTTCCTAATTGTGAAGTTTCTTCTCTATGTAGCAACATTCCAGCAGCGCCTGCATACGGAGTATATATCTCCCAGTTTATACGATATTCCAGGGCTTGTAACTGGTAAGGGATATGTTACTACCAGTCTAGTTTGAGCAGAATTCAATGACATTGTGTTTGGACAAAAGTTGTATACTTTTATTTGATTCAAATAGATCACAGAATAAAATGGTGTAAAGCAAAAGTCAATATAGCAAGTTTGGTTCTGCTATAGGTATATATCAACAAATTCGGACACGGTCAGAAAGAACGTACAAAAAATTAGTACATATTTTAAACAAAATAGTTACAAGACCTAGCAATTACTTTATTAATAAATACAATCTGTGGATAATTTTGGTATCATATGAAAACTTTAAGGCTTGGGATCACTGTAGAGTCTATAAGTTCCTATTTTTGTAATACAAAACTTTCTTGAACCAGTGTGTAACAAACTCCATTTATTTATTTATATATATCTATTTCACTTAGGACTATATTTTATGTTAGGGCTTATTTTCGCTAACACCGGACTATATAGTCAAGCAGACCTTTCATGTGTATCACGTGATTAGGCACCTATTGAAATTTCACAGGTAAGTTTCAAATCAGTCGACACATTGCCATTGAGTAAAGCACACGCTTGTGCTGAGTCTAGAGTTGGTAAAAATAGCAGTTGGGTATTATAATTGTCAGTTTAGGACATGGATATCCCAAGCTTATTATTACAACACTCAGGTAAGACATTTTTACTTATTTATATCGTTCATTGAGGTCTATTTTGCTGTCGAGATGATATTTCTTACTCGCGGTCCAGAATGTCCGAATAATTGCTATATCATGCAAATGTATAAATACAGTAAGTAATTTTTGGGTTCAATATTTATTTTGCAGGGGTTTTTAAGCCCGGTTTTGGGGTGCGTACAGCACGTAGTAAATACAGTCGACTGGTCGGTGATATATGGTGTCGGAGATACAAATGGTATTATTAGTAATATGGTTACAACTCGATGTTGCTGATATCAATTACAACGCCTGGAGTCGGTGGAAGTATCCGTTATAAATATACACAGAAGTCCGTTTAAATATATGTTAAACGAATCGAGCAGTCCGTGCAGTATTATGCAGTTTCAAGTCGTCATTGCTCATTGAAGTTATCATTGCAGTAAAAGTATAAAATCTAGTGTTCTTTTCATCAATTTAGAATCAACCAAAAATGTGTGAGAATAGTTATTTTCTGTCCGTTTTATATTAAGAGAAATTCAAGGGGAACAACCCAAAGTTATTCTACAGTACGTGCAACGTTCAACCTTTACCGGAAAGTCTGCAGAGTTGATGGAGGTGTGCGAACTGTAATTGTTTAATTTCATTTTGTTTATTTCATAACATTATATTTAGTTCTGTTTTGTGTGTGTTTATTTAGTTACATTTGCATGTATTCATTTCATTATTTCATTTATGTTGAATTTACTTTACTTTTGTTTTGTTTATTAAATTTATATTTAAATTTAGTTTTGTATAACATTGGCCACTTGACAATCCAAAGAACTTAATTCTTTACACAGTGCATTCTTATATGCAATTTAAGGTATGTTAAATGTTGAAGCGCAAGTAAGAAAAGTTTTGACATGAAATGTTTGTCACTTTATTTGAACTTAAGATAAAATATCTATGATTGATAGATATTGCAGAATTTAACATAGAAATCAATGGGGCTATGAATAAGTGGTTTTATTCCTTTTATAGACCTTTTAAATAGTTTGAGAAATTGACAGTTTGATTACAATGAAAAAGGTGAGTTTTCAGGAAATTATGTGCAATTTAATATTCTGTAGCTATGATCATTCATAGAATATATTTTACATACTAATATTTCCTTATTTTTTTTTCAATTGATATACAAATTAACAACTGCAATTGCAATATATCATTAAAAGCAATGTTGACATAAACATAATAGATATCCTGTAATCTTGACGAAGTATGAATTCTAAAAATGAGGAAACAATAAGATTTCCCGAAAGGAACACAATACATACTAGATTATACTATTTATTGTTCTTCTTAAAATGTATTCCTTTTTTCCTCGGAAGTCTTTCAGGAAGTGAAATGTAAAAATTACCATCTTCTAAGGTTCGGAATTATATAACATCTTAGTTTCAGTAGAATTAATTCAGTTTAAGTATAAGTAAAGGCAACAGTAGTATACCACTGTTCAAGAGTCATAAATCGATTAAGCGAAAACAAATCCGGATAACAAACCAAAACCGAGGAAAACACATCAACTTTAAGAGAAAACCAAAGAAACAACAGAAACACTGAACTGCAACTAAAACAAACGCCAATGCAACATACATAGAAACGGACTATTTGATAACAACTGCCATATTCCTGACATGGTACAGGACATTTTAAGAAAAAATGATTGGTTGAACCTGGTTTTATGGCTACCCAACCCTCTCGCTTATATGGCAATGTTAAAAATACCGCTAAAATGACAAGATTACGTGACAGGAATACAGTTCAAATAAACGCAAGAATATTCAGGACAGAGAAATACATAAATGAATAATATAATAGTACATCGCAACATGTAAACCACAGAATAACAACGGACACCTCCCATGAATCCACGACAGCACACCAGGACACCACACACGAATTATAAACTGTGCGTTACACGAATGTATCGACGCCACGAAAAGTGATGTTTTTTTACGTTCATATTATCACAGGTAAATTTCTAAAAATAGAAAAGATTTGTTTTATTGTAGACACGTACAAGAATATAAGATTGAGTTTGTAATGGTGTTATTCTATGTTTTTTCTAACCATGATAAGAATATTAAAATGGAATTGTGTTTGTAATGGTGTTATTATTTGTATTTTCTTACCATGTCGGTTTTTCTTCTAAAGCAAAACTGTGTATAAATAAAAAAAATCCTGTACAAATAGTTGCTTTAAACTAAAAATCATATAAATGAAATAGCTGATTAATTATCTGAACTTTTACATACATAAAATATTGTTGACGAACCATGAGTAACTATACTGAAACATAAGAAATATGTGAAATGTACCGACAATATAGAAATCAAACCACAAACGATAAGACATAACACAATATCTAACCAGACTTACAAAAGAAATATCATAACTGAATACATGAATGTTGGATGTATAAATACCAAGACATATCGTATAGCAATGCGAATTCACACTCGGCACAACAAGTCATATTCAGGAACAGGTCACGTTCGGTACTTAGCAGACGAGACGACGTAGATGGTAAACCACAATCTAAGACGTGGTAAAAATGTTGACACAGACACACCGTATAGATCAACCAATTCGTGATGGTGTCCATACAATTTACGAAGTGTCATTTTTAATCTTTCCTCGTCATAACTCTTTTGGACCAGTTTCTACGTGAGGAGCACACTCCTGTATATGACGTCCGTATAGTGTGAACATGCACGAACATACTCTACAGATAAGATACATGCAGTAAAAGTTTTAAAAATATCACATACGGAAGACAAACTCTATACGAAAGGACACCCGCGATGCAAGCAATTAATGCGCCCAAGCCTCACAATTTACATCCATGGTACATGGAAAGTAAAAGCGCATATTGTATATGGTTATTGCAAATAACCAGCTAAAGCCCTTTTCATCTGATGTTTTTATAGGTTCTTATGTTGTGCTGTTACACCACTGTTCCAGATATAGGGGGGGGGGGGGGGGGTTGAGCGCTTACAAACATGTTTAACCACGCCACATTCTTTATGTACATGCCCCAAGTCAGGAGCCTGTATTTCGAGGTTGTCGTTGGTTGACGTCTGTCATATTTGTTTTTCGTAAATTGTTTTGTTATAAATTAGTCCGTTAGTTTTCTCAAATGTATTGTTTCATATTTTTCATGTCGGAGCCTTTTATAGCCTACTATACGGTATGGGTTTTTTTATTGTTGAAGGCCGTGTGGTTGCCTATAATTGCTTACATCTACTTTCTTTGAACTTTGGTGGATAGGTGTCTCGTTGACAATCATACCTCCTTATTTTTATATTAAAGGTACAGGCAATGCTTTAGTTCACGACACAGGCAATGTACACTCACGCACCACACATATACAAGCAAATGCTGCACAAAATTAACACATACTTTGAATTATTATGTACATCCTTTCCCTTCTTAAATTGAATAAGTAGGCCATTCAAAATTTAAAGTTAAAGTTAAAGCTTTATAGAAAGTTAAGCTATGTATTATCTTTCGGATACAAAGTAATTAATATTTGTCTCTATCTAATGCGATTCATTTCGCAGACCCCATGTACCTTTTGATTTCTTTTTATAGAAATCGACTTAAAACATTACGATTTGTCCTAAAAAGTTATAAAAGCTGGATTATGCAAATATAAATGAAATATGTTAAAACTTACTTATTTCGATTAGAAATCGAAACAAATAACGATATAATTGGCATCCTCCTTTAATAGGTTTAATTATTTTTTTCCTGCAGACACTATTACATTAACTGTTACTTTACAACTCCAAAGGAGTCATAACTCTCGATTTATCAAAAGACTATATCAAATCTGTAAGAATTGCATGTATATAAATTCTGCTGTGTATCTATCATTTGTTAATATATTTGCGGGTGATACATGAACTGCAAAACAGCACATTTATTCAAAGTTTTGGCGTATTGACTCGTTTTTAAATAGTGAAAAGCAACTGTTACCTTCAACCAAAACGATATTTAAACAGTTAGGGTGCTGGTATGTTGTGTGTATCTATTCACTGCCAAAAATAATTTTGGCGACGTTTGTGCCTTTGGTTCATTTAGCGAAAATGTTCATACAATTAGCACATTTTAGTATTCACTCTTACAAATCTCCCTTATATACACATTTTCGATAAAGCTTGTTTTTGCGCTGCGTACAAAATGTGATTAGTAATAACATTAAGCTCTGTTTTAATGCTTTTTATAGGACCTTGTGCTTTACTTTTAGTACTTAAAAGCTCACAGTAATATAAAGGTAAACTTAAATATTTAAAAAAATATATATTGTACATACCATTGGCAGTTAGATAGCCACGCACAACACATCCTAAAATATACAAATGAATTTAATGCCGGCACTAAGTATTCTGAAATTCTGTGATATTAAATGCAGAAAATAATCCGTTGACTTCTGTAAAAAAACTGTTTGATAAAAACTTATTTCGTCATTTATTTCAATAAGATCATATTATTTGGTTGAATGCATAAAATTGTTCTATTTTTGTAATTGTTCCTATGACATTTTTTTTTACAACAGAATCATTTAATAGCATACAACAGGAAAAGGAGTCAAACAGGAACAAACCAACACATTCAGAGTCGCATTGCTTTCATAGAAAATTCTGCCAATTATAGCTAAGTTTTGTCATGTTTTGATAAAATGACAATTGTATGTCAAAACTATGCCATCGACTGTTCCTTCAAATTGACAAACCTGAATATCATAAAAAGTATTTTCTGAAAAAATAAAAAAATTAAAAAAAAAACATAAACGGAGTTAATGATTTGATTAATTTGTCTAGTATTTTTTCTACCGTTCAAAATTTTATACCTCCATATTTTGAAAACACAGCCACCTATAATTTATTTTTCGTATAACAAAATACCAGTAGAAGTTTAATTTTTAATTATACGTCAGTTACATTATACGTCAGTATAGAAAACAATGCTCCCTCAACATGAGACTGTGAAACATCGAAGTTTAGATATGATCTACATGGCCATGCAATTACAGGAGACCTCAACATCGTTCAAGACGGAGAGGTTATAGACTTTCTGAAAAAAGATCAAAATATCGTTCACCGTCGACAATAAATTAGGAAGAGTTTTGTCAGGTTATTAAAGATCCAATTTCATCCTATTAAAAAAAAACTGTAAACGGAGGGAATCTGACAAAAATTCGCTTGATTCCTATTTATATAAATGTCTGAGTATTGTTGATATTCGCATATCACATTTCAAATATAATTTAGAAATTCAAAATTCAAAATTCAAGACCGTACGCTCCACAGAGGGCCATATAGTAAATGAACATGTCACTACCACAGCTTAGCTTAAGGCCTCCTCCGAACATGTGAAGGTCCCCACTATGTATTGGTTAACTAAACTACACACAAAAATACGTAAAATATCGTTTCATCTCGGCCTTTAGTAAGTGTTCTATTGTTAATCTTTCGGTGCATTTAATGAGTTCCTTAACCACATAAACTATCAAAGAACATATCATTAACTTTTGTAATAAAACGTATGAAAATAGTAGAATTAACCATTTTTGGATTATAAAATAATCTTTGGATGTTTTAGATAAATAACGCGCTTTTGGTGGTCCTTTTGGTTCGGTTGACAGTTTTGACTTTTCCGCTCTTACACTAAACTGCTGCCAAGCTTAGCAAAAGGTCGTGCGACATAATCAGTCAAACAAACTTTATTAGATCAACTCTTTAAAGAAGGATCGTTTTCAGTGGTGAATTTAAACTTTCAACCTCACATAAACTTTCAAACCCATCTCAAGCACACATGCGAAAATTGAACACGGGTACTATAAACGATCGAAAGTTGAATGGACTGATCACGTACAGGATTGTGTACTTGATTATCTCATGGCAATTCTAGCTTATATACATGTGCATGTAAAATTTATTGATATGATAATTTTGTGCAATAGTTCTAAGTTATAATGTCCTTTGTTTTAAAAATTTGAATTTAAGACTCTTAACGGTTTTCACTGCGAAATATTGAATCCAACTGTCTCCTCTAAAATAGTTCTGGATTAACCCCGTGCACCTTTTCTGTCTGTTACATCATTATGTGTTTGCAATAAGACAAAATTAGGAAATATGAATGAAATGGATTCGATGATGTTGGATAAACGTAAATAAAACCGTAACTAATTACAAAAATAACCAAAATACAGATATTGCACGATTTTACAGTAAATATGTTTGTGAAATAAACTGTTCACTATTCATATTCTTTCGCAAGTATATCACAGCCACCTCCTCGACCCTAAAACAATGTTCGCTAATACTTAACCTATTCATAAATATGAAACTACATAGAAATAGAAAAATGGAAGCCCAATGACTAATTATAAATGACAACTTAAATATACATCTTTTTAGGGCATAATCCAGTAACTTTTTTAAAGCAGGGAGGCTTGGAGTTTTAGGGATTCGACTAAGAATAGTGTTAATTTTTTTCTGATTCAGTTTACTTGATTTTGAAAAAAAAAAGAGACAACTCTCCATCCAAGTCAAAATTTATAAGAGTAAACCAATATAGGTCAAAGTACGGTCTTCAACACGGAGCCTTGGCTCACACCGAACAGCAAGCTATAAAGGGCCCCAAAAATGCTTTCTTTAGAGAAAGAAAATGTACTTTATGTAACTCCGGCAATATACTTGGTGAATTAATAATTAATTGTTTAATTGTTGTGCTATTGTCAGTTGAAAAACGAATGCAATTTATATATTGTAAATATTTGCATAGAATACCAAGTATCATGTCAATTAAGTCGCTGTTTGGTAAGGAAAAACAATCAGTTGAAAAAAACGTGTTTATTCATTAAATGTATTAATAAAAAGGTGAGTCCCTCATTGTACATGTATTTTGTCATCCTTAATTTCTTAATATTTCGTTTATTATACACTATAAATAAGAAAATATGGTATGAGTGCCAATGAGACAACTCTTCATCCAAGTCACAATGTATAAAACAGTTATAGGTCAAAGAACGACCTTCAACGCGGAGTCTTGGTTCACACCGAACAGCAAGCTATAAAGTGCCCAAAATGACATTTTAAATAAGCATATTACATGTCACTTTGGTGGATAGTCCAACAATGTTATGCAAAGCTCTATTCTTCAGGTAGATTCATCTTAGTATGAAATCAAAAGACAAATTTGCATCCAATTAAAATCAAAACAGTACATTTATATTGTTTCTTATAAACTACGACATTTCTCACAAATATCTATTTTATTTTTAGTTCCACTCATGCAAAAGAAATATCCTCGCCGATGTTGCATTTTAATTCTTTTTACAAAAACATGCCTTCAATTCATTTTATTTTCGTAGTAACCATGACAGTACATTGCATAGTACGTCAATTGTGTTCATTCACGTGCACAATACGATTATTGTTGTTTTGTTTCTAATTTTCGGGGACAATTTGTTTCGTTCGTGATGAATGACCAAATGCTTAGCTACTGAATGTTCGTTTTATAGCACGAAAATAAAAGAGAAATGTGCAACCCTTCATGAATTATTATTATTGATCATTATTATGAGATCCTTATTACATGTCACTACGACATTGTCAGGATAATAACCTAGGATATGATTTATCCCGCGCCGTCAGTGTGAAAGAAAATTAAAAGTGGTTCATGTATTCATCCGTATAAAAGTGGCACATGTATTTATCCTTATATTTTTCATAATGCGGTACATGATAATTGTGTTGTTGCATGCATAAAGAACATTACTCAATAAAAAAATATCACAAGTAATATATTATAGTACCCCACTATTTGAACATCAGGCGACGACACAGCATTACAAGACATTTATCTAATTTTTTACCAAAGATTTGTAGATTAAACTATACAAATCCTTGTTTTTATGTTTGTAATTACATAGTACATTCCATTGTCGGTCACCTGTGTCAATTCACGTGCACACTACGATTGTTGTTGTGTTGAATCTTTCGGCCAATGAAATGAGACGTTACAAGTTGTTTGTTTGTGATACGAATGTAATCAATGAATTATCAAACGCTAAACTTGACTGCAGTTCAGTGTAATACTACCCTTCCACACAATCTTATCAAAAAAAGTTTTCGTATTAAATTAAATGGTCGTTTGTTAAATCTGACGGCAAATGTATTTGCTGCAACTCGTATAAAACCTTTTTCTAAAACGAGAAAGGTAAATATGCTAGATAAACTTACTGGAGGTGTGATTAGATGATTAAAGCCGCAAATTTTCTACTTGACAACAATTATGTAAGCTTATCGACAGGTTGTAGGTAATCCTATGGGCATCAATTGTGCCCCTATAATAGCAGACTTGATCCTGTACTATTATAAATCACAGTTTATGACCAAAATCAGTAAAAACAAGTCTTAAGTCCATATAATTTATGAATTCAACAACACGTACCGTTATCTTAATGATAGTTTTCGTTTAATAATTAAGAATTCTCTAAATATACTGCCGAAATTTACCCAAAGGAACAAACTTTAAATATATCAAATGTTAACAGCAATAACTGTCCATTCCTAGATTTAGATATTTCAGTTTTAGACCAGAAAATCTACACAAAATTTTACGACAAAAGGAATATTTTTTCTTTTCCTATAGTTAATTTTCCTTTTATGGACATTGATGTTCCTTTGTCACCGTTTTACGGTGTTTATATATCCCAACTCGTTCGCTATGCCAGTGTCTGTAGTGACGATTTGGATTTCAATGAGCGTTATCTATGCTATACTGATAAATCATTAAGTGTCTTGGATTTCGTTTCCACAAATTACTTAAAATCTTTACTAAATTCATTCTTAGATACAAATATTTGGTTTGCAAGTTTGGCTGTACCTGTAGAAAACTTATTACAAACTAAATATCACATCATAAATTTTAAGGTGATGTTGTTTACCGAGCCCGGAAATTTATATATGATACGGGTAAATTTATGAATCCTTTAAATAAACTTGTTCTGAAAGGTTACCAATTCAACACTGTAATTATTTCTTTGAATATTGTTTATATTGGTATAATGGTATAAATATTGATTTTGTTACCAGTAAACTAAAACCATACTAAATATTATTGTTAGTTATATAGATATGCACATTCACGGTGCTACAATCTGTTGATACCTATATTTTGGCATTACACAAGGTCATGCCTTTCTCTTACTGTTAATGACGTCTTACACTTAATCCATTGGATGTGTACTGTTTAATATTTAAGTCTTACATACATGATTTTTTTATGAGCCGTTATTGGCTTTGAACTAGCTGTCAGTAATTCCGATTACTCTCAGATCTGTACTTTTTGTCTTTTTTTATTGTTGGGGATGTATAAATACCCGCCATGTCCAGACTGTATTTTTGTAAGATGTTTTTTTTTCTGCTTTGTATCGATCTAATGGGTTAAGCTCATTCCCCTGATTTTTATAGTTGTTCTTATGTTGAGCTGTAGCACTACTGTCCCAGGTTAAGGGGAGGGTTGAGCGCTCACAAACAGGTTTAACCCTGCCATGTGTGCCTGTCCTAAGTCAGGAGCTTGTAGTTAAGTGGTTGTCATTGGTTCATGTCCGTCATATTTGTTTTTCGAAAATTGTTTTGTTTTTGGTGTTTTCAGTCGTTCTGTTGCTTTCTCATCGATGTTTACGTAATATTTCTCTTCCTTTATACTATTAGGTTTTAGGGAAGGGAAATGATTTACTATAGGACAATTTTAATGTTTGATTTGAAGATTATGCGTATGAATTGATTTGTTTAAAATAGTACTATTTTTTTGTTGTATGTCTTCTGAACGGATCTGAATTAGTGTCTTTATACCAAAAATAATCTGATAAAAATTTCGAAGAGCGTTAATAAAGTCATGTCATTTAAAGGGCTATTAGCTGTCAAATTCATGTTCACCGATTTGACTCAAATTCTCATATTTGATTTATAACCTATTAAAACGTATATCCAACTTACATAAAGTCTAAAATGAACAATTAACAATGAATGGAATCGATAATATGTATCCGTATTTCGTGTGTATTAAAGTCTAGACGCCATCTAATTAACCATCGAGGTGACCTCAAAAGAGTGCCGACGGTCATATAACCCGATATAAACATAAATATAGATATAAATTGATAGCGAACACGTGCAATTTGATTTTTCTAGGTCTTTTTGGTTTCATATAATAGGTTAAACAAATATGTTCTTTTTATTTACATCTATTCCCTCAGTCTTTGTTTGTTACCTTGATTTGTCTCTTTTCAATCGATTTACGAAATTTAAACTTCGGTAAATTACTGTCTCCTTAATTTGCATTTAAAGTGTGAAGAAATTAAGAAGTAAAAAAAAATATGGTGGGTAAATTTTAATGAATATTGAGCTCGTTAATTATGATTCTAACAAATTAAACTTCTTGTTTCTTCATTTTATAATTTTTCTAAGGGTATTACCTTATATTCAATACTATTTATGAAACGGAGTTCAATTAAGAAGAGCTCTTTTATTGAAACGGCTACAAATTCTATTCAAAAAGGATTTTCTTTCGAAATAGCATTTAAAAGAGAGGCAAACGATACGAAGGGAACATTTAACTCATAGTCGAAAATAAAGTGATAACACCATGGCTAAAAAAGAAAAAGACCAAAAGACATATTAACAGTATACAAAACACAACATGAAAAACTAAAGACTGAGAAACACGAACCCCACCAAAACCGGTGCTAATCTCAGGTGCTCCGGAAGGTTAAGCAGATTATGCTTCACGTGTGCCACCCGTCTTGTTCCTTGTAAGTACATTGTACAACTATATAGACTATAGTTAGTTATCTGACGTAAAAAAAACTACTTTTATGATTTTCCTTCAAATAAGACGTCAATTTTAATGTTCAGATGATATATAACTTAATACTTTATTATAACATTTGAAAGGATAATGCAGAGACAAAATCAACAATAGAAGTATTTTATACATTCACTGTGTTTAATTTAAGACAAAGTAAAAAAAAAAGTGTATGTCAGATGTTGCAATTTTCTTAAATCATTCCAATTTGACATTTTAAGAATTGTTGTTTGGTTGATATGTCAATAAACTTCGTTCGTTCATCAAATCATCAATAAAGGAAATTTAAAGATAGCCGAGGCCATCTCATTTTGATTCTAACTAAAAAAATACCCTTCTTAAACATAATGAATCCAGGTATTAGTATTATTACTTATTGCCCTACATCCTGTCGAAACTGGTATTATGGCATTACACATGCTCATGCTTATCCCATACTGCCTATGTTTCTGAAAACCATCTTTTACTAGAAAACCCACGCAAGAGAGAATATCAAGGACACTTTAAATACAGCAGGGTTATAAATTATGTTTTCTTCATTTTAGTTTAAATGATCAAGTATTCCTTTGATTCAAGCAAGCATCGTTAGCGTTTATCAAAGACCAAAGTCTTTTGTTTTTTTGTGTACTGTGTGATAGCCTATTGTTTGTCTTTTCTTCGTTTTCTGTATATCGCCATGGAAATGTCGGTTTTTCAACGTCTATTTTTTTACACAGTCCTTTTAGTGTATTTAGCCCATCAAATCCTGATTAGAGACGATTTAACACTTGGCACATATGTCCGTATGTCTGTCGACTTTTGTTGGTGTCTTTGGAATATTGTAGAATTGATGGACACCTAAAACACATTTTATTCATATTTTGATAAATCTATAGATGTACAAAGAAAGGGTCTGATTCTGGACAGGCAAATGAACATGTGGCGGGGTTAAACTATTTTTTTTTCTATTACTTAGTACCTCATTCATAACCTCGGTAAGTGGAATAACAATAGCTACACAAAATAATTAACACTGGTACAGAAGAAGCAACTCACTCTATAATATTGTTGCGAGAGACACTGAACACGGAGGTACAAAAGAAAACAAAACTTAATTAATCAATAATTATTCAATACCAACATATACTAAATCAACCAAAGAGGCCGATATTGCTTTGACGTCTGGCTGGATTTTTTTTTTTTTTTTTGTGTATTGAGGAGTATGAAGCACTTTTGTTTTTGAAGTAACACTAATTATAGATCTAACTAATTACGTACGAGTGATAAACAGCCAATGAAATTTTTTTTTCAAATTGTGTAATCCAAGTAATGAGTAAAGCTTTATGACTGAAAGACCAGAAGACACTTAACCTATTGACTCCTCTTGTCTATCTTCGTTTAGATTTCTTCATTATTTGTTTGTTACATTGATTTGTTGTCTTAATTGAATTACAAGATTTGAACATCGGTAAACTACTGTCGTCTAATTTTATCCCAAACACCTAAGACGTTTTGTTACAGATAGTCAAATCCAGACTTATCAAAACACTGTTTTCCGTTTTTTGTTAAATAACACTATGAAGTATTGTTTTGTACAAAGTTGTCAACCAACAAACTGAATCCCCGGATCGACACTTATACAAATTTCTAAAGAATTTTAACACTGGCGACAAATATGCCAACTGCTTACATATATATCTATCGATTTAGGGAGTATTTTGTTTTTTTCTGTCTTTATGCCGTTTTATTTAAACGATTTATTATATTATAAAGCTATTTTCGAAATAACCTAAACAATGATCAACATATTCAATACAACATAGCAACACAAAAAAAAAAATGTCAACGCCAGAAATGTCAGAACAATTGGAATCGGTATCTGTTTATAAGGGATTTTAAATGATTTAGATAATTAGCAATTATTTTGTAAAATTCAACCTAAAGCAGTAAAGGTTGCTCTTTGTAAATACAGCTATTTCACAAACTATGCCTCTTTTGGGGAGATATATAATATTCATAGATATTTTTATTTGTTTAAGTACAGGTTCCCAGATAGGATCTCTATGTTTCATCCCATAGAGACAGAACTTGGGAATATTACCGGTATAAATACACATGAATAGCGGCCAAATTGAATTCTGAGGAAGACCCAAAGTGAAGGGATGGCTAGTACAGAATTTTAATATAAGTTTAAACTCTTAGAAGTTCGAGGAATATAAATGCCGCACAGCCCCATGTTTTGACCTTTAAACGTAGTACATAAGAACTTTCCGTTCTAAGATATATTTTTTTACGAAACTTCATAGTAAAAGTGGCACAGCTTTAGCTGTAAAATAAATTTCAATGGGAAATTGCATTGCCTGTATTTACAGAAATGCAATTTATAATAATAAGCAAAAATATCACTAATATGGTATAAAACGTGATTGACAACTGAATTGAGATAAATAAAAATAATCGTGGGTATAGACGGTTATGTGGCAATCAAGGAAACACCAGATAAATTTCTAGTTTTTAGTTTAAAACAATTACAAAAAGTATTTTTATAGAAAAATATTATAATATTTAGATGCATAAAAAAGGTTAAATAACAAAAATACCGAACTCCAAGGAAAATTCAAAACGGAAAATCCCCTACCAAATGGCAAAATCTAAAAACTCAAACACACCAAACGAATGGAAAACAACTGTCGTATTCCTGACTTTGTACAGGCATTTCTGTAGAAAATGGTGGATTTCATTAAATGTTTTATAATCAAATGTCATATATTTTCTAAAAAATAATTATTCTAAAACAAAGACATTGCCAAATTGAGAGAAGCATGATAATTTGATGAAAACTGGATATTATTTATATTACGCCAAATTTCATTTTATGTTTGACTTACCTTTAAGCAGTATCAATAAAACTATCATCGTCATGGATTTTGTCTTCTGTAGATCGCATGTCTTATCCTAACCAATTTATATATCAATAAAAAACTGCATTAAATTCAGAAAAAAACGGGATTAAGATACAAAATATATATATATATATATATATATATCACTTCCATCAGGAAGTGTTGCTGTGCAACAAGAATATATGATCAAAACATCAGCCTTTGAAACATTGAAATTACACTGCAATTAATGAACTTTGATATTAATCATATAGAGGATAAACAAAGGACACGCTCTAAGCAATTGAGTTTTGTTCAATTGCATCCATGCATCACTGCTATGTATTAGAGAAATTAATTTTAAACAGAAGATAAAGTAGTAAGATCGGATGCATTTTAATCGATCATTGTGGAATACAAAAAGCAATGTTAAGTGAGTTCAAGTGTATTTTAATGTTAAAAATGAAGTATTTGGCAAATTAGTACACAACAGAATAACACAAAAAAACACCAAATTTCATGGGCGTATGACCAGTATAAAGACGTTATACTCAAAGAGATCAATATACCGGTAATCTTTTAAAAAGTTAAAGAGTAAGCTGATACTTCACGGTAAAAATAATATGATTTTATTGCCAATGAAAAAGCTGACCAACAGAGTTCAAATAACGTAGATATAAGCATCTATAGGTCACCACAAGCTCATGGACAATGGGTAAAACCCATACCGTAAAGTCAGATGAAAAAGGCCCTGATGATCGAAACGTGATGCAATTCAAACAAAAAAACCAATGGCCTGAAATAGAACCAAATAAAAACGAAAAAAAAATAATTTGACAGGCAGCAACAAATGGCAAGCAATGAATTATGTGCTATTCATTAACAAAGTATTTTAAATAAAATCATTTGTAATTGATAAACATTACACCACTTAGAATAACAACTTAGCAATTAACCCGGATAAAAAGTAAAATAACAAAAACACCGAACTTCAAGGAAAACCCAAATTGGAAAGCCCCTTTTCAAATGGCAAAAATCAAAAGCTCAAACACATCAAACGAATGGAAAACAACTGCCACTTCCTTATGCAGAAAATGGTGGATTAAACCTGGTTTTATAGCTAGCTAAACATCTCACTTGTATGACAGTGGCATACAATTCCATTATATTGACAACAATGTGTGAACAATAAACCTGGTTTTATAGCTAGCTAAACCTCTCACTTGTATGACAGTCTTATACAATTCCATTGTATTGGCAACAATGTGTGAACAAAACAAACAGACATTATAGGTAAATTTGTCAAAATTTAGTCTGTATGTTCTGCTGCTTCACGCTTGTATGGTGAGAGATCGATTACCGGGAGCCTAAAATATTTTGGTTACTGAATCAATTTCATGATTATATTACTGTGTTACCTTGAATCTAAATTTTCGTTTTCGTTTTCTTATCACCTTAACTAGTGTTAAAATATCAGGTAGAACAATCATTAGAACCGCCATTATCAATAAAAACACACCTGACCAACCAATTAACAATACTGAAAATCGTTGATCTGTTACAGATGTCAAAGTTCTTCTATATGAAGACAATGTTTTCTTGTTTAAGCGCAGGTTATTAAGACTGAATGGTTCATGTGACATGTTAGTTCTGCTACACGGACAGAGACAAGACTGATTCAGTATGAGACCTGTAAAAAAGGAAAATATAAACAAAGTTATTATTTTTATCATTCGATGCAATTATATTGATTATCCAATAGTCCAAAATCTTTCAGTCTCTATCTGATCACATTTTACATAGTTTTCATTTAAAAAAGGGTTAAAAAAGACAATACGTCATGTGTTTACATATCTATGGAAACCAACTGTGCTCCTTTTCTTGCATTACCGACTTGTTATTCTATTCAAATTAAGAAAGATCTACCAATCTAGCATTGTCTTTTAACTTCACATTCAGCTATATTGTTTATCTCTTCGTATCATCCGAAGTATGTTTGCTTTGAAATGTTTAAATTTGAGAGTTCCTGATTAATAAAAATACTTTAATCAAAGCATTATTGGTGCTGTAATCCAGCTATTGTTTAGCTACAGGTAGTCAGATATTTTTTTTTGTCTCATATTCAATATTTGTTTCTTTATACAAGCTTCTGGAATGCATTTCTATAGAGACAACCATCACAATTTTGGATAAGTGATTTTAGCCTAAAATGTTAACTTGTGTTTAAACACTTTTAACAGAGAATAACCAAGGGACAATCGAAAATCATAAGTTTAAAAAAACTTTACCTGTAAATATAAATAAGAAGATGTGATATGAGTATCAATGAGACAACTCTCCATCTAAGTCACAATGTATAAAAAGTTAACAATTATAGGTCGAAGTACGGCCTTCGACATGGAACCTTGGCTCACACCGAACAGCAAGCTATAAAGCGCCCCAAAATGACTAGTGTATAACAATTCAAATAGGAAAATCAACGATCTAATCTATATAAAAAACGAGAAACACCTATTAACCACTCTAACAAACGACAACCACTGAACAACAGGCTCCTGACTTAAGACAGGTGCATAAAAATGCAGCGGGCTTAAACGTTATAACAGGCGCCAACCGTCACCCTAACCTAAGACAGTAGTGTAACATTACAACATAAAAAAACTACGAATATAAAATATCGATTGAAATGGCATAACTCGATCAAAAAGACATTTAAACAAAAACAAGTAAACATACACTGAATGAATAAGTTTGATCTATGACACAATATATATAAAATATTAAAACGTAAGTGCCTATATAACATAAACGTTATAGGTAGGAATAAACAAGATGTAGGGAGAAGGTCAATAAGACAACTCTTACTTGGGAAAAAATGGCGTTAAATAAAAGAAAGTACACAGGTAGATTTAAATATAATAATGTTGTTGTTAGGAGTACCGAAATAAACATTTTTTACAAAATTAATAAATTTATTGTTCAGAGTACGAGAACAGAAGTGAAAATTTATCGTCATACTAAATACTTATCAAAGGTGGTACATATTAAAAATAGTGAGACGAGATATAACACAAAATAAGTAAACATACCGAAAGCTAGTTAAAAGCCAAAACCAAGTAACAATAAAAATTCATGCATCAGAGACTAAAATCAATTAAAACACATCCCAGGGATTTGGTGTTTTAACGCCATGGAAGACATGACTTGTATAATGCCAAAATAAAAGTATCGACACTCAGTAGGATCGTTAGGATTTAACCTTATAATAAATATGTATCATGTTATATATAAATATAAAGCAATCGTGGATGTGTATTTATACATCCCAAAAACCATCCGAAATGAATACAAATTTAGTAATGTTTTAATTTGTTGATGACAAAGATCTCTTTACAACATTAATAAGATAACCTTTAATAATAAGTTTGTTTAAAGGGTCGATGAGTTTACACGGATCAAATAGTGATTTCCGCGCTTTTAGTACAATATTACCGTAAAATTTAGGATGTGAAATACCGTTTTTGATAAGTTTTCTACAGGTACAATCAAATTTACTAATCAAATCTTTGTATCTATGAAAGAATTTAGTAAATGATTTAAGTAATTCATGGTAACGAAATCCTTGACTTAATAATTTACCAGTGATGCATTGATTACGTTCGTTAAAATATATGACTACACACGCGGGCATAACGAACGAGTTGGATATATAAGCACCGTCTGATGGAGCCAAAGGAACCTCGCCGTCTAAAAAAAAGTTAAATTAACAATAGAAAATGAAAAATCGTTTCTTTTGTCGTAAATTTTAGTATGGAGTTTCCCTTTAGAAATTGAAATGTCTAAATCTAGAAAAGGACAAATACTGCTGTTTATGTGAGATTTGTTTAAAGTAAGTTCCTTTGGGTAAATTTCGGTAGTATATTTAGAGAACTCTGGATTATTTAACGAAAAAAATATCATCACGATTACGGTAGGTATTGTTGAATTTGTCAACCAAATGTAACAATGACATGTCTTTACTGAGTTTGGCCATAAACTGTGATTCATAGCAATAAAGGAATAAATGGTTGCTTTTGGGATTATTTTTATGTTAAAACATTAGTATGCAATTTTTCTAACTCATCTTAGGATCGTTTTTTGAGTTTTGATAAACATTATATGACACTGAAGATGAACAATTTTATTTCGTTTCCGTATTATTACTAAAAAAATGTTTTCAAAGCCCAAAGATAGAGAATTTCTCAATATCGAAAAATTTTTTGGTTTTTCAATTTTTAGAAGGGGAACTAATTTTTAACATCTTGTTTCTCAATTAAATTATTTTGACATGATTGGAAATAGAAATACTCAAAAAATGGTATAGCATATTTTGTTTATTGAAGTTTGACTTAATAAATTCCAAAAAGAGGCATTGAAAATGCATTTTTTCAACAACAAACATTAAATACCTGATTTTTTATTTTTATCTAAATTTGTGTTCATTCTTCATTTAGAAAAAAAATCCTGTATTCAAATACATGTTGAAATACCTATTAAATACTAATATAATAAACAAATAGATTTGATTGCAGAAAATGCCCAAGTTAGAGATCTGCATATTTGTTTATTGTTTTAAGCAAACTAATTATAATTATTACTTAGATTAACCTAAATTATTGACTATTATTATTATTATAACACTGATTTTACAAGAAAAATTGACCCTGCCTGCATTTATATACATATTTGTGTTTTTTTTTTTTTTTTTTCTTTTCTTTGCAAACAAATGCATCTGTTTAATCTCTCATCATTAATCTGCGAGACGTTATTTACAGAATAATTATATGTAGTGTAGATCAGTATACTTATTTAGATCAATAAATGACAATACATTATGTATTAAGATATGTATTAAATCATGTGATACGAGATATTAACTTTGGTCACTTTATATTGGCATTAAAGTGGAGGTGATTCCAAAAATTACTCCCACCTTTGAGTGAAATTGTTTGTAAATAATGACAGTTGTCTATCATACTGTATTGTATCAGTACTCTTACTTGCATTAGGAATGATTTGGAGTAATAGCATCTCAAAGAGTGTGGGAATCAACTTTGATAGCAATACACATCTTGTACCAATCTTTATTCAATAACTTACACAATCATAAGATACTGATAAAATACTTTCAGTTTTCTTATCAACTGATTAAATATGATATATTACTTTTTCAAAATTATTCATAAATAGTAATTTATTATAAATTTTGATTGACAAAGGAACTATTCTATGCAAGTGTATTTTTAAAATAAAGTAGTTATTCGACCAATACTTTCTTAATTTAAAGGCAAATAACATGACAACAGTTGGC
This sequence comes from Mytilus californianus, assembly GCF_021869535.1. Taxonomy (NCBI): domain Eukaryota; kingdom Metazoa; phylum Mollusca; class Bivalvia; order Mytilida; family Mytilidae; genus Mytilus; species Mytilus californianus. The sequence goes on from NW_026262745.1 coordinate 9,062,811, forward strand.
AGTTAATGATTAAAATGTCAAAAGTTGGAAGTAGATGATTAAAATGTCAAAAGTTGGCAGTAGATGATTAAAATGACAAAAGTTGGAAGTAGATGATTAAAATGTCAAAAGTTGGAAGTAGATGATTAAAATGTCAAAAGTTGGAAGTAGATGATTAAAATGTCAAAAGTTGGAAGTAGATGATTAAAATGTCAAAAGTTGGAAGTAGATGATTAAAATGTCAAAAGTTGGCAGTAGATGATTAAAATGTCAAAAGTTGGAAGTAGATGATTAAAATGTCAAAAGTTGGAAGTCGATGATTAAAATGTCAAAAGTTGGAAGTAGATGATTAAAATGTCAAAAGTTGGAAGTAGATGATTAAAATGTCAAAAGTTGGAAGTAGATGATTAAAATGTCAAAAGTTGGCAGTAGATGATTAAAATGACAAAAGTTGGAAGTAGATGATTAAAATGTCAAAAGTTGGAAGTCGATGATTAAAATGTCAAAAGTTGGAAGTAGATGATTAAAATGTCAAAAGTTGGAAGTAGATGATTAAAATGTCAAAAGTTGGAAGTAGATGATTAAAATGTCAAAAGTTGGAAGTAGATGATTAAAATGTCAAAAGTTGGAAGTAGATGATTTAAATGTCAAAAGTTGGAAGTAGATGGTTTAAATGTCAAAAGTTGGCAGTAGATGATTAAAATTGTGTAAAAAGTTTCTGCAAGTCATAAAAACACATAATTAGTTTCATGATATGTCTTCACCTTAGAATTCTGCACCATTTCAAAATCCGGAGTGATCACATAGATCCAGCATGGCTGAATCAAAATCGCTTCAGACGCACGAACTTTATTAGGCGATAGTATAAGTGACTATGTTGAACGCAACTATCCCATATAACTCAAACCAAAAGATAGCACAGATACAGTTAAGGTCCTTCATATTTAGACTTACATAGAAATTACCAATAAGGGTTGATTACAATCTACGATAATCTAGAGATTGCACATGCTGTCATGATTTTCTTGATAATTGCTGCTTACAAGGAAGCTTTTGAGCAAAGGGTTCCTGATGGTAAGGATGTAGTCACATCTTCAAATGTTTTAATGACTCCCTCGTGATTTGGTTGACTGCTATGGAATATAAGTGTCACAGATGACCATGGATGTTGTTTATTTCATAGAAGACATTTCCTTATAATTGGTAAACGTTTTAACGTCTTTATACGCGATAATTACGTAACCGTATATTCGCTACTACGCGATGATAGTGTAATCTTATTAATTTTAGATGAAGATTTTGTTTTGTGAAGACGTTTTTTTTAATATTTCTGTAGAATTATTTGTCATAATTGTCGTAGCCACAATTTCGTCCTATTCTCTTTAATTATGATATTACTAAATGCGACGGTTTTATCTGTTTTTCATCGACTTTTTATCGATATTTTATCGTACCTTTAGTATCTTTTTACTCTTTTCTAGCAGTTATACATAATTCAATATGTTATCTGTTTCACGCATATAAATTAAATGCATGTAGAGATAAAATTTTGAAAGGTACAAATCGCGTAAGATTTATAAAGAAATTTAAAAAAAAAATAACGACTGATGTATATATATATATTAATAAAATGTAATCTGGCTCACTTACCACTGGCTTCCGTTGTTGAATCTTTATAAAAAGACATGGTACTTGACGTGTTCGTTGTAACGATTGAGGCACCATCGTGTGACTTTTGTGATGGTGAATGGACTGTTACATTGTCAGTTGATAATGAATAGCTGGAACCTGATGTAGCTGTCTCTACTAAGCTGGTAGTTTTGTCCGTTTTTAAACCTTGAATATAAAAATAGATGATAGATTTTGAGCTTGGACAATTTTATCGTCATATATTACTCGTATATAAATAAGAAATCTGGTTTTCTTCTAAATCAGTCAACAGCAAAAAATATGTTTTACATGGCAAAAATGTTAACGTTATACTTTTCTTAAATATCAATCGTAGTAACTGAAAAAATAACTTTTTTCTCTTTAAACATTTTGTACGTCTGAAGTGCTTTTTTGGGTTTCCGATCGGTTTGCATTTAGTATTTCGGTTTTGTTCACAAAATACATGTATATAGTGATTAAATATCCATTCCATCATTTAAGTCGGTATGAATACTGTGTAATTATATCAAGACTTCTAAAAGATGAACAAATTAAAGATAAGAAAATGATGCTTTTCAAAAAAGAACTTTGCAAGATGATTTTTCATTTTGTCTTTGAGAAGGTTATGTATCAATTCTTCTTCATATTAGTACAAATACAATTGTGCCAATAATGATGGACAACTAGTATCCATTGCAATACCGACTGGCTACTGAAATTTCATTCAACCAAACTCAAAAAATATCTTGTCAATCTAAATTCCAGCATTTTAATGAAATTGGTTCTGTTGTATTTGTTGTTGGAATAAGTGTGGTTCTTCACAAAGTAAGATTTTTTATGACTTTAAACAACGAATTTGTATCAACGTTTCCAATGAATACTCTCATCATAGATACCAGGCTTAAAATGTTGTACGCCAGACGCGCGTTTCGTCTACGAAAAAACTCCTCAGTGACGCTCGAATCAAAATTGTAAAAAGTTCTTATAAAGTACAAAGTTGACGAGCATAGAGGACACTAAATTCCAAAAGGTTTTGGCAAATACAGCTAAGGTAATCTATTCTAGAAAATCCTTAGTATTTCGAAACATTTTAAGGTGATTCTTTATAATATATACAAAAGCTGTTTCCTTAGTTATTGTTCACATTTTTGTATGATGTCTTATTACTCAATAACACGTGTATCCGCGAATGCCTACATCTCGAATTTTACATTAAACTTGACATTGAGGATGCTACCAAAAATACAAAGTCTGTTTGATATTCTTGACTTAGTGTTGAAATTAATACAGATTGACCTTGTCTTATCTTTTTGGTGTTAACATATTTCAATGCATAAAAATTAACATATGATTTCAAAACATCCGATTATGAAAGATATGGCAAGAAAAGACATAATGAACGCTTACCACTTGATGTTAAATCTATGAATGCAGGTACCGGTGTAGATTTGTTGGTTGTGATAACAGATATGACGGTTGCACGGGCTGTGTCTGTTATATCTGTTACAGTTTTGTCATAAACTGTTGTTGGATGTTCTTTATTTGAAGTAGAAGTTTCAGTTGAACTTGCAGTTGTAGGTGATTTTGATGAAATTTCGAAACTCGGTTTATTACTAACACTACTGAAAAAACTGTCGAATGACTTAGTGTAGTGATCTGTGCTGTCCGTACTGTAACTATGGTCATAACGTGTTGTCAAACTTTTTTCTACAATATTTTTAATATGATATTTTAAACAACAGTATATCTGTTTTTGTGATCTAAAACATTAAAGATATCCTATCAGTTGTCTGATCTGTTCTTTCTGATTTTGTTTTATAACCTATCAAGACATTTTGGGCTGAGTCTGGAATCGCATGGTGGGTGAAACATGCATTTCAGCAGACGATAGCACTGTCAGGCACTCCTTTTTTCCTTATTTTCGTTATCTTAGTTTTTATATCTATAAAAGATTTAAGGGATATACATGAACATCGGTAAACTGCTGTTTCTTCTTATTCGTCCTCTTAAAGGTCAGGCAATGATGCCGAGTTCCTTTCGTTCAAAATAAACATATTATTCCAAATGGTACATCGGTTAAACTGTTGCTGATTTGTTGATCGTTATAGATTTATTCGTCATGGAGGAATACGGATATGTTCCAATTGTCTAAACAACTTTCTCGTCCTCGTTCCTCAATTGAAACATGACTTAAATAGAACTGTAAATGTGTACTTGCAATGAGCAACACGACCAGTGACGATAGTTGAAATGACTTCTTACACTTCCGGACGCCTGAATGAGATAATTTCTAATTTTTGTTAGCATTCGTTTTACTAAGTCTTTAGTTTTCATGTACTGTTTGTTTTAACTTGTTATCTTTTTGTTTGAAGGTTTTTTTTCAAGAAGTCGTCAGTTTCGCTCGATTTATGAATTTTGAATGTCCCCTCCATGCTATATTGTGACTTTAAAAAATATGAGATGAGATATAGAAATAATTCTTTTTGGAAAAAACATGCAAAAATTATCAAGACATACAAAAAATAACGAAAAGAAAAAAGACATCGCAAGAATTGATCGAATGAAAGCTTACCACTTCCTGTTGATGTTGAATCTATTAATGTAGTTCTCGAAGTAGATTTGTCCGTTGTGATAACAAACATTGTTTCACGTGATGTTTCTTTTATTTCAGTGACTGTTTTGTCATCAAGTATGGTTGGGTGACTATTTGGAGTAGATGCTTCTGTTGAACTTAAAGTTGTCGGTAAATTAGATGAGATTTTCAAACTGATTCTATTGTTTTCAGCACTGTGAAGTAAACTACTACTAGATGATGTTGTATAGTGAGTAGAGCCTTCCTCACTAAAGTTATGGTCATAACGTGTTGCCATGCTCTTTGTTGTACTAGGAACAGTTGGTACACCATAACTGAAACCTTAAAACAGTATTTTAAACATGATTCCTTAAACAATAGCATTTTTTATATTCTTATTCATTATCAGAAGATGTGATTTGCCCTTGGTATTTCTTTGTGAAGAGTATCATGCAAATATGGCATCTAAAGCAGGATAAGTATCTTTCTCAGAAGATTTGTCAGACGAGAATAGATACATTTTAAAGTACTTTTCGGTAAAACAAAAAAGTTGATTATTGAAACGTTAGATACCACAAAGAAATAAAAATAGTATATAAGGCAATATATAACATACTTACAAATAGAGAATATTGAAAAAAATAAACAAATTTATGCAACAAAACCCAAAAGAAAAAAACAGTACTTTTTGTGTGATTAAGGTAACTTTCGTTATCAAGTTATATTAATTAACAAATATTATTACTTTTAATTACAGGTAATAAATTAACATGAAGATAAAACATCCTGATATCCTGGCAGAAAACACCAAAGACTGAGCAATACGACCCCACCAAAACATTGACGATTAACCTGTATGTAAGTGACCACCTATCCGTCATCCTTTCTTATTAGCTCAACTCCAATCTTAATTTACTAGGTTTGCCAGTTTTCCTATCGAAGGTCGGTCGTTATCTCCGGCTCCCCCATCAATCAAATGTGGCCGCCACGAATAAGCCAAAAGTGATGAAAGTGGCGTTAAAATACCAAAATATTAATCAATTAGTCAAACAATCTCTAATATTGTGATCCTATCAATCATGTTCAAGTCATTATTGTTGTAGTAAGATATTAATATGGGATTGTTTGAAAGAGAGGCGAAAGATACCAAAGGGACATTCAAACTCATAAATCGAAAATAAAATGACAACGCCATGGCTAAAAATGAAAAATTACCAACAGACAAACAACAGTACAAAAACCACAATATAGAAATCTAAATAAAAATAAGAAGATGTGGTATGAGTGCCAATGAGACAACACTCCATCCAAGTCACAATGTGTAAAAAGTTAACAATTATAGGTCAAAGTACGGCCTTCAACACGGAGCCTTGGCTCACACCGAACAGCAAACTATATAGGGCCCCAAAATGACTAGTGTAAAACCATTCAAACAGTAAAAATCAACGGTATAATCTATATAACAAACGAGAAACGAGAAACACCTATGAACCACTCCAACACACGACAACCACTGAACAACAGGCTCCTGACTTAGGGCAGTTGCATAAAAATGCAGCTGGCTTAAACGTTTTAACAGGCGCCAACCTTCACCCTAACCTGAGACATTTGTGAAACATTACAACATAATAAGACTAACACGGAGCCTTGGCTCACACCGAAAAGCAAGCTATAAAGGGCCCCAAAATAACTAGTGTAAAACAATTCAAACAGGAATACCAACGGTCTAATCAATATAAAAGACTGAGCAACACGAATCCAACCAGAAACTGGGGGTGATCTCAAGTGCTCCGGAAGGGTACGCAGATTCTGCTCCTGCTGAAAATGATTTAAAAAGGTTTAACTATATTCCACTAAACAACTTACAGTTATCGGAGTATGTATTTTCACTGGGAACTGGGTATGATGCTTTCGTCACTTCTACAACTGGAAATATAAAAAATTAGATGCTTGTTGAATGCCGATGCAGTGAATGCAAAAGAAGACACCTAGCGGTAAAAAGATAGATAAGTTATGAAACCGTATTGATATATAATTTTTTTAAATGTCCTTGTTAGGTTAGTTGTAGAAGATTATCGGCGTAAAATGATTACTCGACAGAAGCATTGGTTACTCTAAATAAACCCTTGCATTTCATCTCAAGTCAAACAAGCCATAAGATGTTTCAAATGCCATTAATATTATTGAAGTTATATGTAAAGATGAAAGGCATATTTTGAATAGGAGAAATAAATATGTTTTTCCATTACAAAATGTTTTTAAGTAGATTTTAAAGACTTAAATGAATGTAAAACTTAGGTAGTATTTATGTTAGTAATATGTAAATATGTTAACATGTAAAGTGTGTAATGCAATGTATGTAACGTTATTAAGGATGTATTCCTCTGACGTTTCAGTCTCGTTGAAATATCGTTCTGGAATTATTTCCAAAACATGTGATACAAGTGGAAAATATCAAAGAATTTAAAAAATATATTAATTAAACTTAACTCTGTGAAAAAAATGTGTATTAACAATAAGTATTGAGTTATAAAATTTTCAAATTTTATAACCAATCAAGTCAGTTTCATTAGCCAAAATGTTGAGAAAATGGGTGAGGTACAAGAAAAGATTTTACCAGAAACATATACATCCCATATCAAATTTTGCTTTTCAAATTTAGACATGTATTTTTTCAATCATTTATAACAAAGAAGTAGAAATAATATGCTTTTTGTTCTAAAAAAAAGATAAAAATCCCAAATTTACAAAATTGACAGCATGGTAAATTTAACACGAAAAAGCAACAAAATTTTATAAAACTTTCTTAAATTAACACCTACCTATAGTTTTTTTTTAAGTTTAATTTATTCAGATTGATCCACTTCATCTTTAGTGAAAGTATGAAAAAAGTTTAATTGTGAAACTGTGATTTTTTTCATGATAATAGCCTAAAAAATGGTAAAAATTGATGAAAAATGGGAAAATCATCAACATTGGGTACTTTCAAATGGCCGTAGCAAAAGAAGAAGTGCACCACCATATGATTTTTTCTTCAGCAATTATTTTTTTACAGTCATATAAACCCAAAAATCAGGTTAAGAAAAATAGTTTAATTCTAGAAATGTTTGGCTCCTCAGAGGTGTACAACCTTAATTCTATGATTATAAATCATAAAAATCAATTTCTTATCTCGAAAAAATAAATATCCCTGTTTTAAGTCATTTCAATCATGTAATATGTTTTGAATTATACACAAAATAAAGAAAATGGTGAATAATTTAAATGAAACAACTATCCACCAAAGACCAAATGCCGTGGGTGTGAACAGTAGCATAAGCTTTGAATTTTTGTTCATATCACTTGATAACGTCTACCTGTTGATAAAGTTGCACCAAGTTTTTATGTAATTTAAATAAATGAACACTTTGTGAAATGAAAACACTAGTTGGTGCTTGAAATTTTGCATGGACACAGTCTTGGACGGCACAATTCTGTCTCGAAATCGTAAATGATTCACTGTTAAGCAGTGTTTATAAATCATTATAGACCTTCTACATTTTCCTCCATTCACTTACTTACCCCCTGTAGCACAACAATCGAACGCTCTATTTTCAACCATAAGTTTTTGCTCTCTTTGATGGTTGCCATCTCGCGCTATTTCCTTTTACTTTTACTTTTAATTATGGGAGACAGTTTATGCAAAATTGGTTGGCGTGCGCTTCGTTTGGGTATGATAGACTATATCAAGTGGTGTGGAATTTAACTTCTCAGTTCTTGGTCTAAATTAGTGCTGTTGAACAAAACTAATCATTTAAATTCAAACATGTATACCCGCCGCTAAGACCAGAGTAGCTGTTGTTACTGTGTTTCTGAAGGACGTCCGAAAACGGTTTTTAGAATAGACTGGAGTTGAGAACTGGTAGAACGCATGAAAGATCATTATATAAATAACACATAGCTGAGAGGGTGATAGAGCAGATTGTTACCCCGAGAAAACATTGTCAACTGAGGCGAAGCCAAGGTTGACAATGTCTTTTCGAGGGGTAACAATCTGCTCTATCACCCTCTCAGATATGTGTTATTTAATTTATTATACTGAATGTTCTGTTATTACTGTCGATTAAATTTCGAATTCAAAGTAATAAACTATGATAAAGCGCACACTTGATCAAGCGTCTCCGTGAAGGGTAATAGAGTAAATTAACACCCTCGTATAAGCCAATCAAAATATTGCATTTTTACGTGAAGTATAGTAATTAAATATACAATATAGCTGATGGATAAAAAGATATGTATTGCACTTGCCAATCAGATACGATAGAGGAATAAGTGATATTATTATTACCTTCATGGCCATTTGACTTTACAAAGCTGACTGCTTGAGAATGATTTAACATTTCTACTCTCACAGGATACCATATTATCTTCTCTAAATAATATGTGACACACGTGCCATTATTTCCATGATATACAGATGCAAAGGCGAGAGCGTTTGTATTTATTGAAATTAAATCAGAACCACAAATGTACTCAGTAGTGATATCCGTTTGCTTTGTGTGTACATCTTTCAGTAGCGATTCCATAACTATCATGTCGGCATATCGGTCAAATCTTGCTGTTCCTGACAAAATAACATGACACAATGAATTATGTTAAAATCATTTGGAGCGCCACCAGAGGTATATTGGGGCTAAGTTTTGATTATTGATTTACCGATTTCTCATATTGATGATTTCATAGGAAAACTAAAATAATTATAATTCTAGACTTTGGACTCGGACTTCTTTTAAACTGAGTTTTACTGTGCGTATTGCTGCGTGTTTGTTTATTCTACATTGGCTAGAGGTATAGGGGGAGGGTTTAGATCTCACAAAACATGTTTCACTCTGCCGCATTTTTGCGCCTGTCCCAAGTCAGAAACCTCTGGCCTTTTTCAGTCTTGTTATGTTTTTTTCTAATTTTGGTTCATTCATATGTTTCGGAGTTTAGTGTGACGTCCATTTTCGCTGAACTAGTATACATTTTTGTTAAGGGGTCAGCTGAAGCCCGCCTCTGGGTGCGGGATTTACTCGCTGTGTTGAAGACCCTTTGCAGGCCTTCTGCTGTTTTCTGTTGATTGTTCGGGTTGTTGTCTCTTTGACACATTCCCCGTTTCCATTCTGAATTTTATTTCACCTTTGTACTAGGCAATATAAATATGTTCGTCATCACAAATGGGTCGAACGCGGTCAAATGAGGGGATGGGACACAATTGTCCTTGAATATATTACCTTTAAAACTCCAGGTCTTCCCCAGTTTTTTTTGCCTTTTCGGATTTCACTCATTACGGGTTATGACCTTTATGCAACACAACGGGTGTCACCTTGGGATATGCTCTCCTGTGTGTATGATATGATATGAATGAAAATGAGTTTTTACTATAACTTTGGTCTTAAAAGCTTGCTGTTCGTATGTGTCTTTCCTTGATCATGCGCATTTCTCCCTGATTTTAATTTGTTCTATGAATTTCCGTAACTGATTCCTCTTTTAATTTATTTAGATTATAATAAAACAATTGACACGTATCTGTGGCACGGTAATTGGACGATGGAACACGGAATATTACGTCTGTATAACTGTAGCTACGTAAAACTAACGTTTACTTTCGAAATATGAGTGTGTTATCTGCCAATAGCCGGAATAAGGGCTTCCGTACTAGCATGCACAAATTGAAATATATTTATCTTTTTTTTTGTAGTCTTTTATTTATTCAATTACAAAAAGTGATTTAATATGAAAAACTCCGTGTGTTTGTGGTTTTTTTTTTTGTGTTTTTTTTTTGTGTTTTTTTTTAGGGGGGGGGGGGGTAGTTTTTTGTTTCGGTGATGCTATAAAAAGGAATAAATTAAATGTAAAATAAGTACCAATCCTGACTTGTGACTGGCAAAGGAATGCATGATGTTCTGAGCACGATGTGGAATAGTAAGCATCATCGTAACTTGTGTCAGACATATTTAATACCAAACACTGTGCGCTTTGATCTGTCAATGGTGGTAATATCAGCTGTAGCGAATCGGAAGCTTTAGTGCAGGACGTATTTTTAGCTATTAACCATGGACTGTGACCGCTGGACATCAATCCAAACCAGATATCTGAATATTCCCTTGTAAAGAGAAAATATGCAATGACAACAAAGATTACTTTTTTTTTCAAAATTTTAGTAAGTAAGTAAGTAATGTTGAGTTATGTCGAGTATTTCATATACACATTACATATATTACATAGAAGATGAGCTCATTACAGCTCTGATATAAACCGACTTACAAATATCTTAAAATAAAAACAAAATACTTAAAGTTATCTGTGTATGTTTATAGGATTCATTTGTTCTGACATTGATCGAGCTCTGATCTTCTTCCATATCTCTATGCCTAGCTATGTGGATATTTACTATGTAAATGTCTGCTCAAGATAGTATTTTTTTGTTGTTGTTGACTATTTCTTCGGCGTTTTAAATCTGTTCATAACAAATATTAACTATATCTACAGGAAACCTCATCGGATTACCTGTATTAAAGAATGAAATACCAAATGGGGCGAACAAAAATACACTAACTAGAGAAAACAAAAATACACTAACTAGAGGAAACAAAAACACACTAACTAGAGAAAACCAAAATACACTAACTAGAGAAAACAAAAATACACTAACTAGAGAAAACAAAAAAAAAACTAACTAGAGAAAACCAAAATACACTAACTAGAGGAAACAAAAATACACTAACTAGAGGAAACAAAAATACACTAACTAGCTAATTTACATAGTTTTCTGATGATAACATTGTCATTGTAACTTTAACTGAAATACATAAAAACAACGTTTTTTTTTCAAAATTGGTCGTATTTTGTGACTTATTATGCAGTAACGAGCGGGGACATTTTATATTTTAAAATTCATCAACAGTATTCGTTAACTTTTGACCTATTGAGGAATTATATAAATTCCTGGTATGGGGGTCAAAAATGTAATTGCAGTCTATGCCGTTTCTATCCAGTGCTGCCTCATAGCTTAAATTTCTTCCTTTTTATTTCTGGTCTTTTGCTCTGCTTTTTTATGCATTTTTATATATTACTGATAGTAAATGCAAGTGCTAAATTAATTTATGTATTCATGCTTTTTAGTTTGTTAGTATTTTATGATATTTCAGTGATTACTGATTTCCCCATTCAATGCGCATAGAGATGTTTGCCGCATGAACATTGACTTTGGAGGTTAAAAAATCAAATATTTGCTTTCATTATATTAGCATGCCTTTCTATTTTTATTTATTATTATTTGCATGAAACTGTATATGATAGTCGGTTAAAGAGCACATCAGAGCTCATGTTTTCTATGTTACTGTGAACATATATGTCGATTTTAAATAAAATTTATTACTTACTTACTAACTGATTTGAATATCAACATTTCCATATTCGCATTTTTTAGATATTAACAAAAATATGTGTACATATATCAAATACAAATTCCCGCCATTACGAGACAGATTCTTTAATGAAACCCATTAGAAGTAAAACATAATGAAAATATTTGATGAAAAGTTCTTTCATTGATACATATATCTTTCATTGAGAAAACTTGTATATAATTTCCATGAAAGTCCGTTTGTTATAAAAACATGTACACACCTATCTTTTACCTTATTTAAATTATGAAAGGATGATGAAGTGCAAAAACCTTAAAGAGTTTTGCACACAGCACCCTAGACTGTCGTTCCTGCTTTGCTCATAAACCTTATATACATGTACTAATAAGTATGATGCATTGGTTTACATTGTGTGTATATTATTTTATATATAAAACTAAATAATTTGTAAATATCGAAAAGGTAATACAACCATAAAGTACTATTCAACTTTTTTGACGCGTCGCTGATGAGTCTTTTGTAGACGAAACAAGCGTCTGTTGTACAAAATGTTAATCCTGGTATCTATGATGAGTTTATTTTTGTATAACACAAGTCTTACCACCCATTTTGTTTGAGTATATATCTATCATGCATCAGTTGTGGAACGAAGTCGTTTTTCCTAAAAAGTCGTCCATCTTCGAAATGATGACTGCAAATATCAAACGCTTCTGCCCACGTGACATTCTGCATAACTGCATAATTTCTCTTTAATTTGTTAGTTCCATAATAACCTGCAATAAAAAACCTACATTAAAAATTCTCCTCGAATTTTATATTGTATAAGAAATAAGCATTTGAGGTATGTATGTATGTATGCTTAATTATACAAAATATCATGTTCTAAACACAATTATAAAGATATTTTAGTCTTAGAATAAGATGCATGATTTTTTTCATTAGTTGTTATTGGCTTTGAAATAGCTGTCAATAACTGCGAGTACTCTCAGATCTTTAGTGTCTATTTTTGATGTTTGGGATGAGGGATGGATAAATACCCTGCCACGTCCCGTCTGTGTTTTTTGCATTATATCGATCTGATGAGTTAAGTCTTTTTCAACTGATTTTTATAGTTTGTTCTTGGGTTATGCTGTTACACAATTGTCCAAGGTTATGGGCAGGGATGAGCGCTAATAAACATGTTTAACCCCGCCACATTCTGTATGTTCCTGTCCCAACTCAGGAGCCTGTAGTTCAGTGGTTGTCGTTGGTTCATGTCTGTCATATTTGTTTTTTGTAAATTGTTTTTTTTTATAAATTAGGCCGTTAGTTTTCTCAACTGAATTGTTTCATATTTTTCATGTCGGGGCCTTTTATAACCGACTATACGGTATAGGTTTTTCTCATTGTTGAAGGCCGCACGGTTGCCTATAATTACTTACATCCGCTATATTTGAACTTTGGTGTATAGTTGTCTCATTGACAATCAAACCACGTCTCCTTATTTTTATACAAAACGTTTTTATGAGTAAGCAATGTGGTTATTTTGATGATCTTTGAGAATTTGATGAAGATGATGTTATTTTGATGATCTTTGAGAATTTGATGAAGATGATGTTATTTTGATGATCTTTGAGAATTTGATGAAGATGATGTTATTTTGATGATCTATGAGAATTTGATGAAGAGGATAGCATATCTTTGATAGTCTCTGTTTGACTTATTCACAATTTCTTAGACGCGGGATGATTATTAAAGCAATATATAGAACTCGGCATATTGTATATGGTGATATTTGTTTTGGTATTTTTGTTGTTGAGTTGCTACCTCATATTCCATTTTATTCATAATAGCAAATTTGAGAAAATAACCCAAAAAAAACAAAAAAAAGACAATTCAAATTAAAATTTCTTGTAACGGTATCTCTTCTTTTGTTATTAATGATGCAAACTGTCAACGATGATAAGTGATATGAGTATGCATCATTTAGACAGCAACCAAACCACACATTAACACTGGATGAGACATCCATGTTCATACATCGGTGAAACATGTTTAGTGTTCAAAATTTTTAAATGTAAAAACCTAAAAACCTGAAAACAAGACTTACCATATGCCACACCTGAACACAAGACTTACCATATGCTGCAACCGAACACAAAACTTGCCATATGCTACAACTGAACACAAGACTTACCATATGCTACAACTGAACACAAAACTAAGCATAAACCACAACTAAACACAAGACTTACCATATGTCACAACTGAACACAATAATTAACATATGCCGCAACTGAACACAAGACTAACCATACGCCGCAACTAAACACAAGACTTATTATATGCCAAAATTGAATACAAGACTTACCATATGCCACAACTGAACACAAGACTTACCATATGCCACAATTGAACATTGGACGCTGCAAACGTAACCTATGAAAGAAAAATCAAGTCTTACCAGATAGCAAAAATAGTCATATTCATAATGTCTTACAAAAGTATTTCTTACTTGATACACCTAACAAGTTAAATTAAGATTTATAATGTCTATTATTATAAGTGCTGTGAAATCCAAATTCGATTTTACTTAAGTACATATATGAAACCTATTATTGAGAAGCTCGCGGATTTTTCTTTGATAACTGACCATAAGCTTTAAAAATTATGGTGTCAATTTTCAATAGCTGACATGTTTGAATTTGCAATTTGTGGACCCAAAAGGTTCAAAAAACAAATTTACATAATTGACTCACAATATCTGACCACTGTAAAGACAATTTCTACTAATAGCATTTGAAATTGGTAATTTTAGTCTTTTGGTAGGATTGACAGTAAAGTAATAAATATTTTTTTATATGTAGTATTTTTATAATTTGAGGAAAATGCACAAATATTGAATAAATCCTTTTTTTGTAAAGGGAAAATTTTCCTAAAAATTTTATTAAATGTGAAGGGCGATAGCTGTAATGTATTACTCTAATATGGAAACGTATTTACTCTTATTAAGAAACTACAAAGTTTTAATATCGAATGCACAGCTTTTCAGAAGTGTAGCTATTATAGACTAAAACTGCGTATTTAAACACAAATTACATCTCTAAGATTGAATCAACTATACAAAAAATAATTAAACATAAATGAAAAACAAATGTATTCTTATTTCCTTCAAGAATCTTGCAGTTTTGAAGTTTGAAAATAATGGGGTTTTTTAATAATAAAACGGAAAGAAATCGTTGTACAGACCTATTAAAATTCAAACTGACCTATTTCCCGTGCATTCATCATTCATCGTCCGTTCTGCGTGCGTGTTCCGTTCATTCGTCGTCTATTCAACATGCGTGCGTTCATCGTTCATCATTCTGTGTGTTTTCTATTCAACATGCGCTTGGTGAACAACGTTCATTCATTCTTAATCGTGTAAAGTACGCTCAACGTTCATTCATTCTTAATCGTGTTATGTGCACTCAACGTGTGTTAATTCTAAATCGGTTGATATTCATTGAGTCTTTAATTCATTTTGAAAGATTACTTTATAGTTTTGTATATTCACTGCATACTATTTAGAAACATTTTTTTTTAATTGCGAGTACTAATTTTCTCATCTACATATTATGATGTTATAAAAATAGGTTAACTATTATGTGTATTCTGATTATCTTTTTTTTTTACTTGCATTATATTTGAAATAGCAAATTTGTTTTATAAACTTTATTTAAGTCTATAAGTGATTAGGAACTTATTAACCTACAACTATAGTATCAGAATTCTGAAATTCGTAGAAACAAACTATTGATAATATCATTTAATAAGATCATGTCCAATGTATATACGCTTATTTGGCAAATTCATATCCTACTTAGATATTTTCATTCATTTATGTTTTGATAAATACCATAACAGATATCATATTTGTCTCAGTTCCTGATGGTCACATGTACATGAGGGTATTCCATTAAGAGTATACAATATACAAGGTTGTCGGGTGAATGTGGATTGCGGATTAAGAAGTTGAATGTCAAACGTCAAACTTGAATAAATAGACTGAGGCGAATTTTAAACGGATATGTATTTTCTCTTCAGCAATATTTTTATTTTCTGTTCTTTATATTCATGTAAACTAAGCTAAATACTTTTGTGACAAAATGAAAAAATAAACATCAGATGTATTTGAAGGCATTTTGTAAATAAAGAAATATAAAATCAGGTAAATATATCAAGTATTCCTTAATTAAGAACGATTTTAATATAGGAACTTTTTTTACTTGAAATTGTGTTTACGGGTTTAAAATACAGATATCTATTTTCTAACGAAATAGTTGAATTTAGGATATTATCATAATCATTATATATTTCATTTAAGGTGGTACCCAACACCTTGACTAATATTAATTTGGCTCGTTTAATTTTCCTAAAATTTTGACAAAATGTTTACTTTGACCCTTTGACAAAAATATAAAAATTTCAAATAATTTGAACCAACCACTTTATCAGAAAAATTTCACTGGTTATATAGCAGTTTGACAAACACTAATTTTGATCATAGAGAAGCTTAATATTTCCTTACCAATATAACGTAATTAAAACGTTTAGTTGATTTTTACAGAGTTATCTCCCTGTAGTGTTAGGTACCACCTTAAAATAAACATTTAACACTTTCTCTGGTTAATTTGCGCTTTTCGTCGTGTTCATGGTTGCAAATCCAGCATACTGCATTTAAGGTCTGTTTAAGGGACTATTTCCGAAAAAATAATTTACTTAAGAACTTTGTTAACCTCTAGGATTATTAAAAAAAATAACGGAATTTTTCTACCATTGGGGTATTTTATGTTCCGTTACTGAAGATATTTTTGTCCTTTACGAATCCATAGGAGAAATAGACTCCAATATAGGATATATTTTGTCTCCTAGGAAAACTACGGTAATTTTAATCCGATATATTGTTTTTTTTATTTTTACCGGATAAAATAGTTATTTTGATGAATACAAATAATTTATTGAAGTTTCGTATGCATCTATCAAAGTAAAAAAATCTAGCAATTTGGTCTAGTAATGCGCACACTGTCAGTGTGTATCGCAAAACATGTTCTGTTTCTAAAAATGCAAGTCATATTATGAATAAGGTTGAATATTGTTTGCTTGCTGCACAGTGCTGTGTATCATTTGCAAATTCAAAACGATAATAGTCAAACTATGTGTTATGCAACTAAATCACCAATGACATGGAGTACACTTTTGCCTGTTCGTGTACATTTATAACAGTTTAATTTACTTTGGTTTTAAATCATTTCAATTCCTTTTCATCCGAGCTTTCATTGGGGGAATAATACAAAATACAGAATTCATCCATCAAATATACATGTAGTACATTACGTTTGACTTTCATATTGGTTCAACATAATAAAAGGTAAACTGTTAAGTCTTGTGTATATCCTTCCCTCAGGATCGATTTGGATTTATAGCTCAAAACGGTATTATTTGTTTTTGCCTGAGCATTTGAAAATTCTTTCTTTTTGATTTCATAATGAGGATAAAATTGAGAATGGAAATGGGGAATGTGTCAAAGAGACAACTACCCGACCAAAGAGCAGAAAACAGCCGAAGGCCACCAATGGGTCTTCAACACCGCGAGAAAACCCCGTACCCGGAGGAGGGCTACAGCTGGCCTCTAAACAAAATGTGTACTAGTTCAATGAAAATGGACGTCACACTAAACTCCGAAACATATAAATGAACTAAAATTTAAAAAACATACAAGACTAACAAAGGCCAGAGGCTCCTGACTCAGAAATGTGGAGTGAATTCGGAACGCTTTACATTGGTTAAATAATGAAATGTATAATATGTTTCATAAATTTACACAAGTCTAAATTCGGTTTTGACGCCAGAGATCGGAAACTGTCGTTTAAAATAAAAGTTGAAAATCTGTACGTCCTTGTTCATATTTATATCATAATTAATGTTCTCCTCCTAATAATGCATCTAATAGTTGCCACTGGACGTTAAACAACCGACTATTAATTCATCCATCTTATCCTAAGCATTGTTATAATTTGTATATCAACTACATGAAACAACTGCAGATTTACACTATAGTTAGGAGGCCAAAATTATTGCACACATAAACCACTTATTCACATCCCTACGTCACGATCCCCTCACAAAACAACACTTTAAATTTCATGCATCGGAAACAATTTTCTGGATTTACTTTCACCAGGAACACTCAAAGCTGAATATTTGAAAGTCAAGAATGTATAAAAAAAAGAAAGGAGTGAAGAGCTATTTGACCAATAAAGGGCCTACACATTCGCCACATTCTTTATGTGCCTGTCCAAAGTCAGGAGCATATAGTTCAGTGGTTGTCGTTACTTCAAGTCTGTTATATTTGTTTCTCGTAAATTGCTTTGTTATAAATATTTGTTTTTTATAAATTACTTTGTTATGAATTAGGCCGTTAGTTTTCTCAATTAAATTGTTTCATATTTTTCATGTCGGGGCCTTTTATAGACGATTTTAAGGTATGTGTTTTTTCATCGTATGGTTGCCTATAATTGCTTACATCCTCTTCATTTGAAAGGTGGATTGTTGTCACGTTGGGAATTATACCACATCTGCTTATTTTTACAGAAGAGCTAAATCCATCTAGGGTTAACCTTGCCGAGGGAGCTGGAACCTTCGTTTCTTCATAATTTTCTAAATTCATAAACTGACAATTTAAGAAATGTTTGTTATAAATCATGTTAATACCGAAGTACTCACTACTGAGCTGATGATACCCTCGGGGACTAATAGTGCACCAGCAGCGGTATCGACCCAGTGCTGTCATAAATGAAAACAACACCTTATAACGGTAATTTTTAAAAACATTTCATATTTCTTTAATTAAAACACAATATTGTTATGAGTTTAATTTCCGTTTCAATTTAATAAATAAGAGACATCTGATCGTAACATAAACATCAAAACCCTTTTGTGGGGAAAATTTGGTTGATTATATAGGAAATCACTGAAGCATGACTGGAGCGGGGCCCCCCTTAGGTCAGTCAGTGCCCCCCTTATAAAAAGTTCTGGATCCGCCACTGCTAAAGACGGGTTGCCTGTCTCATGCTAAGCTCTTAATGAAAGTCTCGTGGCGTCATGATGGCTCAGCTTACCTGGTTGTCTGGATAGGGTGTAAGGTAGGATTTTTGCCTGAAAATGCTTCAGCTGTGGTGGCAAGTGAAATGTAATAATTGTCTTTGTGTTTACTTTCTTTTCTTTAAATTGTTATTTATTTTACTTCTTTGCGTATTATTTAAAGTGCTTTGGAATATACCTCATACACTGAATCCAGAACCACTCCCTTCACATATGTATGACTCGGAGGTGCGATGGGGACGCTTAAGTGCGATGGTCTGCGCCGAAGTGCAGTAGTCCGTTCGATGATGTGCGATGGTCTATGTGACGTGTGATAGCTAGTTTAAATCTAAGATGTGCAATTATTATAAGCAGTATATTTGTTTCAAAGTTAGTATATAAATTTTCATGTATTATTGTCTATGTATTCATTAGTTACAGTTGCATACTAAATGAGAGATCGTCCTCTATGGCACGTCAAACGTTTCAATATTCCAAAAAAATATTGATTAAAAAAAAAAATGTTCAAAATTTTACAAATATATATGCAATATTGTTCTATTTATATTCAAAACTTACAAATATATATGCAATATTTTTCTATTTATGTTCAATACTTAAAATACATATGCAATATTTTTCTATATATATTCAAAAAAATAAAAAAATATGTTCATAACTTTCAAATATACATGTAATATTTTTATGTATATATTCAAAAAATGAAAAAAAATATGTGCAATATTTTATCTATAGATGTGGTTAAAAATATATACCACAATATATTGAACAGCAGTTACATTGACAATCCATGTCAGTTTCTAAATCTTATAGTGTTTCCCTCGGTTTTAGTTTGTTACCCGTATTTATTTTTCAAATTATAGCTATTGAACAGCGGTATACTACTGTTGCCTCTATTTGTACAACAAAAATTAGGTACATTCATGGATCTTTATTTAAAAATTATCTGATATTTCGTATCAAACAGGCATTTGGGTTCAAGATTGCATTTCCTTTTTTAAAGAAAGCAACTTGTCTTAGTATTATAGTACGGTGACTGAGTGAGGCAAATTCGCATATTTATAGAGTTTAATAGTAATTCGGACCATACGGCTATAAATAACAGTACGTAGTTCAAAGACTAAACTGTACATTTTGACTTGTCGTAAAAAATTGCATGGTACATTTTTTTGTAAAATGGGCTTTAAAGTACGTTAGCTTACTTTAAAGAAAATATTACATTGATAAGTTTTTAGGTCTGCATTCTAAAAGAACATTCGTAATATGCTTTCTCATAAACATGTTTAACCCCGCCGCATTTTTGCGCCTGTCCCAAGTCAGGAGCCTCTGGCCTTTGTTAGTCTTGTATTATTTTTAATTTTAGTTTCTTGTGTACAATTTGGAGTTTAGTATGGCGTTCATTATCACTGAACTAGTATATATATTTGTTTAGGGGCCAGCTGAAGGACGCCTCCGGGTGCGGGAATTTCTCGCTGCATTGAAGACCTGTTGGTGACCTTCTGCTGTTGTCTGTTCTATGGTCGGGTTGTTGTCTCTTTGACACATTCCCCATTTCCATTCTCAATTTTATTTCTGTTAGTATATAAATTGTTGTTACACCTTATTTTAACAATTTCAAATAAAGTTTGACCAAATTCATCCGTTATTGAAAAGTTTTTGTAAAGTTTAACACTTCGAATATTTTGCATTTAATAGAGCACGTTTCAATTCAATTTTATAATTGGGTTTTTACGCTAAAGGTAAAAAAAACGACATTAATATAATATTTTATGCACTGAAACAGCATATTTTGCGTGCTTCTTTTCAAACTTAAATTTGGACCGCATCACAAATTGCTAAACTTCTAAATTCCAATAATAGAACTGTTTGTTAATACTTGTAAATATATTTACTTTATAAAACTGAATAAGAGTATTTCGTAAGAGTAAGTTATCAGGCTAAATGTAATTCCCGCAAAAGTGTAGAACACACGCGCCATAGAAATTGATGTAACTGTGATATTTAATCTGCTGATTTTGAAATGGATTGTGATGATAATTACTGGGGTTTGTTCAGACTTTAACAATAAGATATGATCCAAAAGCTGGTTGTGCAACCTCTAAATATTCACAAATCAATGAAAATAAAGGAAAACACGAGGCCACAAAACTCAATCTATAACTACCGCCTTTACATATGAAATAAACAATACAGCCATGGTAATTAAAAGTAAAATGTGTTTATCAACAAACGGATGATGCAGAACGGAGGAAAGCCCAGACAAAATAACTCCCATTTCAATATACGTCTTAGCCGGAAGATACAGACTCCTCACTGAAATCTCTACTCTCTAGAATTTCGACGCCATCTTAGATTTGCAACACACACGTATCGTATTTACATATTAGAATAAACAATTTAATCACTAATATTTGGTTGTCATCTGAATTGGTTTTTTTTAAATTCATTAAAACTTTAGGCATATATTCTAAAATCATACATTTAAAGAGGACGTTGGCGTCTATTAAAAGGTTTATACCCGCTGCATTTGTTTGCACCTGTCCTAAGTCAGATGTTCAGTGGTTGTCGTATGTTGATGTGGTTCATAAGTATTTCTTGTTTCTCGTTTTTTATATAGATTAGACCGTTAGATTTCCTGTTTGAATGGTTTTACACTAGTCATATTTGGGGCCCTTTATAGCTTGCTGTTCGGTGTGAGCCAAGGCTCCGTGTTGAAGGCCGTACTTTGACCTATAATGGTTTACTTTTACAAATTGTGATTTGGATGGAGAGTTGTCTCATTGGCATTCATACCACATCTTCTTATATCTATTTAGATAAAACATGCGCTTTGTTTTCCATAAAACCATCACATAAAACATGTACAAACATGTACATGTTTTCTCAGAGGGGCTCATGACATCTTATTAACATGTCTATGCATTAGGTACCTGTACCTGTACCGCAAATTAAGGACTAGTGCCCTGGGTTTATAATCCATTCGTAAATCAAGACAAACGCTTACATGTAAGATAACTTAAGATACGATAACATAGTTATTAGTGTAAAATCGGATTGCTACTAAATACATAAAATATCACAAATAAACAATAAACAATGCAAATAAAATATGTAACATTTACTAAAAATATTAAAAAAATAAAAAATCTTACTTAGTTTTTTTTCTCTTTCTTCTCTTAAATACTAGATAACAGCCCCCCTCCAAATTAGCATAAACATTATTATATTTAGAACAGTTTTATAAAAAGAAGAAGAAATGCTGTTTACCTCTATTATATTCATTCGTATATAAGGTTATAGTATCCAAAAAATAAAGGTCAAATTTGAATTAAATCATGGGCAGTACGGAAAAATTGCGATGAAAAGTCATTGTACATAGGTTCAAAAGTACAAATGAATCATTTCTCTCCAAAACGAACAAAAAGCCAGTTTTCTTCGGAGTTCAGTATTTTTGTGATTTTACTTTTTATTATTTTGATTGACACTATTCCGCAAAAGCATTCATTAACGCAGAAGATTCCAAAAAACAATGTTATTTTAACTTTTCTGTTGAATTGTGTAATACAGAACATAGTTAACCTGCCAGTAGTCCCCATAAAATATTAAACAATTTGTGATCAAACTTACCTTGAAATAATATGATTAAAATTATCATCACTAAACAAGTCTAGATATCCATTTTGACTGGAATTCGTTACTTTTTCATAATCGTATCTTTTGTATCGATTAACCACCCTGAACAATAATCACACCTGCACTCAGGTAACTTTAAAAATTGTATGTTTTATACTTCGATTTTAACAGAAAAAGGTTAAACATTCAGTATTTGCGATGTTTGTTCTATCTGATTGACATATATCCCACGTGTCATTTTATATATATTCTGGGATTGAAGCTAAAGCAATGGCTGATTGCTCTAGCTTTGAAAAGATTTTTCACTTGATTCTGTAATTATAATGTTGGGAAGGATTATTACAGCAATTAAAGACAATACCACTGTAAAACTGACTGACTTATGCAAAAAGTAAAGACAGATTATTACAAAATAAAAAATACAGAAGGATTATTTTTCAAAAATATTAATAAGATTACATATAGATATTTTTTTTGTCGTTGCGCCTATTTAAGTTTATTTAATCTTTTTATTGAATTTAGATTACAGGAGAAAAAAACACATTTACTGTATCTGAAACACATAAATTTCTGGATTTTCCTTTGTCTCAAATACTCGGATCCAAAAGGGGTTTATTTCCTGAGATATACGACATAATTATAATGCTGTTATTGTATGTAAAAAACACGGTCGTCACATGTTAATGTGTTTTACCCAAGTCCTGAAATATTATCTGTTGTTTTTTCTTATTATCTCCTAGTGTTTTGACATATCTTTTGGTAGTCTCTTAAACAACTTAAGTCTAGATCCACAGTGATATAGAGCATAGCATAATGTCTTGGAAACTTACATCTTTTGTTCATGCATCTTTGTTGACCTCTACATTTCTTTTTATTTCTTTTTCAAGTCGCTCAATAGGGTTTTTTTTTTAGCAAAAGATATAACTGTCAACCCCAGCAAATCAGCACTTTTGTAAAAAAAAAAAAAAAACAATGACGCAATCTAACTTTACTCTGTGTGCTTAGAGCTTGGTGCTTATAGAATCCCGAGTGTACATGTATATTTGGTCTCTCTTGGTTTATCAACAATCATGATTTATATATGATTGAATATATTGTATCGTTTATAAATCCTTTTTAAGGTAAATCCAGAAAAGTTTTCATTTTTTACAGCACTGGGTCGATACCTCTGCTGGTGGACTATCGTCCGAGGGTATCATCAGCTCAGTACTGACATGATTTAAGGTTTCAACTCCCTCAGGCAACGTTGACCTTAGACGGATTTGGCTATTTTTTATGTCAGTTTTGGTTATATAGCTCTTCAACTGTTTATGTTATTATACATCCTTGGCTTTCAAATATTCGGCTTTGAACGTTCCTGATGTAGGTAAATCCAGAAAAGCGCTTCGGACGCATGAAATTTATAATGTGTTGTTTTCATTTTTTTACAGCACTGGGTCGATACCTCTTCTGATGGACTATCAGTCCCCGAGGGTATCATCAGCTCAGTAGTTAGTACTTCGGTACTGACATGATTTATAACAAATCTTTCTAAAATTGTCCGTTATTTTGTGACGGTTATCCTTTAAGAATATATTTTTTTCGAGGATCAATAAGTTTACCCATGAAAGTAGTATATGTCGCGTCGTATCAGCCCCAAAACCTTGACGCAGACGCCGACGCCATATTTGACCCTTAAATCGGGACGCGGACGCCACACTCTAAGGTTGGACCATGTGACCCTGAAATCGGGACGCGGACGCCATACCCTAGGGTTGGACCATGTGACATTGAAATCGGGACGCGGACGCCACACCCTAGGGTTGGACCATGTGACCCTGAAATCGGGACGCAGACGCCATATTTGACCCTTAAATCGGGACGCGGACGCCATACCCTAGTGTTGGACAAGGCTGCCCTCCAAGGTGGACACTATTAGTGACGTCACACCCTTGAAAGTGGACGCGGTTTTCGGATAAATCTCTCTCACACTTCCAGATACAAGATCTGGTTCAGGACTTGAGTACATTTCAAAAATAGCGTTGGTACGTTTCCGGTAATCGTCCTAAGGAGTCGAAAAATTCTGGTGGACCCGATGCGGGAAAATGAAAAGCAACCCAATGACTACCCTTTTGATCACAATTGTCCGTATTGACCACAAACGTTCTAGGCCTGTCGCTCACATAGCTAGGCAATTCGTCTGCACAGCAATGACGTTTTTCTTTCCACACCCTTGCTGACTATGGGCTTCCAATCCACGAATGTGAGCAAACACTACTCCGCATTCCCGACATGCTATGAGATCTTCTCGTATCTCAGAATCTTTCGACGAAATAGATGCATTTTTTGTCCTGTCGGCATTGTCTTCTTCTGATGAGACCGATATATCGTCTTCAAATGTATCGGAGAGATTGTCGTCCTCCATCTTACCGTCTTGTGTCGCAGAATCTCCTTTACCGATATGCAAGACCTCTGTGCACAATCTGGATGATTCCGGGGTTCTAGCTTTCAGGTCAACAAGAAGGTACCCGAAAGGTTTCTTCGTTGCCTCTTCGAATTTCCGGATAAAGAAGTCTCTTCGAGAAGGATACATCTGTCGGCCAAGAGTCATGATTGGCTGTCGATCAATTGGATTATTAAAGAGAACGAGATAATGACAGTTTCGTCTCTGGGTTGGGTCTTTGCCAAAGTATAAATTCTGATTTAAAACGATTACCGATAAATTTCTATGGTGACTCCCTTCCGTAAACAAATCATTTATTCTTGAGTCTTTGGCCGATGTCGACATGAGGTCATCTAATAGGATCATGTTTCGAATGTTGGGATAAAAAAAATCATCCCTTTCGAGATCAAAAGAAATTCCACGAATGCATTCAACGCGTGGAAGCACTGTTCATTGTATTTCCTCGTAAAGAGGTTGCCATCTTTTATACAACTAAACGATCCTTTCTGGACTAGGACTACACAGCCTTCCTATTTGTTGAAGCAAATTTTTCAAGAAATGAGTTTTTCCGCAGGATGTTAGACTGGACACGATCATGGTAAAAGGGTGTCTAAACGCAAAAGCCTCCTGCTGTTGCTTCTGCTGTTGCTTCTGCTGTTGCTGCTGTTACTGCTGCTACTGCTGTTGTTGCTGCTGCTGCTGCTGCTGTTGCTGCTGTTGCTGCTACTGCTGCTAGGTTAGAACTTGGTGGTATATTTACTCATCGGAAGAATGCTTACTTTTCAATTGTCTTCGAAGATCGTGCGGCCACACATACACTTTACGACAAAGATTGCAATTATACATATTCATATTTTCCCTATGAGAGTGTGTAGTTTTCTCATAGATTTTTTACTTCACTTCCTTCGAAAGTGTAGCAAGAGAAATACGTGGTAATCTTTTAGACGACATATTTGCAGATTGTCGTCTCTCAAAACAAATTCGTCGTGATACAATTCGTTCCTGTTTACTGTGAAATAGATTGGTTTATCAAACGTAACGTCCGTCATATCTTCATTCAATAAACCTATCGACTGGAGAATAGAGAGAGACGTTTCCCTGACGTACGACTGCTGCACGAAATCGGAACAGAGGTAAATGCGTCTCGTTGAGGCTTCTAATTCTGGTATGAACGACAGCTCCAATAATGCACATTCCCACGATCCATCCAAAGTATACCGCTTTGGAAGGCGCACTTTGAAAATGCCACCTACGTTATTTTCAAACGCTGAAAGCGAGTCTTCGCTATTAATAAATAAGTAAAACTCTTCCATAGTGTTTATTCCAGTTTAACCTTTAGTTCTCTCTTATAGCTTTATTATACATATAGTTCACCTCAAAACCGTATTTAAGAAATAAACGTAAAAAGTGTTGTGCATAAATATATTAGTACAGGTTCCAGTAGACGAATTTATCTTCTGTACGACTCGGTTGAAATAATTATTATAACTCAATTTGTGGTAGACGTCAATAAAACTTTTGTTGTTTCTGTATAAAGTCAATGTCTCGTGAATGAATCTTCCTGAAATATCTCTGTTCCTTAAACATTTAGTTATGTTCGTCATTTTTCGGAATCATAGTTTGACTATAATTATAAGCATATCATGTTGACTTTTGAAGAATACGTCCTCTATTTATTGGAATATAAAGACATAAAACTTGTTTGATTGAACCGTATGATATTAGTATAGCTAAGAGCCGCCCACATACCGAGCCAGTATCGTCTAATTTAAACCGGTACAAACCGGTTCTTGTTTCTCTGCACATAAATAATTCCTTCTCGTGCACAACAATTAAATAAGGATTAAAAAAGAAAAAAGAAACATCACTAATATATGTAATTATACATATTCATAATTGTTTTTTAAATATATGTCTCTATTCTTTATAGTTTAGCAGCCCATATTTCTCTATTCTTTACAGTTTTGCACCCCATATTTGTCTTTTCTTTATATTTTTGCCTCCCATATTTCTCTTTTCTTTATATTTTAGAACCCATATTTCTCTTTTCTTTATATTGAAGCACCCCCTATTTCTCCGTTCTTAATAGTTTTGCCTCCCATTATTCTCTATTCTTTGTTTTTCTTTTTTTTTACCATTATTCTCTTTTCTAGCTGTAAACCCCTTCAACACACCCTATATAAATATAGAATGATTAAATACATTACTCGTGCATTTTTGAAGATAAAAATCAATTACGACTGCGGACTTGTCAAGTATAAATGTTAAATTAGACACATAACTAGTTTTATTGCCCCTTGAATATAAAAATCGTTTTCAACATTACTTGAATAGGTGACTTTTCTAAATATTATTTTTGTAGGTGTCCTGTCATACAGTTTTTTCCCTGTAAACCCCATCCAAACCCCTCGTATATAAATATAGATTGATTAAATACATTATTCGTGTATTTTTGAAGATAAAAATCAATTACGACCGCGGGCTTGTCAAATACATATGTTAAATATATACACGTCTAATTTTATTGAAAACTACATAAATATTAAAATAAACCCGAACATATAATTAATACAAAGTATGGAATGCCGGAGAACAATATTGATACAATGTAGCATCATATGGGGATACACACATCCTCTTTTTTTAAAAATTATTATTAGGTATCCTTATTGTCCTTTCATACAGATTTTACTACCTTTAACTAATGTTCACAGTCATCTGGTTATATTTCCCATGAAATATAAAAACTAATCCTCCTAAAACACTAATCGCCTTATTTGTTTTGGCTCTCTGCCACATGAAAATTGCGACTCGCTAAAAGTGCATATGACCTTTTCGCCGCGAAATATTGCTAACGTTTTTCACAAGAATTTTGGAAATTCACTTGTTGTCGAGTATCGAGTTGCTAGTTACAAAAGTTACGAAAGTCGAGTTGCGAGTTACGAAAGTAGAGTTGCGAGTTACAAAAGTCGAGTTGCGAGTTACAAAAGTTGAGTTGCAAGTTACGAAAGTCGCGTGAAAATGGGGAAAACTATTTTAATTTTTTGGTGTACCTCTTTAACATTTTTGAATGATGATTGCTTATAGAATTGTATACAGTATTAAAAACGTAAAGGGAGATAGCAACTTAACTACAGTACATATACGTAAAAGACCCCTTCTTCAGATTTCGTAAAGAGTGGGCTCTTTGGGGCAGCTGCAGAGGCAATATTTGTTTGGGACCCCAAAATTTATCCTTTGGCAGTGACACTCAAAATTGTGGACGTTTAAGTTATAAATGTCCCGTTTATATATATATTTCTCAGGAAATTAGAGAAACATAATATTTTTGTAACTCGCAACTCGAACTTCGTAACTCTCAACTAGACCTTCGTAACTCAAAACCCGACCTTCGTAACTCGCAATCTCAGAATTTTGCGGTCAACTCAACTGTTATACTTATGCACATACAAGGACCAAGTTTGAAGATTTAATTCATCACAACGTTAAAACGCTGCCATGTCAAGGTTGGACCCTGCTATTCGAAAAATCGTCATCGGCCGTCTCCAGGCCGGAGGGTCCAACAGTAAAGTAGCAAGAACTGAAAATGTTAACCACAACACAATTTCGCGACTTTGGAACAGATACCAGTAGACTGGATGTACTAAGGACCGTTCGAGGACTGGACGACCTTGTCTAACGACTCTTGAACAAGATCGCTACATCAGGGTATTTCATCTAAAACTTATCACAATTTTCTAAATAATCTTAATTTCACATTAATTCATAATACTTACGTAATTGGAAATTACATTAGATTATCTCCCCATAATTAGTATTTACACCGCCGTTCGCGCTTTAGAATATTAATAAAGCGCTCAGTTGTATCCACTCCCATCACGCATGCATGATTCCCCAGTCTTCTTCTTCGGCAAAACGTGTTCACACGTTTTATATTTTCCTCTTGGAAAATATTACTTTTTTTAATTATATATCGTGTATTTTCATAGTTTATAAGTTTTTAGATGGACGCTTTTCATTGTCAACATGGCAGAAGCTTTTATTACGGTCATACATTCGGCAAGTGAAGAGGCAAATTCTCCTAAAGCTACTCCGTCTCGCTCTGATAAAAATGAGAAATCGTCAGTCAAACAGACCGGAAGTCGCAAAAAATCGACGAGTAAATCTTCTCGTAAATCTTCTACTGCTAGCAGCACATGTGCTAAAGAAGTATCAGATGAAGCTGAGACAATTTCGACAACAGGTTTGTCATTAAATGTAGAACATGAATTGAGAGCAGAAATTTCAAGTGTCAAAGAGACCGTGAATTCGGTGAATTCTCATATGGACATTTTCTACCTCTTTTCGAAAAGTTCGTTTCTCAAACTGTCAACTTCAGGTGGACATCATGAAACGGACAGAGAAATTGCCACTTCAGGTGGAGAGAATATTTCTCAGGATTCTAGAGATATTGCCACGTCAGGTTTGGCAGAATTCTCTCAGACCTGTATCGTTTTAAAAGACCCAATAAATCCAAAAGTATCATTTATCAACATCTTAAAAAGCACAATCATCCTATTAAATATTTAACAGTCCAGCTTTTAGAAGTAGTAAATAAGCAGCCTGGTGAATCTCATTCAAAGTTTGTACGATCACGGAAAATAATTGAATTAAATTGGATTAAAAAATTACAGACAGTCTACCCTCTCGGTCTTAATGAAAATATCATGGGAATTGGTAATATATCAAGAACCGATTCTGTTAACATTTTGGATATAGTTTCTAAAACTGTTCGTAAAAACCGTTCTCATGGGCGTAGAAAAAATCGCAATCAAAGAAAATTTCGGACCAACCATACAAATATTTCGGACCTAATTTCTATTTCAAAAAACAACGGCAGACATTATCTATTAACCAAGCTCTGTTCTTTACCAATAAATAAATTAAATAAAATTTTAGAGGATTACAACACAATTTCATATTGCAGTCCTAAGTATGAAATCGTTCAAATTATAATGGCATATTGTTATTATAAACTGTTTCCCAAAATTGATCGCCCTGAAGATCATGAAAAACATTTTATTAAGATAAAGTATGTCAATAAAGGTTTTGATTTTGTAAATATTGCCGGTATTTTTAACGACCATTCTGTTAAAGAACAAATTCCTGGATATTTTGTTAATACTGAACTCCCTCTTATTTGTTATATTTACAAGAAATCTACCCGGAAATTTGTGTTTAATTATAGCCAAGTCTGTAAAGATGTAAATATCAGTGAAAAAACACCTACGTCATGTAATTGTAGTAATTCCGAATACACTTATGGCCCCATTTCCCATGTTATAACAGGAGACCTTAACATCGTTCGCGACCGAGAGTTAAAATCATTCTTCAGTAAAGGACCTAAATATCGCCTCCCGTCAATTATTAATTGGAATGAGTGTCGTAATATCATCCACGACTCACTTCGTGCTTACTGTTTGAAATGGATAAAACGGGAAAAAACTGACAAAAAATCTTTGGACTCTTTTTTTAATTCAGTAATGAAGATAGTTGATATACGTATACAACATTTTAAAGAACATTTTACTCTTAACAACAACCATAAAAATCCTATTTCTCGTATCAAACATAAACTAAAAGAACTAGACAAGGAATTTGTTTTGTCCCGGCTGATAAAGCTGCTAATAATATCATTATAGTTTGACGTAAATTTTACATTGAGGTTCTGCAAAAGGAAATCACGAATTCACCAACATTCCAACTGACTTCATTTGCAGAAAACGATATCTGTAACAAACATAAACTATTAGCTACTTCTTTACAAGCAGAACCAAATACAATGAAAACCCAACTATGTACTGGCTTCCGAAGCTACACAAATCACCTTACAAATATAGATTTATTTCGTCTTCAAGTCATTGTTCAACTATTAAATTGTCTATTCTACTTATTAGTACACTTGGTACAATCAAAAACCTGATAATAAATTGTTCAAATAAGGCCTTTGAAAATAGTGGAATTATTTACTTTTGGAGTATCAAAAACTCGTTGGAAGTACTTGATAAATTGCATGCATATATTGGTGATTTTGAATTTGTTCAAAGTTTTGATTTTTCTACCCTATATACCACTTTGCCTCATATTCTTATTAAAAAAAAATTAACACACCTAATTAAATGGGCATTTAAAAAGTCGGAATGCGAATACATATGTTCAAACTCTTTTTGGTCATTTTTAAGTAGTTGGACATGCTTTGATACTATATCTGCCCTTGAATTTTTACTTGATAACATTTGTCCGCTTTGGAGATTCCGTATATCGTCAAGTTATCGGAATTCCAATGGGGACTAACTGTGCACCACTTATTGCGGACCTGTTTTTGTATTGTTATGAGTTACAATTTATGACTAAAATCAGCAAAAACCCATCGAAACAACATCTGATACAAAAATTTAACAATACTTTTAGATATTTGGATGATATATTGGCTCTCAATAATGACGACTTCAGTATGTATACTAAAAAAATTTATCCTGTTGAACTTACTTTAAATAAAGCTAATACTAACAATGACCACTGTCCTTTCCTTGATCTTGATATCTATATCATTAACGGGAAGCTTAATACAAAAATTTATGATAAAAGAGATGATTTTTCCTGTCCTATCGTTAATTATCCATTTTTAGATTTTGACGTTCCCTTGTCACCATCTTATGGTGTTTATATATCTCAACCTGTACGATTCGCTCGTGTATGTACATGTAACAACGTATTAGATTTTAGCGAGAGAAATTTATGTATTACTGAAAAATTATTACACCAGGGTTTTCGATATCATAAACTAGTCAAAACATTTACTAAATTTTATCATCGGTATAAGGACATCATTCGTAAATATAACTCAACATGCAGACATCTTATACGTTCGGGTATTTCACATCCAATCTTTTATGGTAATATTCTTTACAAAGCACAAAAATGTTAGTATTCACCTCAAAAGCTAAAAAAAACCTTTAAACAGACTTATTAAGAAGGGATATAGTTACGATACTGTTGTCAGGTCATTAAAGATTGCATATTTTGGCTTTAATATTGATTCACCTAAGGGTCTTTGCATCGGAATTAAACACATTTATTCTAAAAACAGTTGTTGGCATGACACGGATTATGTTCTTCTCATATATTTTATGACGGTATAATACTAAACCCCTAACAGGAGGGATTGTGCCTGATATTCATATGATGAAGACATAATCTTTCAATCAGTTTAATTGAGGTCTGGAGCTGGCATGTCAGTAACTGCTAGTAGTCTGTTGTTATTTATGTATTATTGTCATTTTGTTTATTTTCTTTTGTTTCCTATTCTGACATCGGACTCGGACTTCTCTTATACTGAGTTTTACTGTGCGTACTGTTGTGCGTTTGTTTTTTCTACATTGGCTAGAGGTATAGGGGAAGGGTTGAGATCTCAAAAAACATGTTTAACCCCGCCTCATTTTTGCGCCTGTCCCAAGTCAGGAGCCTCTGGCCTTTGTTAGTCTTGTATCATTTTTAATCTTAGTTTCCTGTGTATAATTTGGAGTTTAGTATGACGTCCATTATCACTGAACTAGTATACATATTTGTTTAGGGGCCAGCTGAAGGACGCCTCCGGGTGCGGGAGTTTCTCGCTGCATTGAAGACCCATTGGTGGCCTTCGGCTGTTGTCTGCTCTATGGTCGGGTTGTTGTCTCTTTGACACATTCCCCATTTCCATTCTCAATTTTAGTGTTGCAAATCATGACCATGACATTGATGATGCAATTTCCCTTCAACCGGATAGAGACGATAGAAAGGGTCTTGATTTAGATATAGATTCTGACAACAGTACACATAACCGTTTTCAGAGATATTCGGTAGTTGATAAGGATTCTCTAAATACTGAAAATGTCAATAGAGATATTCTTGGTGATATTTTTGGTGAAGAAGCCAAAACTAAGCCAGACAAATCTGAAGGTGGTATTGTTCTAGATCAAAGTCAGATTAATATTTTAAATCAATCTTGGCACTGTAATTATTCTTTTTTATTGATAACAAATAAAGAGGAATATAGGGCTTGACTTCCTGTGAGTGATAAATCTGCGGATATACTAAACTTACAAAACTTAAAACAAAATTAGATGACATTACTCAAAATTTACTTTGTAAACGGCATGTTCCTAAAGCTGATAAAGCTCATAATAAACTTTTTTCTCAACCTGAGACAACTTTTGAAAATATGGCTTTCAAAGGTCAGTCAGCAGCTAGAATGGGTTTAGTTATAACCGCATAATGCAACAAGATTTGGGTTCATTGATGGAAACATTGAATGATTCCGAGCCAAACATTGATTTACTTGTTCAAATGGTGAAAGACATTTTTGCTATGTCAGTAAAAGCAATGGATCAAACAGCTAGAACTGGTGCGTTTCATCATTTGCTTCGTAGGAAAGCTACCTTGTTAGATACAGGTCTAGAGGACATAACTGAGATAAATGACAAATTGTTATCGCTTAAACTGTCAAGTGATGGTGTTCTTGCGAAAGATCTTGAAGAGAAACTGAAAATCGTTTAGAAACAAATGAACAAATCAAAGATTTACTGCCAGAACTAAATCGTAAATCGACAGCATTAAACTTCTGGTTTTAAAAGGAAGAGTACTGTCATTCATACTAGTCATAACACTAATGGTCCAAAAGTGGCTAAAATTGACTTTTCAAATTTTCGCATTCCTAAAATGGCGGCTAAGCCTAGTGAAAATAAAGGTGGATTTAAGCCTAATTTCAGACGTCTTGGTTTTGGTAGACAAGAGGCTGATGGTGATAAGAAAGGTTCTTAATTATAGATCAAAATGACTACAAAAAGCAAGTAAATATTTTATGTCAGAATCCGGAGATACCTGTGGGAGGTCGTTTAAAACTTTGTTGGCAAAATTGGGCAAAAATAACAAACGACAGTTGGGTTTTAAAAATAATAAAAGAGTGTTACTTATTGGAATTTTCGGGAAAAATCCCACAAACTGGAATAAAGAAAACTGTTCCTGCGAAAGATTTACCTATTCTGTTGACAGAAATAGATCAACTTTTTGGAAAAAATACTATAGAAAATGTACCTGTAAAAGAAAAAACTGCGGTTTTTACAGTACGTTTTTTCTAGTACCAAAAAAGACAGGTGATTTCAGACCTGTAATAAATTTAAAACCTCTGAACAAGGTCTCCAGAAAAAAAACTTCAAAATGGATTCACTAAACAGTGTCTTAAAATAAGTACAAAAAAGATATTGGGCAATTTCTCTCGACCTGAAACATACATATTTCCATATACCAATTCACGAAACACACAAAAAGTATCTAAGATTTTGTGTCAACAATCGGTGTTACCAATATCGGGTGCTGTGCTTCGGTCCAACATCAGCACCTCGAATTTTCACCAAAGTGTGTTCTGTAGTGGCATCTCATTTACGAGCCCAAAATATTCGTCTAGCGGCTTATCTAGACGATTGTTTTTGATAAATCAGGCCAAACAAATGCTGATTTCAGACGAGAGAAAACGCTCAACCTCCTAACAAATTTAGGGTTTGTAGTAAATCTAGAAAAGTCAAGCCTAATTCCAACTCAATAAATAACATACATAGGGGCAGTGTTTTCTTTAAAAGAAGGAATAGTTCGTCCTACATCAGAAAGGGTGTCAAAACTTCTTTCTGCAGTAGAACTTATCTTAAACAAGCAAAATCGAGCAACAGCAAGAGATTTTCTACAATTATTAGGCATTATGGCTTCATGCATAGAACTAGTTCCAAATACAAGACTCTTTATGAGACCAATTCAGTGACACCTCCTTTATCATTGGAGACCAGTATGTCAAAATCTAGGAATAAAAATTCCTTTTTCAAAACATCTAAAAGGTCACCTCAGATGATGGTTAAACATAGAAAATTTAGTTAAGGGCAGATGAATAACACCTTGGGAAACGTCAATAACAGTAACAACAGACGCATCAAAATCAGGGTACGGAGGTCACATCAACAAAAGTCTCATAGTTCAGGTATGTTCAGTAGCAGAAAAACTTCTTTAGGGAGGATCTATTACACCAGCCAAAAACAAAAATATTTCATCTAAATCCAGCAGTATTCAATCTGACTGCATGGTTTTTATCGACAAACAGTTTAAAGATAAAGGTTTTTCTAAAAAAAACTAGAAAACTACTTAGAGCCTCATGGCGCTCTGGGGCTCAAAATGATTACTCTATCAAATTTCGAAAATTCAATAGCTTGTGTAGTAGACGGGAATTTTATCCCTATAGTGCCTCTTTGACAGAAGCGGCTGAGTTTTTGACATATTTATACTCAGAAGGTCTTCAATATAGAACCATAGCTGGTGATAGATCTATGTTATCCTCAGTTCTAGCTCCAATTGGAAAAATTCCAGTCGGACAACATCCTTACATTACTCGTCTTGTAAAGGCTGTTTTAACTCAAGACCCCCAAAATAGTCCTTTCACCTGAATGGGACTTACCTTTTTGTTTTCAGAAAATTAAAACA
Source organism: Mytilus californianus (assembly GCF_021869535.1). Classification (NCBI taxonomy): domain Eukaryota; kingdom Metazoa; phylum Mollusca; class Bivalvia; order Mytilida; family Mytilidae; genus Mytilus; species Mytilus californianus. Next base: position 9,098,116 of record NW_026262745.1, read on the forward strand.
AGCACCTTTTGAACCTTTGAAACATGCTCATTTGAAATTTGTTTCTTGGAAAACTGCATTTTTAATTGCAATTACTTCTTTCAGGAGATGCAGTGACTTACAATTTGTGTATTGGAGAAGAGTCGATTGTTGTGCAGAAGAAAGGGGTGACTTTTGTTCGTCATAGACTATCAAAACAGGATAGATCAAAACATTTTGGCAGCAAAATTTTTATTCTTTCTTATCAATCAGATAAGTTATTAGATCCTAAACGGTCTATTTATCATTATTTGATAAAAACTTAACCTTTCAGGAACTCTGACAGTGAGTTTTAGAACAAGTTGTTTTTATCTTTTATTGAACCGCACACACAGGTTACATCGCAGACTATTTCGTCTTGGGTTGTTAATGCAATTAATTGTGCTTACAATGAAAAGGACAAGAAATTTCGTGCTCATTCTACAAGAGCCTTGGGTCTATCTTGTGCGGCGCATCTGTAAAGTCTATTATGGACACAGCTGACTAGGCAAAGGAATCAACTCTTTACTTTTTACGTCACATAGACGTAGAAGTTTTAAATTCTGTGTAACACTAAAAACACTAAAAAAAAAAAGAAAAAAAAAAGAAGAAAATGTTATTTATATCTGAACTGATGTGAAGAAAATACAGTATACAAAGTACAGATTCTTCAGCTTTTGATAGCTTAGAAATCTTCTAATGTAATTTCCAATTACGTAAGTATTATGAATTAATATCAAATTGGGAAATTTGTTCTCAAATTTTAATTTTATGATAGAATAATACTTACGTAGTTGTCTCCCACCCACCTCCCCTTTCGAATCTTTTTTTGGCGAACACTTTTCGCCGAGAGAGACTGGGGAATCACGCATGCATGGTGGGAGTCAATACACCTGAGCGCTTTATTAATATTTTAAAGCGCGAACGGCGGTGTGAATACTAATTAGGGGGAGATAGTCCTAATGTAATTTCCAATTACGTAAGTATTATTCTATCATGAACTTAAAATTTGAAAACAAATTTCCCAATTGTCCATTGATCAATCGTTTCACTGACAAATAACTGTCCATCAATAAGTAATAATACTTTGAAATTGTCTCTGGCGTTGTGTTTTTCTTTGAAATACTGATCACATGAAATCTTTGTAAACGGAAATAACATTTAGCAATTAAATTCAATTAATGTCACTCATGAAATAAAAATAAAATTCAACTTTGCACAAAACGCGTAATTGTCTATCAACTACATCACTAATGGTCGTCTTTAACATCATTGGTGTATCCACTTACGTATGGTCTCATGGGCTTTAAGACTTGCTTTTCGTCTCAGTATGTTCTGTTGGTCCTGTTTCCTTTTTACCGGTTGTTCCATGGAATTCACGTATCGGCGTAAGATATCCGAATTACCATTTTTTCCTTTTTCTGCAGTCGTAAACAATTCTGATATAAATGGTGCTCGGTTCCTTCTGTACTGTATGATGAGGAATGTAGTGTGGTTTTTTTGGAGTTTCAGCTGCTTCATCCACCTTTTTTCTGAATCCCCGTCGTTCCTGTTCTTGTATAAAGTCTCCGTATTTCTTCAACTCAGTGTTTTGAGAGAGTCTTTTAATGCTGTTTAATGTACTTTTCTTCGTAACCGTTAAATGTGTAGGCAATTCATCACGGTCATGTTCCATGGTAACCCAGCGAAATCTTTATTTTTCACGGAAATCAATTGATCTGTCCTGATATGTTCTAATATATGCATCATCTTCTTCAACCTCCTTAATGATTCCAAATTTCAAAGTCTCTCTAGATTGTATTCTATAGCAACGTGTGAAATAAAAACATTAAACATGCTAGTGTTTGACGTATTGCTTCCCTTATCGTATGCAGGTCCTGAAAGCAAATATCAAATCTTGGATTTCACGGCGGTCGGACCGTTTCCTCGAACTATGTGGTCTTCTACAATGTCCCAGTCGTGATCTGCACCGACCAGCAACGATATTTCGAATGAATCTTGCTGTGTGATCGTGTGCGCTAACTTTTAACCACGCACATAACCATACTTTGTTTCAATATTACGCACGTGATTCTGTAGAGGCTTGGCGATCAACGGTTCTATCAGTACTTTGATTGACAATACGTGTCCTGCATCGATTTTCAGATAGATTATTGTCTTGTCTAGGTGTCTTGCGTTTTTCTCTTCACCCTCAAATGCCGACAACTGTATAATCTCTGTTCCCTTTATCTGTAAGTTGAGTTTATTCGCTAAGTCCTGCGTTAAAAACGATCCATTTGTGCTACAGCGGTTTTCAAAAGTACATTTGATCGCGATTTTGTCGATTGAGAATACAAAATGGTAGTATCGTGTTCCGTTGTATTACTGCCATTTACAAGGTGAACATTTGTCGAATTCGAAGATGGCGAGTTTGGCGGTTTGCTGCTCGGATTATCTTTCGCGCGGAAATTCCTATGTGTTGAGCTGTTACCCCTGTTTCTATTGCTGACCTCGGTCACTGGTTTTATATTATTTGTTGGACGAGCATTACACAGGCTGGTTTGGTGTTACTTATTACAATGTCTACATGTGTTTTTAGATTAACATTCGTTTAGTCTGTGGTTACCAAGGCAGTCAAGGCATAACTTCTCTCGTTTGACCATGTTCATACGCGATTCTGTGTCGGTTATTTTGTTACAACGGGTAGGTGCGTGTATTTCTTTACAGAAAATGCGAGGTCTAGTCTCAATATTCTTGTAAGATTTGGAATTCGGCGATTTTGCGGCAGCAAAGAAAGACGATGTTGTGGGCAAATTGTGTGTCGACTCTATCTCTTGACCTGCATCCATAATATTTATCTCGTCTAATATGCTTTTACGGAGGTCCCGTAATACCCAAGTTTTTGTTTTGAGTTCTCGCGCGAGACGTTTTCTCACTTCCCCGGGTAATGTGTTCATAATAATGGGAACACGTAACGTTCCAAAGCTTCTAGTCCCCTTTTATCATAAAACTTCGGAAGCTTGTAAGCTAATTTCTAGGCGAAGGGATATCTAATTAATAATGCCTGCATGTTTACATTTATAATTTTGTCTGGTTGACCGAACCTCTCAAATTTACGACTTCGTCGTAATTTACATTTGTGAGTGCGAAACCTGCTATTGATCATATTTCTTCGTGTTCTAGCTGTGCTTTCAAGTAGTTAAACATTTGTATATTTGGAAGTGACAGGTTTAGATGTACGGCCAACTCATATGAGTCCCAGAAGGTTTTCCATTCTAAAATGTTGCCTGAGAAAGTTGGAAGCGTAAGTTTTGGTAGGCGGTGACTCTGAATACTAGCTGAAGAAAATGTACTTGGTGCGTGTTGAATGTGTGACTGGCTTGGACAGACGGGTTTTCAAAGGACTGTGCGTTGTGTGTGTTGGCTATGTTGTGCGTTGGGACAACAGCATAGTTTCTTGATTTAATGTGTGAGTTGTAGTATGTAATGATTCAATCTGACGGGACTGCGGGGTTTGGACATTTTGTATGAACTTACGTACATGTCGAATCTTCGTTTCCATATTCATCGAATATTCATATGAATCAATAATCTCATTTTCCACATCTTCCGGTTCTGTTATCTTAAGAATTTGATCATTTCAGTCCTCAAACAATGTTTGTTTTTGCACAAGTCTTCCGAGCGTTATAATGACTTCTTCTTCATCGAAATTCGTATTCTCCTTTGCTTCATCTAATCTGCGGAATAGTTTGGTAACAGCGCTTTTGTTCCTAGATCTGACTGATTTCAATTTTTCAAGATCCATTGGTCAAGGCACCATAAATATAGATGATAGTTAAGGTAATGTGTATAACGACAACTGTTCAGCCATTACATTTAATATACTAGTAACGTATTTCCGCCCAAGGTGACGTCACTGACAATACGACGTCGACAATGGACAAGTAAAATAGTACGGACGTTATGTTCCCGCGACAATCTCAACACCTCCCAGACATACCATAGGGGTATATTATGGCTCATTACAACGCTAAGGGTCTGTAGATTAATGGGTTGCGTTGTGTATTGTTAATCATGATCGTAAGCTTGACTAAGGCGTTATAGATATAAATACGTCTGCCATTACAACTTTCTATTCAATAAACATAATCGTACATCACAATAACGCGACGTCACAAAGATAGCGGCCGCACCGCAAAAGGGTACGTTTAACGTTAGCGCAATTCTTAACATTCTGGGGCCGCAGAAAATCATATTTAACTCAAATGTGAAATACAATGTGAAAAATACTTAAGTTCAAATTTAATGTTTCTGATCAATTGCGTCACAAAACAAAATAAATCATAGTTACAGTCTCTTAATAGTTCTTTAAAAACTTCATTGTTCACGTTTGAATAATTTAACACTTTAACTAGTAAATATGATAACCATACTTAATTTGAACAGTCTATATTTAAACTAATTTCTCCCGGGCGGAAAAGTTCATTCACTGTCACCATTTGTACTGCGTATTTCCAGCGGATAGAGCTTCACAATTGGGCGGTTGGTAATTCCTGTGCCGGTCTTGATATTAGCTGATCGAATGAGTCCATCTTTTTCACGAACTAAATCTTGTACAACTGCTAATTTCCACATTATACGATTTGTATCATTGTGTACTTGTACAATGTCTCCTATTTGTATTGTTTGTTCATTTCTTCCAGACGTACGGTGGAATTCACGAAGTGACGCCAGATATTCGTGTTTCTATCTTGATCGAAAGTGGTTGATTAGTTCGTTTTGTCTCTGTAGATTTTTATTCTGTATAACGTGCAAATCTTCAGATGTAACACTGTCAATATTCTGTTCCGATCGGGTGTCAAGTCGGTGACCATATAACAGGTGCGCTGGCGTCAGCGGTTCGGGATATTTAATGTCAGTAGAAATGTAAGTTATCGGACGCTGGTTTAGAGTTCCCTCGATTTCGATTACAATTATATTTAACATTTCCGTAGTGACACATGTCTTTCATAGTATTGCTTTAATTGACTTTTTCATGAGTTCAATAAGGCCTTCCCAGAAGCCTCCAAACCACGGTGCTCTGTTGGGTATGAATTTCCATTCAGTTCCTTGATCGGAAAGTTTTTCTTGTATACGGTTGTCTTGGTTTGATCTTGTTATCTTTTCGGCGGCAGCCTTGAAGGTTGTTGAATTATCGGACAACATAATCCTTGGTATAGATCTTCTGGCAACAAATCTTTTACATGCAAGTATGAAAGACTACTCGGTTAAATCTGTGACTATCTCCAAGTGTATAGCTCGTGTAACGGCGCATGTGAATAAACAAATATACGTTTTGTTTAATTCGTTGTGTTTTCCTTTTGTGTACAAAGCTCCTGTAAAATCAACGCCGGTTACTGAAAAAGGATAATCGTAGTTGACTCGGTCTTTAGGTAGCGGTGGCGGATCGGGTGCGCTGTAAGGCATTCCTGATATTTTAATGCATTAAACGCATTTACGAATTTGTTATTTAACGCACTGCCTTACTCGGGGTATCTAATATTTCTGTTGAATATAAGCGATTGTACTGTTAAGTCCAGCATGTACAGTCTTGGTGTGCGCATCCAGTACGATTAAGGACGTAAAACTATGATGTGATGGCAATAACAACGGATATTTTGTACTCTCCTCCACAGGTGCATTTTGTATTCTCTCCCGGTACATCGTAGTAATCCATTTTTGTCTGTGTATAATTTAAGTTGTCGAACAAGTGGCACTTTTTTTCTGTGAAGATGAATTCAAGCTATCAATTTCATCCTTAAACGTTTCGTGTTGTACTGCTCCTATTATAACTTTTAATGCTTTATGTCGCTCCTCAACACTGATAAATCCGATTTGCCGTTTATCTTTTGAATTCCGTAGGTTCTGTATAGAACACAAGACGTATGCTGTTACTCTAATTGCTTTTTCGAAAGATCTGTATCGTTGTTTGTCTATATCTGGAATTGTTGGTGTTGAAGCATTTATACTTCCATCGTCTGTATAGTCATCGCTAACAGTTACTATCGTGTTGCAGTCTTCTATTTTCCTCATCCATGTCGGCCAATTTTCACGGTTTAAAATCCATTGTGGACCGTTCATCCATAATTTGATGTGATTAAGATGTTTAGCGTAAATTCCGAGAGTTAAGTAATCCGCTGGAGTGTCATCTGTTGGGCAGTAATTCCATTCAGCATTCTCTGTTAATGTTCTTATTTCTTTAAGTCGATTTGCTACGAACTGTTTCAAGTCTATTAAAGATTTAATCCAACTCAAAACAATTTGATTATCGCTCCACATATACACATGTTCTGTTGTTGTGATTTTAAGGAGATGTTTGGCTAATCTGGCTCCGATAAGCGCGCCCATAAGTTCTAAACGTGATAGTGAAATCTGTTTTACGGGTGCTTCTCTGTTTTTAGCCATGGCGATGACCGATGAACTTGCTGTAACTAAGTAAGCACAAGCTCCGTATGCTAACTGACTGGCGTCTGTGAAAATATGTAGCGACGTTTTCTCGTTAATAACTCCTTCCGTTAACATTCGTGGAAATACTATTTTGGTAGCCTCCTCGATATCCAAAGCGATTACCTGCCATTTACTTCACAATTCGTCAGACAAACATTCATCCCAATCCAACTTTGCCTTCCATAGAGTCTGCATAAACAGCTTAGCTTTCACCGTATTAATCCTAGGGGGTCGAAAATTCTAGACGATGTGCGCAAAACCTCACGCTTTGTTACCATTTTGTCCTTTTCCATAAAATCAATCTGTTGAAATCTTAGATTGTCGGATTCCCTATCCCATCTCATGCCTAGAATTTTGACAATGGCGCCGATCTTGTCTCGTCCAGCGACGTTCTGTAATTCTGTACTATTAGAATTCCAAGACCGTAGGTTGAATCCTGCCTTTGACAATAGTTTTCTTGACTGCGTGTACAATTTCTAAAGTGATTGTTCATCTGTAAAACTAGTCAAGACGTTATGCACATATAAATTTCTCTGTAATTCTGTTGAGGTAGTTGACGGATTGTCTATAAAATGTTTCATTAGCGTGGCGCCTAATATGAATTGCGAACAGGTGGCGCCGAAAAGTACAACCGTAAACCGGTAAGTAATCAAACGGCTTTCTATGTCTATGGGATTCTCTAACGAATAAAATGTTGTGACGTCTCTGTCATTAACATCTAATTCAACATGCAAAAATGCTTTTTCAATATCCGCTGTAACTGCATATTTATACATTCTAAAGCGTATTAATATCTCCGTAAAATTAGTCATAATTGGTGGATATGTTGCTAGGCAAATGTTAAGACAAGGACTACTGTCGTTCCCTCTACAACAACAGTTATATACTATGCGTATCGGGGTGGTGACTGAATCCTTTTTTACGGGATGAAGTGGAATGTAATGTACCTTGTTTGTGCATGTACTTTCATCAGATACCTTTTCAATGAATCCTCTTTGTTCTTGGTCTGTAATTATCTCACCATACTTTCGGAACATCTCGGGATCCTTCTTGAGGCGACGAATAACGCTTTCTGTTCTGCGTTTTGCAATGTCTTCATTTGTCGGTAGCTCTGGCGCATTCTCTCTCCATGGTAATTTTGTAATATGCCTATCATTTTCCTTCGTAATTGAAGTTTGTATGTAATTTTCATATGATTCGGCCGATTCTGGATCATTTTCTTCTTTATCGTCAATTCCCAACGATTCAAGCTTCCAAAATTTTTCAAGATCACACTCTTTTTGTTTGTGACATACTAGTATTTTCATCATTGAGAAAGATGCATTACTGGTTCGTGTAGGGACAGGACCGGAAAGTAAATATCCAATTTTCGAGCTATCTGCGGTTGGACCGTTTCCACGCACTATTTTGTCTTGAACTATGTCCCAGTAAAAATCACCTCCAATTGATAAGAATACTACTATCTCAAATTGCTCCCCTTCCATGATTGGGTGTGCTAACTGTAGACCATTTTAATATGGAAAATTCTGCGTCATTCTTATGTTGTGACTTTGAAGTGGTGAAGCAATGGTTGGTACAATTAAAGCTTTAATAGGAATTAATTCTCCTTCTTTAGACTTTAGAATAATTGTTGTTTTGTCAAGATTTCTCACCTTTTTTGTATTGCTTCCAAATTTAGCTATACTCAAAGTTTCGGATCCCTCTTTTTTAATGTCCTATTTAATTGCTAGTCCTTTGGTTATAAATGAGCGTTGAGCTCCCTCGTCAAAGAGTATGTTTGCATCTGTATATGTATTCTGGTGAACGACTGGACTGAATGCGGTTTTCAATAAAACAGTGGACCTTTCTTCGATAGCGTTATAAAACATAGAAGTTTCTGTGTCTACTTTATTTTGCGGTTGTTCAGCTTTAATAAGATGTTTATTTGAGTATGAGTTCTTTTTGCATAGTGACGAGTGATGCTTTCGCTGGCAAAACTTACATGTATTCTTAGATTTGCAATCGGCTACTTTGTGCTTACCTAAACAATTAAAGCATAACCTCTTTTCTTTTATAATGGCTACTCTTTCATCGTGATTTATGATCTCTTTACATTCGTTTGGCCAGTGGTTTCCGTCACAATATGTGCATTGTTTCTTCCAAGTCGAGTTTAATGACTTGTCAATTGTGTTTATCGGGCGGGTTTTATCTGTATTTACTCGTTTAACGCCTGTCATTAAATTTGCGCTAGGGGTAGCTGTTGAATTTTTGTGTGTATAATCCCCGTATCCGGACTCTTGAATAGAAATCTCTTCACCTATTGCGTTTCTAAGCGATTGAATATTCCAACTGTCGCTCCCGTTTTCGCGTGTAATATTTTTCCGTACTTCATGCGGTAACTTCCCGAGAATCACTGGTATCAATAGCGATCTGTACATTTCCTGACATTGTCCGAGGGACTCTAGACCCCGTATGTATGCTTCTGATTTATCGTGAAATGTTCTCAAACTTTCTAAATTATCCCTAGGTGCGGGTATATCAAGTAGTGCTCTCATATATGCATTAATGATTTTGTGTGGTTGGCCATAGCGATTTCTCAATAAATCAATTGCTTTGTGATAGTTTGGATTTGTCATGGTCAATCCTGAAATTGTAGCAAAGAGTTCAAGTACAAAAATTTCTGAATGTCAGTTAAAGTCTGATTGTGATGTATCGTGGTTTCGTATGAATCCCGGAAATATTGCCATTGTAAAATATCTCTGCTAAAATTGGGAAGCGATAACTTTGGTAGGCGATGGTTGTTACTTGAGGTCAAACTTGATTGTGATAACTCCTGACTTGCATGTGTAAATGGGTTTGAATACGGTACAAACTCTGGGGCGTTGGAATCTAGTATTGAAGATGTGGTTTGTGCAACGGGTTTTAAGAACTTTTTGATTTTTCGAAATTTATCCTCTAATTCTAGATAATACTTATCTGTTTCAAGTCTTTCATTAGTAATATCCTCGGATTCGACTGCATTTAGTATCTGTTCGTCTATTGTGGCTAACGTCTTCTTTTTCTTCTCAACTGCGTCAAGCAATGTTGATACTTCCTCCCGTGTCTATTTTCAAATCTCCGATGGCTTCCTCCAGTTTTTTAAAAACTTTTGTCACCGCTGCTCTGTTTCCCTCTCTCAAAGATTTTAATCGACTGATGTCCATTCTCTCCGTTTGTCGAGGCACCAATGTTGATTAATGGTTTGCGTTGTGTATTGTTAATAGTGATCGTAAGCTTGACTAAGGCGTTATAGATATAAATACGTCTGCCATTACAACTTTCTATTTAATAAACATAATCGTACATCACAATAACGCAATATCACAAAGATAGCGGCCGCACCGCAAAAGGGTATGTTTAACATTAGCGCAATTATTAACAGGGTCCCTGCTGTCTGTCTGCATCATTATCTCTCGTTAATTGTACCAACGCAAGGTAAAAAATAATTGTATTCAACCCCTACTCCTGTAGCGGGTAGCCAACCGCTTATATTGAACATACCGACACCGGATCTTCTTACCCTACAGACCAAGCTGAGCCTGCTATAGGTCCATACGAGGTGCCAATATCATCCCAAAGTACTTGGCTAAGTATTTAAAGCCTTTCCTGACGTACATCGGCCCGTCCTAAGGCAGAAAAACACGATGAACCAACCCCAAAGTCCAGTAAATAACCCTATAGGCAATAACCCATAAGGGTAAAAATTTCCCCAGCACCAACAAGGCACGCCATAATGGTATATTATAGCTCAAATAGACGCTTAGGGACCCTGATACCTGCCTACATCTTTACTTTTTCCCCCTTGTGAATGGTTCATTTGCTAGTTCGCGGGTTATGTCAGGCATATGGTCTTATTCCTTTTGCGAGTCAGAGTGTTTTGTCCATTTTAAAGGCACATTATCGTTTTGTCCTTATCTAAATGCAACAGGCCGTTTTGCTTTAGGTCTGAACGAGGTACCATTAAAAGCATGTCCATGAGAAAACCATGCAAAATAGTCCGGAAGCAACATTTACCAATCTTTATGAAATCTTGTTTCTAGGTTAACCTTACCACAACTATTGTTAAAACATCGTGAAGGCCTCGGCTAATGTAACAGGCCTTTTGGTAAGTAAGTAGTCCCTACAGGGGACAGAAAATACGATACACGAACCTAAATGGCCAGAAATTCTTTATTTGAATAAAATATCTTGCCAATGAATTGTTATTCTCTCTCAAACTTTAAAAATTTAAGCCTAGAAAAAGACTGATTGTGTACTACTATTTTACAATCATAGATGGCGATTTAAAATTAATCTATCTTAAGTGGTGTCGATTTTGTTGTAAGTTAATAATTATGTTTTTCAATATATGTTCTATATTTATAATACATGATCGATATTTTGATACGATATATAATATCCTTGTTATATATGATAATAATATTATATGCAACATTTTTTTAATATATATATGAGAGTCTGTTGAAAGAAAACTTTTTAAAACAAACTTGTCTTTCAATTGTATGGCTTTGGGCGATACTGAGAAAGGTTATCCAGAAAAACTCTACGGACAAATTAAATTCATAAAAGAGAGACAAAAGATACCAAATGAATCATCAATGTTGAAAAAAAAACTCACAATGCCATGGCAAAAAACAAAAAACGACCAAATAACAAATCAACAGTACACAAACAGAAAACCGAGGAAAGAGCAACACGAGCTTTGTATAAAAGTGACACCTAACATCCACGCATTCCAACATCAATAAGAAATCGTTTGCAAAGAAATATTCTCAAGCAAACCAATAATAGCTTATAAAAAGCATAAACATATAGCCGATCTATTGACATCGACAAAATAAAATTAATTGATAGGTAAATCCCTGATGATGGCGGGCCTACAATGCTTAAACCCATTCGTAATTGTAAGAGATTTATCATTAGCATATAATACAAAAACCGCCGAAACACTAAATTAGTGTCGGATTCATGTAAGCAATTGCGAGTCTAGTAATACTAGCATCATTAGATCATTCTGTAATATAATTACAATAAAATACTAATAGTATGTATACGGAGTCTTCCGAATAAATTTTTTTGCTATCGGAATTCGGATTGATGTTGGAATACGTGGATGTTAAGTGTCACTTTTATACAAAGAAAACATCTTGGATGTGAAAACACATTTTAAACCAACAAATTCTTTCCTTTATCTAGATCGTAAAAGCTGTCACAGTCGACACGTGTTTGCAGGTTTTATCAAGGGCGAAGTCATCAGATACATTAGAACAACAAATAATGCAGATGATTTACAACATATTTTGTCACAGTTCAGATTGAACTTAATAAAGAGAGGAGATCGAAATCGAACAGTACATAAATGAGGCATTAGCATGTGATAGATCTGATTTAATCAGAAAAAAGGCCAACAAACACACAATGGAAATTCCTTTAGTATTGGCAACGAAATTTAATCAATGCATTCACAAATTAAAACAATGCATTAGTAAACATTGGGATCTACTAAAACAGGATGCGGTTTGCAGAGAAATATTCTCAAGCAAACCAATAATAGCTTATAAAAAGCATAAAAATATAGCCGATCTATTGACATCGACAAAATAAAATAAATTGATAGGTAAATCCCTGATGATGACAGGCCGACAATGCTTAAACCCATTCGTAATTGTATGACATTTATCATTAGCATATAATACAAAAACCTCCGAAACACTAAATTAGTGTCAGATTGATGTAAGCATTTGCAAGTCTAGTAATACTAGCATCATTAGATCATTCTGTAATATAATTACAATAAAATACTAATAGTATGTATACGGAGTCTTCCGAATAAGATTTTTTTGCTATCGGAATTCGGATTGATGTTGGAATGCGTGGATGTTAGGTGTCACTTTTATACAAAATTTGAAACAATTGTGTGCCCGAGTGGTCTAATTTGTGATCAATAGCATGTCATCTCAGAGGTTGTGAGTTCGAACGTCTCTCGTGTTAGTTATGTTCGACTTCGATTTTAATGTGATATAATCGAAATGTTCATTTGTAGACATTCTATCTATCTAAATTGCTATACAACGTAACTGGAAAGAGTTTTTAATACAGAAACACATGTCAACTAACATCAACTTATTTGGATTTGTTTTTGAGCATGAGAAAAATAAATGCCGGTCAGTAGATTGTTGTTGCAAAAGAAGTTCATTCACTTTATACCGATCGGCACATGTTTCTCCTATTTCACAACAGAGGTGCGAAGAAAGCTTTATATATAGAAATTAGTGATGAAATATGTTGAAATATCTATTTACTGGCTTTTAAATGTACTATAGGAAGTAAACTTAAAGCTTTCAAATATAGAAATTTACACAGAATAGTATCTCATAACTATCTCCTAGAATAATATGGATTTTCAGACACTAATGAATGTACGAGTTGTAAAGAGATATAAACTGTAGAACATACATTTTTTGAATGCACGGAAATAAAACAATTTTGGAGAAAATCTTCTAATTGGTGGTATTTTCGTTTTTGAGTAAGAATTTTTTTGAATAAAGACATTGTAATTTTTGGTATTTTGAATTCTGATAACTTCGTTTTAAATTATTGTATTTTTATTAACTTTTGACTTTTTACAATGTGTGTTTGCGATGTAGTTTGAACACTGAAAATATGTACGGTATGCATGTGACCACCGTAAGATTAACGCTGCATGGTTTATTGCTTGTGTGGTTTGAGTGCTGCCTTGCTGAAATTAATTTAATTTCTCCTTATCAATTGTGTATTGTTTGCACGTACATTCTAATTTGGGTCTTCCTTTAATGATAATTTAGGGTTTTATAAGAAGATGGATTTTTCCCAGAATGTGTCCAATAAATAAGAAGAGTATGAACCCTGATCAAAACGAAGACTATAGAAAGAACCAGTTGGATCAGGAACTATTTAGCGTTACCATTAAATAGTTGTTGCAATTGTACATGTTGTAACCACAATTATACATTTGCAGAATGTGTCGGGAATGCTAGTTTACTACAGTTGATAGTCCACATAACAAATATTGATTGTACATGTTTTGAGTTTATGATGATTTGTTTGATTTTAATTATTGATGAAATTTTACAAAATGATACAAAATGGATTGATGAACTGATTCGTGACACTATACCTTAAACACACTCAACCAAAAAACAAAAGAACGGTATCTAGGAAATACCTTGTTGCAATTTCAAGATTGACCCTAGATTTTAACTGAACTAATATACATGTAAACAAGCATTTTTAATTATGTTCATAGTGCCACTTTTACATGATACATAATTGAACACTGTTGTGCATGTTTGTTTGGTTTTTTGTTTGTTTGTTTGTTTTTTAATTTAATTTAATTTTTTGTCGTGGGGAGGGTATATGTTGGGTACAGAAAATACTGGGTGAATTGTATCTCAGAGGAATCAGTTTTCATTGTATATTAGGGGAAAAGTTTTCAGGTGGGTTTTCCTTTATCGAATACTCCAAATGATATGTGTTAGATTAGATGTCTAGATGCAATGTATACACTATTCATTGATTGATAGTTGATGTGGTACAGACTTACCCGTATTTTCCGTGGACACTGGTACGGTAGTTGTGTGAGCCATATTTGGTATGGTTGTTGCTGCCTCTAGGTCAGAATTTTGTGTATCATCACTTATGACATTTCCTGTATAAGTATATTTATTTGATGGTGCATCTGTCGTTTTTGACATATTTATAGTGGGCCCATCAGAAACAAATTCCATCACTTGTGTACTTGATACTTGCGAGGGAAGTCCATAATTGAAACCTTTAAAAATAGAATACTTTGTTTAAACTGACCTTATGTCTGGGTGAACATAATTTTATTAGCTGTTATTGGCTTTGAACTAGTTTTTGGTAATTGCAAGTACTCTCATATCGGTACTTTGTGTCTTTTGTTTTTATGTGTCACTGAGATAAATTTTTGATTTGGGCCGTTCTAGTGAGTCAATCCATACACCAATCTCGAGTTGATTTTTATAATGAATTATACCGGTTGACCCGGGGTCAATCGGCGTAAACGACGTCATCTAACAATCAGTTCGTACTAACGTAATAACATAAGCATTGCGACATTGGAATTATACGGGAAAGTGCACAAATTCTAAAGTCGTCTTTAACACCTGACTTTTACAGTTTGATCTTATGCTGTGCTGTAACACCACTGTCCCAAGTAAGGGGAGGGTTGGGCTGACAAATACATGTTTGTTTAAACCCTCCCCTATATGCTATATGTGTATGTCCTAAGTAAGGAACCATTTAAATCAATGGTTGTTGTAGGTTGTTGTCTTTCATATTTGTTTTTCTATGTTTTTTTCATAAATCGGGCATCGATTTTCTAGTTTGATTTGATTAACATTGGTAATGTCGGGGTCTATTATAGCTGACTATATGATATGTTATTTGCTTATTGTTAAAGGCGGTACGGTGACCCATAATTGCTTAAATCAGGTTAATTGAACTCTGTTGGATGGATGTCTCACTAGCAGTCATACCAAATCTTCTTATTTTATACTGAAATGTATGACAACAAAGCTAAATTATCATTATTTTTAAATGCAAGATATAATATTGACTCCGTGATCTTATCAATCAAAATATTAATGACTTCAGTCATTGCAAAATTTGTGTTATAAGATTGCATATATTATTGTATTTCATCTAAATGAAATGTGCCTGTTATTTTCGGACAATATGAAGCTAATTAGTTTTTTTTATAGATTTCCCTTGGATAAGTATTGTCATGTTTATATATTCATGTGATCCAGGTGATAATTAAAGGGATGAGAGGAGACAAAACAATTCAATCCTGCAAAATGTGGGTTTGTCTACTGATCAAGTCAAGTCAAGTCTTTGGCTATCTGTAGTTTTTTTTTTTTTTTCATTCAAGAATTTGCAGTTGATACATGTTTACGATTTTTTCAATTTTTCGAATGTTTCTTTAGCATTGTGTGTCTACTGCAAGCGAATAACCGATATATCATCTGAATTAATTTGTAGTTTTGTCTGATTTTAATCTCAATAGCCAGAATTATTTCGTCATTTTTACTTTCACGGAAACCAATAAAAATTTATTTTGCCATGGTATTGCCAGTTTGTTTTCGACTTATGAATTTATATATCCCTTCGTTATCGTTCACTCCTTTTTTAAAGTTATTTTCGATTTTATATACTTAAAATAAATATTAATGGTACATTTGAAATATATTCAGAATTTTTAATATTCCTGAACTACAATTATTCATAGTACCACTTTTCAAGTTGAATGTTCTGTGTTAAAATTAAACTTAACTTCCACGAAAGAATTGCTCCATCACGTTTAAAAAGTAAAATAACAAAATTACCATACTGCAAGGAAAATTAAAAACGGAGAGTCCCTTATCACTTTTTCGAATTTTTTATTTTGTTATTTCCGAATCTGCAAAGTTGGAAATAAGATTAACAAGCTATACATCTAATATATACTATGTACTAACATTTCTGTGAATTCTTCACCTGAATTCCATTGTCTGAGCTTTTACCAGAGATTGCTACAACTATATAAAAAAAAAAAAAAAAAAAACATCACTTTTTTCTTAAACTAGTGCAAATAATCCAATGAAAGGCAGGAACATTTTTTTTTATTGTATAACTCATCACTTGTTTCGGTTCTTATAAATCCTAGACTCTCAAATATTCGGCTTTGTGCGTTCCTGATGAAGGTAAATCAAGCGCGTCGGACACATAAAATTTATAACGTGTTGTTTTCATTTACTTTTTCTTACTGATCTATCATTTTACTCGCTCTATTTGTTAAGAGTAAAAGAGATTTACAATAACTGTCAGACTCGGAGTCAGAGTACGAGTATGAATACAAATCATACAGGTAAGCTATAGGGCTGATCTCAAAATAATTTGTATATTATTAATTTTACCGTGTTCAATCTTTGTGTGGTGATAGAACAAAACCATTTATCAAATTTATTGACTTTTTTTTGCTGAAGGGTAAAAAGTGCACTTTTTTGCTTAGCTCGAGCTCGCTAACAGATTTGTTCAGAATTGTTAAACAATTTTTGTTTTGGGGCTATATGTTTCCAATGTGTGAAGTCTTGGAGAATAGTACGGAGGCCCTTAAGTGCTATGTAAATATAAATATTATCTTTTACCGGAGATTTTATCTGGTGCGCACTACTTTCAAACTTGTGCGTACGACTTTCAAATCTCGTGCGCATAATTTGCAAAAATGGTGCCCACGACTTTCAAACTCGTGCGCAAGTTCGTATAGAGTCAGCCAAACTTTGTTTAAAAGTTATGTGCACGAGTTTGAAAGTCGAACACACAATTTCAAAAGTTTTGCGCACCATTTTTGAAAAGTCGTGCGCACCAGTTTCAAAATGTTGTGCGCATGAGTTTAAAAGCCATGCCCACAAGTTTAAAAGTCGTGCTCACGAGTTTCGAAGTCATGCGCACCATTTTTAAGTCGTGTGCACGAGTTTTAAAGTTGTGCGCACGATTTGTCAAACTGGTGCGCACAAGATTAAATCTCCGTCAAACGATAAATGTACATGCACTTAAGTGGCTCCGTAGTGATACATCCTCCTGTTCGCATTGATTTCAATGAGAATAAAAGAACTTAGGGCAATACCAAATTTTATAAATTCCAGGCAATAATTGTACACGTGAGAGCTCTTATACTGCAATTTTCTATAGAATTTATATTTCCATAGCTCTTTTAAGAATAGCTGATTAACAAGGATTTTCCTGATATATACCTTTGAGAATTGTACATATAGGCAAAGACAATTTATTTTTGGGTTAGACATTAAGTTTTCTGTATGATTGTTTTACAGAATAATCTAAATCAACTCCGAGGTTTTCAAACAATTTTGGAACCTGTTTTATAATTAATGTTTCATAACTTTCATGGTTACTGCGAACCAATTGGATTAAATATTCTTTGTTAATTTTTTTAATTTTTTTTTTTGGGGGGGGGGGGGGGGGGTTTGTAGCTTCAAGATTCACAAGAGCATCATAAATATTATCTGTAGTTCTGGTTGTAGCATTATCTGTGGCAATTTCTTCAACGTTCGGTGTAGCATCGCCTGCATTTATATCTCCATTGTCAGACCCATTATGCATTTTTTAAAGTTCAGGTTCCTCTACTGCTCATACAGGAGTGGGAAAGAAAGAGGTTGAATTATTTCTTTAGCAATACACGACATACACCAATCAGCAGATAACCAGAAAGCCGGAACACAAAAAAGAGAAAGAGTAGGAGGCTCAACTGACTCATTGCAGAATACCGAGTCTCCGTTGAACATGTTATTTGGCGAATTGAAATAATATAAAGTCATTGGAACTCGTTGGAGGTTTCCTCGTTACACACTTAAAGCCATAGTTAAAGTTTGTGGTAGTCATTGTTTTGTCAATCGCCAAAATCAACTTTTTAATTAATACAATATTGATTAAAGAACAATGTTTACAACAATTTTATCATTTTGAGATCGCCCTCGTCATTTAAACTGTCTTACTCTGACTCGTACTTGGACTCGGGTCGGAGTCCTACACTTATTGTAAATCTCTAATAGGAGGTAGTTAGATAAGATATTAATTAATTTATGATCGCTGTCTAATATGTTTTAATAGTCAAACATTACAGTTCTTTTTTCAATTATTATTATTTTCCCATCTGTCCACCATGACAAATGCGAGTGTACAAAGACATACTTTACCGTGCTGCTTAGGGATAATATATGACATTAAATTTGAATAAACATACAAATGTATTCATAACTGGAAAGCAAATAAAAAAATGATAAGATAGAACCCTGATCATTACAAGTATATACCTCATACTATAAACAAGTCTAAATTGAAAACAACGTTCAAACCTATGATTGCGTTGGATAAAAACCGCAATTTTTATACGTGTGCATGCAAAACAAATTTCTTGTTAGAGGGGTCTAAATACAGCACAAACAACATTTTTCAAAAGACCAAAAAAGTGAAAAAGTATATTTTAACAAAACGCATTTGACTAACAGGTCGAACAACAAATGTCCTTAAATCCTGCTGACTGCCATTGGCGATTGCCAAATAAACGGATCACCGATGTAATAAATGGATCTTAATTATCAATTTAATATTGAACAGAAAACAATAAACTTGCGGAAAAGATGGTATACCGCAAACAAAAAGGGCAAAGGTTTTTGTACACCATATCCGGATTTCGACAATTAATGTTTCTTCAGTGATGTTAGGAATCGAAACGGTATTTGGAAAGCCATACAATTTACCTTCATTTAGGATAGACTCTTGAATTTTGAGGAGTCAAAATAGGATGAACGGATCATATAAACCCGAAGGCAAATATAATACAAGCCCAAACGAAAAAATATAAACAAGTCTAAATTGAAAACAACGTTCAAACCTATGATTGCGTTGGATAAAAACCGCAATTTTTATACGTGTGCATGCAAAACAAATTTCTTGTTAGAGGGGTCCAAATACAGCACAAACAACATTTTTCAAAAGACCAAAAAAGTGAAAAAGTATATTTTAACAAAACGCATTTGACTAACAGGTCGAACAACAAATGTCCTTAAATCCTGCTGACTGCCATTGGCGATTGCCAAATAAACGGATCACCGATGTAATAAATGGATCTCAATTATGAATTTAATATTGAACAGAAAACAATAAACTTGCGGAAAAGATGGTATACCGCAAACAAAAGGTGCAAAGATTTTTGTACACCATATCCGGATTTCGACAATTAATGTCTCTTCAGTGATGTTAGGAATCGAAACGGTATTTGGAAAGACATACAATTTACCTCAATTTAGGATAGACTCTTGAATTTTGAGGAGTCAAAATAGGATGAACGGATCATATAAACCCGAAGGCAAATATAATACAAGCCCAAACGAAAAAATATAAATAACTCTAAATTGAAAACAACGTTCAAACCTATGATTGCGTTGGATAAAAACCGCAATTTTTATACGTGTGCATGCAAAACAAATTTCTTGTTAGAGGGGTCTAAATACAGCACAAACAACATGTTTCAAAAGACCAAAAAAGTGAAAAAGTATATTTTAACAAAACGCATTTGACTAACAGGTCGAACAACAAATGTCCTTAAATACTGCTGACTGCCATTGGCGATTGCCAAAAAAACGGATCACCGATGTAATAAATGGATCTTAATTATAAATTTAATATTGAACAGAAAACAATAAACTTGCGGAAAAGATGGTTTACCGCAAACAAAAGGTGCAAAGATTTTTGTACACCATATCCGGATTTCGACAATTAATGTCTCTTCAGTGATGTTAGGAATCGAAACGGTATTTGGAAAGCCATACAATTTACCTCAATTTAGGATAGACTCTTGAATTTTGAGAAGTCAAAATAGGATGAACGGATCATATAAACCCGAAGGCAAATATAATACAAGCCCAAACGAAAAAATGTAAACAAGTCTAAATTGAAAACAACGTTCAAACCTATGATTGCGTTGGATAAAAACCGCTATTTTTATACGTTTGCATGCAAAACAAATTTCTTGTTAGAGGGGTCTAAATACAGCACAAACAACATTTTTCAAAAGACCAAAAAAGTGAAAAAGTATATTTTAACAAAACGCATTTGACTAACAGGTCGAACAACAAATGTCCTTAAATCCTGCTGACTGCCATTGGCGATTGCCAAATAAACGGATCACCGATGTAATAAATGGATCTTAATTATCAATTTAATATTGAACATACTATATATATACAGCTACACCGCTAATGATCTACTGAGATTTACATTTATAACTTAAGTGACATTGACTTGCCATATTCCTTAAGCTATTCTATCTAAGTTCAATTTCCTTTTTTGCCTGAATTATATAACTGATCTTTAAGTATTTCTGAGAATAATTATTTTTTCCTGGTAGTCATTTTTGTTGTATTTTTTTTTTTCAGTATTTGCATCTAGTATATGGTTTGTGTTTGTGTTTTTCTTTTTGATTTGTTTAAATTACCATGCTGTATGTACATCGCCTAAGAGTAATTTTTATTTGTTATATAGGGCGCTTTATAGATTTTCATTATTCCTTATTTTTTATTTATCATTACTGTCATTTGAACATATATATATATATAGCTATGAAGTGCACAATCTAAACTTTGACTTGAGCTCGTTTTTGGTCATATAGCTTTTTAACTGTTTCGGTTCTTAAACATCATTGGGTCTTAAGTATTCGGCTTAAAGCGAAAATAAATCCAGAAAAGCGCTTCGGACGCAGGAAATTTATATCGTGTTGTTTTCATGTTTTAACCTTTTTTGTATATGTATTAAATTCATGTTGAAGAATTGTAAAGAATTTAAAAGCCTGGAAAAATATATTCGTATCGAGATTCGATCTACAGAGTGTTTTCTATTATTCAGTAAATAAAAATATTTTTAAAAATGATGTTTACATTTCCTAAAAATAAAAAAGATAGTCAAAATTAATAGTATCAATGTATATAACATATGATATTATTTCATTTGATTTTGATGAAAGTGATACTAAACAGTGTTAAAGCATTTTTCAAAATGTTTATGATGAATGTGAATAATTAATTAGTGATTTGTAAAATGTTGACTTTAAATATTTAATAGACTCATACATAAACATGATAAAGTGCTTAATGTGTCCTGTTTCCTGTTATGTTCCCGCATGAACAGTTCTTACATGGAACCTCTTTCCAAATTATGTTATAAGAAAAGACAAAACTCTTGAACTTTTCTCCCAAATAATTCATCAGATTTGGCTGACTAACGATATACCTGTAATATTATAAATGAATATTTTGATCACCTCTATCAAACTTCACTCAATATAATATAAAGATAATCATGGATAGAGAAACCTCTGTCTCAAATCTCGAATTTTCAACTCTTAAATTTAAAAACGGTACGGACATGGAGGGTCTAACTTTAGTAAAGAGAGCAACACTCCAACAGCATACATGATCGCGTCTTATTGGGAAAAGTCAAGCGCAAATGCTTTTTATAGTAAAATTCGAAAGTTTTATGGGTGACATCATAGTTTTGATGAACTCCTTTACTTGTTTATAAAATTTTCAGGTACGGTGTTGACTTTTTTCATGCCTATGTGTGTACTAAGTTATTTCTATATTCACTTCTTTAATGTGTCAGGCTTATAATTTTGTATGTTTGTATTTCGTTATTTTACCAGTGGAGACTGTACCGATTATCTTGTATGGAAGGAGCTAATGTTTTTCAAAAAATATTTTATACAAATGGAGTGTCTTTCTAGAAGAAAAATATTGATATTAAACAAAGATAGATTTTACAAAATGAAGAGCTAGTTTTCCGTGCATTTGGTAGAATAAAATTATATTATTGCCAGCCTACCTTCATGGCCTTTCGTTTTTACGAAGCTCGTAACATTTATGTGGATTTCAATTTGTACTCGGACAGGATATATTACGGTAGGATTATGTACATATACCTCGCAATCATTCTTATAAGGATTATAAACCGCGGCGAAAGCTCGAGGATTATTATCAATTTCAATTTGACAATCATCTACTTTGTTCACATTGAAATTTTTAACTTTTGGTAAAAATTCCAGAAGATCAAGTTTCACCATCATCTCACTATACAAGATTGATTTTACAGTTCCTGTATAAATAAACAAGCGCATAGCAAATATTTTCATTAAAAGTTGTATTTTTTGTTTGTTTTGAAAACCAAGCATTATTGAAAAAAGAATTTTTTGCGAGATAAAATGAAATTTATATCCTTTTTTATAATTTTTCGTTGATATATTTTTCGTTAAATTAAGTACCAAGGATAAATTGAGGGGCTTTCCGTTTTGAATTTTCCTTGAAGTTTGGTATTTTTGTTATTTATATGTAAATTAACGTATAATGAACTGAAATTATCGAGTTTGACGGCAGACTTTCACATCATGAGATAAAGTAGTGGTTTTAGTAACTGTAAAAATAATTTGATATCGAATTCTTTCTTCTGACTTAAAGTAAGTAAAACCCTTACCAAAGTGGGTGCCTTTTTTCGTGCGGGATGTATTAATTCACAGCCCAGTCCAGTCAAATGGGGACGTTAAAACTGACTCCTAGTGTAGATAGAGGTAGAGAGCCTTGCTCTCCTTGAACACTTGCAACAACTGTTTGAGGGGTCCATACGTGTCACTTTTTGCAATTGGCAGTCCGACTTTCCCTTCGTTCCGATCGACCCCATTTCATGACCTACATATTGTATGTATTGTTTATTCGCTTCTATGTATGTATTGGCGTTTGTTTTTGTTGCACTTTAGTGTTTCTGTTGTTCCGTTGTTTTCCTCTTATAGTTGATGTGTTTCCCTCGGTTTTAGTTTGTAACCCGGATTTGTTTTTTCTCAATCGATTTATGACTTTTGAACAGCGGTATACTACTGTTACCTTTATTTATTTGAGCTTGTCATGAACATGCTTGTAATATTTACCACTGGACGTTAAGCAACCAACAATCAATCAATCGTAGTAGTATTATGTTTGTATTTTATACCTATATAAACCTGCGATTGGCAAAAAAATTGATGTAGTTCCTCGCATGATGCTGCATAGTATATGTCGTTATCACCAGAGCCAGACATATTTAACACCAAGCACTGAGAAAATCCTGAAGTTAAAGGAGGTAGTTTGTTCATTACTGAAACGGAAAGTACATCTTCACAGTTATCCTGTGTGGCACCTAACCATGTGCTATTATCCCTTTTCATAATTCCAAACCAAATGTAAACATTTTGCCTAAAATAAAAATGTATACAATCAGGAGCATATATATTGACCGGACTTGACACTACCGAATTATAGGGAAAACGGTAGTATTTATTCTGCCATAGGCGACAATACTAACATTTTCTAAATTTATCACTTTTTATAATAAAAACCTGGACAAAACAGTTATGTGTGGTATTAGTACTTTATTATTCTGTTTTAAAAATTGAAGTCAAATAGTATCATGACCAACTTCCAACGGAGCTTGTTTATGTTATCCATGCCCACCGTCACTTTACACCAAATTTATGAAATTTTGGAAGTCTTTTCGAATAATTCTATAGAATATATTTCAATGGGTTTCAAAATTTATATTGTTAATATACACATTGCAGGTATTCATAGATAAATAAAAAAATATATATTGTACCCTAACATCCAATCACAGCGCTCCTAAGTTGACTTCCTTCACCTGCCTTGGGTACACAAAAGGCCAACCTAAAGCCGGGAAAATGTAATACTACTTTTTCCCTATAGCCGATTTTATCGTCGGGTAATAGTTAACATGACATGATACGGAAACGGACATGTGTAAAATACGTACTCGCTATTATGACACGTTTTTTTGTTAATATCAATAAAATGTCATTCAAACTAAGTAATAATTAAACTCATCATAGATACCAGGATTGAAATTTCGTATTTGCGCCAGACGCGCGTTTCGTCTACAAAAGACTCATCAGTGACGCTCGAATAAAAAAAAAGTTAAAAAGGCCAAATAAAGTACGCAGTTGAAGAGCATTGAGGACCAAAAATTCCGAAAAGTTTTGCCAAATACAGCTAAGGTAATCTATTCCTGAGGTAGAAAAGCCTGAGTATTTCAAAAATGTAAAGTTTTGTAAACAGTTAATTTATAATTATGACCATATCAATGATAATACATGTCAACACAGAAGTGCTGACTACTGGGCTTTATAAGTGATCCCAGTGTATCGAACTTGTTATCTGTCACTTCATCACAGAAGGGTTCAGAATGCAAGCAGGGTAATAAAAAAGTGGCTCCGATGGCATTCCCAGTAACCGCGAATTTCACATACCATTTAAAAACATTTCACATAAAAAAATCACACTTATATTGGTCATTTTATATAAAAACATTTATCTACTTTACGATAAAACTACCAATTCATTATATTTGTTGCACGTTTGGAATTATGTGGTTAATTTATTGAGCAGTTCCAATTGTTTTTGAGTCAGACACTTCCAAAATCCATAAATCTCACGAAATCTCGAAAATTTCGGGATTTTATCAATTTTATACTGAAAAGCCTATCAGATTCATTTCCCGTTAGATATACTCTTCCCATATACAGTAAAAGGACAATACGGAGAACTAATGTATGTCGATGCAGCCTTTATTTGCTCATGTAATTGGGGTTTTTTCTTCTTTTTCTGATGATAATCATCTAATACAGTGTAATGCAAATATCGTCGTTATGATTAATAACAAAATAAAAGTTGTATAGGATTTTTTTTATCGTTATAAGCCTTACAACGGTGACACTACATGAAAACAGAGTGTATACAGTCTTTTTGTTGGTCTCATACCGTTCAAAGTATTAAAGTATATGCATATAATATATATTGGTTGATGGATTTTCATTTATCTTCTGTGTTCTGGTGGTTTTTTTTTATTGATTTGTCTGCTGTCCCAAATCGACTTTTTATTTTCGTTGTCACTTTGGTATATTTTTTTTTATTAAATGGTTGAGTAATTTGGCTGCATTAACTTATATTTCACGAATAACGACTTATTTATGTGCGTTGCTTCGGTAGAACAATCTGAATCTATCTATTTTTGGCTCAACAATTGGTAATCCACAAAAAGGTTTGAACTTGTTAATTTTGTATTGTTATATGTGAAATAAATCACTTTTGAATTTAAAGTATTTGTAATTTCAAACGAAAATTTTATCAACGTTTCAACCTTTTTTTTCAATGTGTATTTTCATTTCGTTTATATGGAATTGACTTTATCAATATTCATAAAGAAGAAATAGTGTTAAGAATTGTATTTTTTGAAATCTAGTTGCGTGTTAGATTTTGTTAACTCCTTTGATTTGTTAGGTATATATTACAAAGAGTTTGAAGCGTAAAGATATTTAATTCGTTTGAAGGGATTGTTTATTGAAAACTTGTTTTGATATCAACTTACTGACATTAATCGGCCTTGATATTTGATAGAAGATACTTTAAACTGTCTAATTTAACTAACACAATATTCAAAATGAGCCTCATACTCGCATCTACCATATGGTATTGTCTACAAAAGCATTTGTTTGATGGCACATACCATTCCACTACCATTGGTACCCAAAAAAATAAATGAATCCACAGTAAGTAGAATTACAGGTATCTATTCCAATAAACAGTACGTCATATATATCAAAGGTATTTAAATGTATACTGGCATTGCCTTAACCGTAATAAAAAAAAATGAAACACACAAAATCTAAGGTCATATGAACACGGTTGTTAGATTTAAAAGATAAATACATATACATTTACCTACCACCCATTTTGTCTAAAAACACTTCTGTCATGTTGTAAATGTGTATCCATTCCAACAGCCGGTCTGTTAAAGAGTTGTCCAGAGTTGATATGTTGTGTACATCTATCAAAGGCTTCAGCTCAAGACACGTTCTGCATAACAGATAAGTCCCTTTTTAAGAAATTCCTTCCAAAATGCCCAGAAATTGAAAATTTAAATTATTGATTTCAATGAATTGTATTGATCGATCATAAAGTCAGGATTTTATGTAAAGGATTCAGCCGAAGTCCAGAATTCGTTTCCTCAATTGTGTCATTACCGAATGCGGTTAATTACCATATGTTATCCTGTCATCAGCCACCAGTATACGGGAACTACCTACCCCTCAATATATTTTTGAGTTGAGGACCTTTTTGTGTTTTTCGTGCTGCTTAATCTTCAATGTGTGTGTTGTGCTTTGTGGATTGGAGTTTGTCTGTTTTGTCGTTTTTTGTTTTGGTCATATAGTATTGTCTGCTTTCTTATTGTTATTATTGCTCTCTTGGTATCTTCTGCATCTTTTTACCAATTTAAGTGCACCAGATGCGCATTTCGACACTTCATGGATGCTCGACACCGAAATTTATGAAAAAGTATAAAACCTTATGAAACGTAAAATGGCTTATTTGATACATATATAAGTTCACAGGAAAATATAGTTTTTAAAAAAAGAATTTAAATGTACAACTGGTGATAAAAAATTTACTGTATAGTGGATTAGGGTGATACATGTCATATAAACATATGGAAATGGTGTAAAAGCTTAGTATGCGAGTAGTTGTTAATAAAAGAAAAATGTGTTTTTGGACCATGTTTTTATTCTGAATCACCAACCACTTACATAAATCACAGTATTCATTTGTTATATTTATCATTCATAAACATACTGTTTGATGTGAATGATAAATACTGTAAATCCTTATACGTGGTTGGTGATTTCAATTAAATATGATGATGCTATGTTTACTTTTAAAAGTGTTTTGGTATATATTGATGTATCTTTACTTTACCCTTTTATTGTCGTTTACCCCTATATTGTCTTATATTCATGATATGTTTCACGGATATTTTGGTAAAGAACCACTTACTCGGCCCAGTCAGAAAAAAAAACATACAAGAAAGATCCAAATAGCTCCTAAGCCTAACTGTTACTTTGTCAATATTGATAGAATGATTGAGTGATTGGTGTTTAACGGCCACTTGTAGTACTATTTCTGTAGCTGTTTCGTGGCGGTCAGTTTTTATTGGTGGAGGATGCCGGAATGTTCTGAGAGAACCATCGACGTTCGGTAGAAAAACTGACAATCTTTATCAATTAAGATTGGAGTCGAACTCTCATGCCACGTACTGGATTCGAAGCCACAACCTCAGTGTTGGCAGGCTAGTGATACCGTAGTTCATCTAATTAGACCTCAGCCACCGAGGCCCCTTCTTTGATAATAAGTAAAATAGGTAGGTAATTTTGATATAAAATGAAAATTTAAGGGCTTTGAATCATTTTTGAAAGTCCTTAAGAATCATAAAACATATAAGAAATTAAAGTAGGATTGCATATTTGCCCTGTTGCTCAGAGCAGAAATATCCATTTTTGTGAAACTTACTTGAACCAGTGGGATCTTATATGTAATTAAAGTTATTTTGAATATGTCAGGACCAAACAGGACTGTAGCTTCATTAGAAGTTTAGACAAAATAGCGATGCATGCTTGAAATTGCAAAATTTAACATATAATGCAATGGGGCTATGAATTAGTGGATTTATATGCCTATTACGGAAAAGCATATAAAATTCAAATTTTAGAAATTAAATTCATTACAATAAGGTAGGTCACACTTGTTATTAGAATTTATGTAACATGAACTTTATTCATGAAAAAAATATTGTGGTGTCAAATTACGAACCTCAAATTACTACAATAGCGTATTTCAGCCTCTTATTTTTGTAATTTACCATGCATACAGTTGAGACTTGAGCTTATATTTATGTGTGCCTTATTTTAAACTGAAACTATTGAAACATGTTTATTATGAATGTCTTAAGTAAAAGAAGATAGCATTAGGTCAAATTATCTTGTGAGTTTTCATGTCTTTTTGGGTCTCTTGTTTCACGTTCACTGTACGTTCCGCTATAAAGATTATGTACTCTCATAAATAGTTCAAAGTTTGGTGACTATCTTGAATGCATCTATCCCATCGAACTGGAAATAATGGTCATAACAGATACAGTTAAGTCTGGCTCAAAACTTCACTTACATCAATAAATTGACAATTAGGTTCGGTTGAGAACAAAACTTTACGACTATATTTCCGAGCTTGCTTTTTCTATCATGATTTCCTTGATTGAGGGTGGCTGCTTACAAGGAATCTATCGAACCAAGAGTTCCAAGTAGTGAAGTTAAAATCAGCCTTTCAAAAATATTTTACGATTACCATCACGAGCTGGTTAACCGTTATGGAATATCTGTTTCACAGATGACGACGGATATGTTCAAATTGTTGTTACCACAATCCCGTCTTCTTTTCCTCTAATGTGACAAAAAGAAGTAGAATTATTTCCAGGTTTGTACTTTTATGAGCAACACGACGGCCGCCATATGTGGTGCAGGATTTGCTTATCCTTCCAGAGCACCCAATTTCATCCCTGAATTTTGGTGAGGTTCATGTTGCTCAGCTTTTAGTTTTTCTAATGGTTCTGTTCTTTGTCTTTTTATTGTTTTTCTTTTTTTGCCATGACATTGTCAGTCTGCTTTCGGCTTATGAGTTAGAATATTCCTTTGGTATATTTCGCATCTTCTTAATTGTATCGTGTTATGAGTTGGTACTGGTAAATACTTATATAAGAATTCCGTAATCATTTGAACACTCATTCCAAAAATATAAAATCTACTACTTTTTACATGAAAAGTATAAAAAAATGTCTATTTCCGGTTTGCAAAAGGTCACTTCCGGATGACCTCCTTCAAGGTCATATGCCTGTTACTCAAAGTATTAACCCTATAACTTTATCATCTACCAACAAAAAATTAGAGCAAAAGGTCAAAATATAGAACGTCAAATTAAACTTTGACCTTGACTTCAATTTCAAGGTAATAAAGCGAGAACCTCAAATCAAAAGACCCAAAGTCTTTATTATATATGGTTAATGAGTTATATCACCATACGCGTAATGTTGAAAATAAAAGTAGAGAAAACTCCCATTTCATGTCAGCGTACCCTTTTAACCAAAATTTAAGTACATGTAGTAACTAACATTTCAGTAAAAATATGTTGTTGATATCTTATACGGTTTTTTTTCAAAGAAGTGATAATAAGCCAAAATTAAAATTTAGAACATGACCTTGACCTTTGACCTGGACCTCATTTTTTTTTTCTATTTGTTTTTTGACCAATGATTTCAAATCAAAAGGCCCTGGGTCTCTAACACTTATGGTTTACCAGTTACAAATGCATATCACTCATATCAAATGCATATGGGGAAATAACCCCTTATATGGAGTCTCCAGATCGCTTCGGTCAACATTTTTGTGCATATCCTGAGTACGTAACGAGCAATTTGGAAAAAAAAATTTGTCGCTTTCTCTTACGGTTGCGAAGGAAATTATAGCAAAAGGTCAAAATCTAGAACGTCAAATTTAACTTTGACCTTGACTTCAATTTCAAGGTCATAAAGCAAGAACCTCAAATTAAAAGACCCAAAGTCTTTATTATATATGGTTAATGAGTTATATCACCATACGCGTAATGTTGAATATAAAAGGAGAGAAAACTCCCATTTCATGTCAATGTACCCTTTCAACCAAAATTTAAGTACATGTAGTAACTAACATTTCAGTAAAAATATGTTGTTGATATCTTATACGGTTTTTTTCAAAGAAGTGATAATAAGCCAAAATTAAGATTTAGAACATGACCTTGACCTTTGACCTGGACCTCATTTTCTTTTTTCTTTTTTTTTTTTTGACCAATGATTTCAAATCAAAAGACCCTGGGTCTCTAACACTTATGGTTTACCAGTTACAAATGCATATCACTCATATCAAATGAATAAGGGGAAATAACCCTTATATGGAGTCTTCAGATCGCTTCGGTCAACATTTTTGTGAATATCCTGAGTACGTAACGAGCAATTTGGAAAAATAAATTTGTCGCTTTCTCTTACGGTTGCGAAGGAGTAGTCATAATCAGAAAAACAGTGTTTGGGGAGATACCTCTTACAAAGAAAAGTGATCGATTAAACAGGGTCAGTTTCAAAAGCATACAAACTGTTCAATATCATATACCAAATATCTAAGCGACATCTTTTGAAACAAAAATACAGCGCAACGAAAACATTAGGCGGAAGAAAAAAAAAATAATCAGATCAAAAGCAAAAGATCTTTTCACGGAAGAATGGAGAGACCTAATAAGACATATATGTAATAAACAAAACATTATCTTTGTATATGCTTATCAAATTAGTACTGGTATTAACGGAATGAGTCCGTTTTGGTCACTATTAGTAACCATCAAAAATTATCTTTATATAACGCATATTCTATAGCATGTTTATCTCTTGTCATCAAAATTCATAATATCAAATAAAATCAGTAGACTAGTAATTAAGTCTTATAATTGAATAAAGTAACATTCAATTTTAGTAACAAATTGTTTAAACGTTAATCAAGCTCAAATTAAAAATTATTTGCTAGCCCCTCTTTGGTATTAATGAAAGATAACTGGTTAATTTTCCCAACATTTTATCATTATGGGGAGATAATTTAATTCGGTTTTCATGTATAGTCTTTTACATAAAAGTTCAAAAGGTTTATATAGGTTCCAATCAAAATTTATCAGTTAAGCATTTGACAAAAGTTTGAAGTTTCTGGAATAAAGTGGTAGTTATGGTTTTCTATTTTTTTTGTGTTTGTGTGTATGTGTATCTTGTGTTTGTTTGTGTTAGGGGTGTCACAGCATACACGTTTTTGCCTTTAGGGAATCAAGTAATGCACCTCTATTAAGGCAATTCGTCTGCTTCTTTTGAATTCTGGCATAATTATATACACAATAAATGCCTTTGCAAATAGCAAGATCAATGCTGTTGTAGGTTAGATGATGCGGACAACAACAGTGTATCTTGACAACAGAATGACTACAGGTGTCGAATAACACGTGTGTTGTTCACCTGTTATTTACCTCAAATTATAAATAGACAGAAAACTTTATATATAATATATTACCATAATGCGGCTTAATAAGTTTGAGAGAAATGCACTATCTGCACTCTCACAGTAAGTTGCCTCATTAAACCAAGTACCATGTGGATGAGGGGGTTTTAAACGACCTTGACTACCCATAAGGGTCTTGCACGGTCGGTGAGCTTGTTATTTAAATGTAACTAAATACTATTTGAAAAAAACATGAAAGGTTCTTTATATTGGAATATAATGATTTTAAACGTTTCAAAACAAATAAATAAAATTATGAATATACATAAAATTGAGAATGGAAATGGGGAATGTGTCAAAGAGACAACAAACCGACCATAGAACAGACAACAGCAGAAGGTCACCAACAGGTCTTAAATGCAGCGAATAATTCCCGCACCCGGAGGCGTCCTTCAGCTGGCCCCTAAACAAATATATATACTAGTTCAGTGATAATGAACGCCATACTAAACTCCAAATTGTACACAAGAAACTAAAATTAAAAATAATACAAGACTAACAAAGGCTAGAGGCTCCTGACTTGGGACAGGCGCAAAAATGCGGCGGGGTTAAACATGTTTATGAGATCTCAACCCTCCCCCTATACCTCTAGCCAATGTAGAAAAGTAAACGCATAACAATACGCACATTAAAATTCAGTTCAAGAGAAGTCCGAGTCTGATGTCAGAAGATGTAACCAAAGAAAATAAACAAAATGACAATAATACATAAATAACAACAGACTACTAGCAGTTAACTGACATGCCAGCTCCAGACTTCAATTAAACTGATTGAAAGATTATGTCTTCATCATATGAATATCAGGCACAATCCTTCCCGTTAGGGGTTTAGTATCATACCATCATAACATATATGAGAAGAACATAACCCGTGTCATGCCAACAACTGGTACATGAATGTCTTTGATAGACCAATAATAAAACTAAAATCTATTGAAATCATTAATTTTGTAATTATTCAAAATCAAATCAAATAACTATAGGTAAATATAAAATTATTAACCTGTTCAAGGGAGACTATACACGCATAGATTCAATAGACTTTTTCGAATTGAAATATAGTACAAAGGGATGTCACTCTTGCATACAAATGACACACCAAAAGAATTAATTAACACAGCATTTGTGCTCCACCTTCAATGAAGATTTTAAATTATCAATATAACCAACAGTTGTTAATCTATAGAATAGGGACAGCTAACGAATGCTAACCCACAGTAAAGTATATTTGTTTGAATTTTTTTAAAACTTACTCAGAAAAATACACAAACTACTTGACTTTCATAGCTTATAATTATAATTAACGAGTTTACACATTAATATAATATAGTCGTTAAAGATTATTTGCCTCTAATAGTATAATTCTCAATACAGATCGTATGCTTGCATCAACTTACCCAAATACAGATTTAATTAAAGCTTGAATATTTTGATATTGTTTATTATTTTTATCCGTGTCGGTTTTTCAGTATTATCCCACTTCCTGTTAAGATTCGACTAAATACCAATATCCCGATATTGTCAAGTAAATACGTTATATTCTACTACCAGTCCAGTTTGGGTAGAATTCAATGAAATAGTGTTTTTACAAAAACTTTATGCGTTTTCTTTGAAGTAAATATATCTTAATGAAAAGAAGTAAAGCAGAAGTCAATATAGCAAGTTTGATTCTTATATAAGTAAAGAATCATGAATTCGGACCCGATTAGAGAAATCTAACGAAAAAGTAGTACATAATTTAAACAAAAAAATACTACGCCTAGCTTTTACTTTGTCAAAAAATAAAATATGTGGGTAATTTTGGTATCAATGGGAAGCTCAAAGGCTTGGTATCTCTGTTAAGCCCTTGTTGAAAATTTCTTTTTTTTAATAATAAAACAACATATGAAATTAAAATAGGAGGGCATATTTGCCCTTATGTTCATACTAGAAGTACCTATTTTTGCATACCAAACTTCCTGGAACCAGTGTACTCTTATATGCAATTATATTTTATAGTGTTTTTTTCTATGTTGTGATGTTATACTATTGTTTCAGAAAAGGGAGAAGGTTTGGTACCATTAAAACGTTTAATCCCGCTGCAAATGTTTGCACCTGTCCTAAGTCAGGAATCTGATTACAGTAGTTGTCGTCTATTTATGTAGTTCATAAGTGTTTCTCGTTTCTCGTTTTTATATAGATTAGACCGTTGGTTTTTTCCGTTTGAATGGTTTTACACTAGTAATATTTTGGGGCCTTTTATAGCTTGCTGTTCGGTGTGAACCAATGCTCCGTGTTGAAGGCCGTACCTTGACCTATAATGGTTTACGTTTATAAATTGTAACTTGGATGGAGAGTTGTCTCATTGGCACTCATACCACATCTTCCTATATCTAATTAAAGGTATATTGATTTATTTTTTAGCGCAAGTCAGGAAAGTTTTGACATAAAAAGCAATGGGGCTATGATTAAGTGGTTATTCCTTTTATAGAAATTTCAACAAGTTGGAGAAATTGACAGTTTGATTATAATGAACAAGGTAAGTTTTCAGGAAGTTATGTGCAATTTAATATTCTGTAGCTATGATATATTTTACATAACAATATTTCCTTATTTTTTTTTTTTCAATTGAGATACATATTGACAACTGCAATTGCAATATATCATTCTAAAGACAATTTCGACATAAGCATAATAGATATCCTGTAATCTTGACGTTGTAACTGATCATTAAGTATGAATTCTACAACTGAGGAAACAATAGGATTTCTCGAAAAGAACACATTACATACTTGATTATGCTTGTTATTGCTATCCATAACATGTAATACTTTTTTACCTCGGAAGTCTTTCAGAAAGTGAAATTTAAAAACTACCGTTTTCCAAGATTTGGAATTAAATAACATCTTAATTTCAGTAGAAGTAATTCAGTTTAAGTTTAATCTACTGAATAGATACATGCAGTTAACGTGTTTAAATTAACATATACGGAAGCCAAACGCTATACAAAAGGACATCCATGGTGCAATCAATTTATGCGCCCATGTCTGACAATTTTCACCCGTGGTACATGGAAAGTAAAAGCATATATATCATACAAAGTAATTTTAAAGAACCAGCTTACGGTACAGTTAATGCATAAGTTCACGATACAGCCAATAAACACTCATTCGCTGTATATAAAATTATACCAGCACGCGCTGCACAAAATTAACACATATGAAAAAACAAGCTACAAGATGGTGGTGAAAAGTCCAATATGTTACGGAATATGTTTAAATATAAATTATATTCGGAAAGATTTCAACTAATTTTGAATTTTTATGACACACCCTTCCCTTCTCAAATTGAATAAGTAGGCAATTCAAAATTTAAAGTAAAAGTTATATAGAAAGTTAAGCTATGTATTATCTTCCGTTCACAATGCAATTAATATCTGTCTTGATGAAATGCATGGGATGCAATTTGCAGACACTGTGTATTTTTTAATATTTATTCTTTTATAGAAATGGATTTGCACCATTACGATTTAACCTAAATAATAATAAAAGCTCGATAATGCAGATATATATGAAATCGTTAAAAACATACTCATTTCGATGAGTTAGCAAAACAATTAAGAGAAAATTGGCATCCTCCTTAAACGAAGATAATAGGTATATTTTCTTTTTCTGCAGACACTATAACATTTATTTTTACACTACAACTTCTTAGGAGTCATTCCTCTGAATTTATTCAAAAGCTAAATGAAATCTGAAAGAACTTTGTGTATATAAATAAATATAAATTGTGCTGTGTATCTATTATTTGTAAATGTATTTGCGGATGATACATTAACTACGTTACGAATGACAAAGGAGTTACCTTATGACTAGTTTTACATTTTGATAACATAAATCTCAAAAATGTTAATGTACAACAGTGTTTTTATAAATCCTGAATCCTTCAATTAAACACGGAAGTTAAGAATATAGGACGTCACGGTAACAATAAATGCTATTTTGACTTGATCGAGAAAAAAGTTACTGTTAATCTATAATCTACATTTTTTCGATTAATCAATGATTTCTGACTTGCAAATATTAAGTGCATGAGTAACAAAGAATAATTTTTCCAAATTTTTTTGTTATATCATAAGTCTTAATCTATTTCTTCCGTAGTTATTCTTTCTAATTACAACTATGAATCAATTTTGCTAATTTTGAAGATTAAATTTATATCATTTTTAACCGAAAATCTTGATGGATATTTTATAAATTGGAAACACCTCTCAAATGTCTATCATTAACATTAATCCACATAAATGTGTTTTACTTCAATTTTTAGCCTTTACCATTGAACTTGAAATTAGACCCACAAATACGGTTAAGTATGTTCTTCTCATATATGTTATGATGGTATGATACTAAACCCCTAACGGGAGGGATTGTACCTGATTTTCATATGATGAAGACATAATCTTTCAATCAGTTTAATTGAGGTTTGGAGCTGGCATGTCAGTAACTGCTAGTAGTCCTTTGTTAATTTATGTATCATTGTCATTTTGCTTAGTTTCTTTTGTTACCTATTCTGACATCGGACTCGAACTTCTTTTAAACTGATTTTTACTGTGCGTATTGCTATGTGTTTCTTTATTCTACATTGGCTAGAGATATAGGGGGAGGGTTGAGATCTCACAAAACATGTTTAACCCCGCCGCATTTTTGCGCCTGTCCCAAGTCAGGAGCCTCTAGCCTTTGTTAGTCTTGTATGTTTTTTTAATTTTAGTTCCTTCATATGTTTTGGAGTTTAGTGTGACGTCCATTTTCACTGAACCAGTACACAATTTTATTTAGGGGACAGCTGAGGACAACCTTCGGGTGCGGGATTTTCTCGCTGCGTTGAAGACCCATTGGTGGCCTCCGGCTGTTATCTGCTCTTTGGTCGGGTTGTTGTCTCTTTGACATGTTCCCCATTTCCATTCTCAATTTTATTTACATCTAAACTTATATCGTTAAATTGACAATAAGGGTCTTTTGGCTTTCATGGTATATGTTTGTATACAGATGAACGCGGATATGTTCCACATATAGCCACTAACCCGTGCTCTCTTTTTTATTGTAACATTCCCAAATGCGACGTATTACCTAAATTAAATTACCAAGAGACGCCAATATGGAACACCATAGTTTATTGGGTTTTTTTTTTGTTATTTTTGTTGTTTAATGTTTAGATTTCTGTATATGTTTTCTTTTCTTTTAATTTTTTTTTGGGCAACGATGTAACCTATTTGTGTGGCTAATTGATTTGGATTTCACCATTGATATCTTGTAACTTTTTAAATATTATTGCTGAATAGTTGACACGTGTCTTTCCGGTTTGTACACTAATATTTTGTTAGTTCAAATATGTTATTTGTGATTTGTGAAAAAAAGAAAGAGTGAACAATGTTAACAAGATACGATTTGGGGCAGCCAAGTTGGCATTACAACTAAATACATTTCGGAATACCTCGAGTTCGGATATTTAGAAGTAGATATTGAATGTTTGTACTGTGATAAATCAATGTTGTTTTGGTTTAAAATATATAGCATTTTTCAGGAGTTATAGGCAGCCTCGAAATGTAGTAAAATTAGGAAAATTAGCTAAATTATGTTTTAAGTTTTGACATTTTAGCTCGTACTGGCTTAGACATATAATATAAAGCACAACCGTCGCCCAAAATGATATTTAGATAATTAGGGTACCAGTATTTTGTGTTTTTATCCATTCACTGCCAAAAAAATAGTTTCGACGCCGCTTGTGCATTATGCACTGTTCATGAAGCAAAAATGTTCTTAAAATTAGCCTAGTTTAGTTTAAAAATACAAATCTCAATATTATTTACATTTTCTGAAAAGCCTTTCTTCCGCTGCGTACAAAATATGAGAAGTAATGACATTCAGCATTATTATGTTTGGTGCATTTTACAGGGCTATACAAAATGTACACTCTGTTGTCTGCTCTTTGGTCGGGTTGTTGTCTCTTTGACACATTCTCCATTTCCATTCTCAATTTTATTGTCCTTTACTCTTAGTATTCAAACCTCATTGTGTTATAAGGGTTAACTTAAATATCTAGAATAATATATTGTACATACCATAGGCAGTTAGATATTTACACACAACACATCCTAAAATATATAAATGAACTTAATACCGACACTCAGTGTTCGGAAAGTACTGTTACATAAAATGTTTCCATTGCATTTTGTTTTTCAAAGACGGCTCTTTAGTAGAATATAAAAGGAAAATGAGTCATAAAGGATACACCCTCTGATTGATTCATATTATTAAAGAGATTGTGTGTTAAGTTTTAATTAGGTGACAACTGTATGTCAAAACTAAACCTTATCCTAGTTAGTGCTTAAACAATTTACATGCCTTTAATTGCATACAAACATGAACTGGTTCTCGGAAATGATGCTCGATTTGAAAATTATGCGTAGGAATTATTTTGTTAAAAATATGTACAGTTTATGTTGTTTGTCATCTGAGCGGGCCTGTTTAAGTGGTTTAATACCAAAAAGAATCTTAAGAGCGTAAATGTAGTCAAGTAGTCATGTCATTTAAAAACAAAAGCACTCCAGATGAACGAAATTGAAATAGTGTTTATTTCAGTTACAGCAATCCCTCAGTTTTTGTTTGCTACCTTGATATGTCTTTTTTTTAAATCGGTTTAAGAGATTTGAAAATTGGACAACTGATGTCGTCTTAATTAGCATTTTTTAAGGTGTGAGGTTATTAAGGTGTTGAATACTTTGGCGACTAAATAAATCGGTATTGTAAACTTTTAATTAATATTGAGCTCGTAAATGATAAAACGATCAATTTTAACTTCTTGTTCCTTTGAATAAACCCATCATTCATATGAATAGAGCTTCATAGTAAGATATTTGAATATTGTCTTCATCGGTACTACATAACTACACTTTAAATATTCTTTCTAAGGATAATACTTTATATGCAATACTATATTTGTAACAGAGTTCATTTGAAAGAAAGTACTTTTGATTTAACGGCTACAAACTCTATGACGTTTTCGAAGTGTACAGATTCTAGTATGGGAGAACATTGTTTATTCATTAGTTGGAATTGAACGTTGGATTAGCTTTCAGTTACCGCGAATACTTTTTTATTATGCTTGAAATCGCCGGCTAAATATACCTCAACACGTTATTTCCGAAAGCCATCTTGAAAACCCACGCAAAGGATGGTATCAAATACACTTTAAGTATATGAATTATGAATACTGAAAATTTACGAGTATATCAAATATTCTTTTGATTCAAGCAACCATGTTTACCGTTTATCAAGGACCATTCCTTTAGTATACCATTGAAACTGAATTTTCCCGATTGTCTATAGTATCTTTAAAACTGGGACAATGAAAACATCACCAGATTTATCAATTGTCAGTAGTTACAAAACATTATCGCAAAAATAAGACGAACAAACAAATACAGTCCACATTCAATGAAATATTGAAAGCCAGGGTGGGGATCAAGTGTTCATACAGCATATAAAGCTTTATGTCATATACAAGTTTATCAAATAATTTAACAGAAGCTTTTCAAGATCTGAAAACCAACACCACAGTCCAAAAACGTAAAATAGATATTGATGATCTTTGGTTGTCTATTTATTAAGCCATGAGAACATCACCGGTTTTTCGGGGTTCGTACACAGTCTTTGGTTGTCTATTTAAGCCATGAGAACATCGCCGGTTTTTTCAGGGGTTCGTACACAGTCTGGTTTCTTTGTGTACTGTTTGTTAGCCTATTGTTTGTCTTTTCTTCGTTTTTCGTATATCGTCATGTA
Organism: Mytilus californianus; assembly: GCF_021869535.1. Taxonomy (NCBI): domain Eukaryota; kingdom Metazoa; phylum Mollusca; class Bivalvia; order Mytilida; family Mytilidae; genus Mytilus; species Mytilus californianus. Next base: position 9,137,007 of record NW_026262745.1, read on the forward strand.
AATGTCGGTTTTTTTTCGTCGTATTATCTTAAATAGTACTTTAAGTGTATTCTGCCCATTTAAAAAAAGGTTTCACTACTTTTCGTGATTATGGGCGATTTAGCACTTGACACATTTTACCGATACTTGTATATGTCTGTATTTCTTTAAACGTTTTTGTGTCTTTTGATTGTTGTTGAATTGACGAACACCTAAAGGATATACTTAGGTGAGGTTTAAGATTTTTGTCAGACTCCTTGGTTTTTTTCCTACGATACAGGGTAAAATATTTTGCCCCATAACCCCCATTTTTCTGCTCATGTAAGACTTCAAAAGCTCATAAAAGGTCATCTACCAAAATTTAAGCAGATTCTAGATTTCTTTTCTTTCGATTTGAGACCCAAATAATACCAATGCAAATATAAGGTAATAGTCCAAGTCAACCTTATCCCGCCTTTTTAAAAAAAAAATAAATATCTCGAAAAGGAGCTCCATAACCTTTCAATATTTTTAGCTTATTTTGTTTTTTAACTAATGCTCTTCTGATTTATGGTATCACTTTTAAATTCTAGATATTTTTGAATTTCACTTTAGTACATCCTTAAATACATTTTATTCATATTTTTATATATATAAAGATGCACAAAGAAAGGGTCTGACTCTGGATAAACAAATTAACACGTGGCGAGGATAAACTGTGTTTTTTAATTACTTAGTATCTCATTCATTTTTGTTTGGTTTTATAATGATTAAGATTATAACACAATGTCTGCTGCTGTTCCCCTATTTTTGACATTTTAACCTATTATGTCTGGGTTTTTTTATACAACCGCAATTTTTTTTTTGCGTCGTTTAATGCTATGATGTTGTCGTCGTCGTCGTCCGAAGACACTTTGGTTTCCAGACAATAACTTTAAAGGAATGGATCTCTATGATTTTTTACCAGAAGGTTTAATATCACAAAAGGAAGGTTGGGATTGATTTTGGGGGTGATGGTACCAACAGTTTAGGAATTAGGGGCCAAAAAGGGGCCAAAATCAAGCATTTTTGTAGTTTCCGGACAATAATTTGTGTGTACGTGTATGGATCTCTCTGAAATTGTACCACAAGGTTCCATATCACAAAGGGAAGGCTGGAATTGAGTTTGGGGTAAATTGCCCTAAACGTTCAGGAATTAGGGGTAACAAAAGGGCAAAAAACAAGCATGTTTCTAGTTTCCAGACAATAACTGTGTTTTAGTGTATTGATCTCTCTAAAATTGTACTACAAGGTTCCATACCATAAAGAGAAGGCTAGGATTGAGTTTGGGGGTAATTACTCCAAAAGGGGTGGTGGGTTCAAAAAGTTGGGGGGAATTTTTTTTTTCATTTTTTTTGGGGGGGTTTATTTTTTTTTCTTCAAAATTTTTGAAATTTGAAATTTTTGAAATCTTCAATTGCACAGTATTGCGCAATAGCAAGAAATCTTCAATTGCACAGTATTATACAATAGCACAGTATTGTACAATAGCGCAGTATTGGGCAAAAGCAAGAAATCTTCAATTGCACAGTATTGCGCAATAGTATAGTATTGTACAATAGCACAGTATTGCGTAATAGCAAGAAATCTTCAATTGCACAGTATTGCGTAATAGCACAGTATTGCGCAACAACACAGTATTGCGCAATAGCAAGAAATCTTCAATTGCACAGTATTGGGCAATAGCACAGTATTGCACAATAGCAAGAAATCTTCAATTGCACAGTATTGCGCAATAGTAAGAAATCTTCAATTTCACAGTATTGTGCAATAGCACAGTATTGCACAATAACAAGAAATCTTCAATTGCACATTATTGCGCAATAGCAAGAAATCTTCAATTGAAAACAAATACAAATGTGTTAACCAATTTCGATGGGATTAATTAAGTCTTTAATTTTTGGGGGTTCTAACCTTGTATAATTTTTTTGGATATTGGACCCCATTTTTAAATTGGTCTACATTGAGGTCAAAAGGGTCCAAAATTAAACTTTGTTTGATTTCATCAAAAACTGAATTATTGAGGCTGTATGATTTGCTGAATCTTATTGTGCATTTAGATTTTTATTTTGGGCCCTGTTTTCAAATTAGTTCATATTAAGGTTTGAAGGGTCCAAAATTAAATTTTGTCTGATTTCAACTAAAATTAAATTGTTGGTGTTTTTTTATATGCTGAATCTAACCATGTTGTTAGATTTTAGATATCAGACCATTCTAGGTAAATTAAATGTCCCATTTCAAATTTTTAAGATCTTTGACCACATTTATTTTGTGTCAGAAACCTATATTATGTAAAAAAAAATTGATCACAATCCAAATTCAGACAGTATCAAGCTTGAATATTGTGTCCAAACTTGCCTCAACTGTTCAGGGTTCAACCTCTGCGGTCGTATCAGGCTGCGCTCAGCGAAGAATTTTATTCACACATTGTTGTCAATATAATTGAATAGTATGGGTACAGATAGTCAAATCCAGACTGATCAAAACACTTTTTTTCCCGTTTATATGTAAACATTTTCTGTTAAACAAGACTATGAAATATTTTTTTTTTGTACAAAGTACAGAAAATTTAATTGTTGCCAGACAAACTGACTCATAGGATCGAAACTTCTAATTTCTAAAGATTTTTTAACACTGACAAAAAAAGCTAACGACACATTTTCCAATTGTTACAAATTTATCGCTTTCGGGAGTATTTTATTTGTTTTTCTGTCTTTATGTAGTTTAATTTAAACGATTAGATATGCTATGAAGCTATTTTTTAATGACGTATAAAACAATCAGCATATTCAATATAAGAAAGTATCACATAAAAATATAACCGCAAGAAATACAAGGATATTTGAAATCGTTATCTGCTTATAAAGGATTTAAAATGATTTAATGAAGCAAACAATTATTTTTGTAAAATTCTATTTAAAATAATAAGCAAACAATATTATTGATATAGTATAAAACTTATGAGACGAATGAAATGAATTATATCGAGTGTGACGGTTATAGACAGCTATGTTACGATCAAGGTAGCACCAGATAAATTTCCGGCTTTTTTTTTTAAACAGCTTAAAAAATATTTGAATGGACAGCATATCATAGTATTTGGATACATCAAATTTCAGTAAAATTTTGATGATCAAATGTCTTATAATTTAATTTTTCCCACAAAATAATTATTCAAAATTAAGACATTGGTTTTTTTTTCGAATTCAACAACTTCAACGTTTAACGCATTTGTTGCATTTACATCAAATTATTTTCTTTTTTTTTAAATTGAGAGTAGCATGATAATTTGATAAAAATTGGATATTATTTCTATTACGCCAACATTAATTCTACATCTGACTTACCTTTCAGTAGTATTAATAAAACTATCATCGTCATTACTTTTGTCTTCTGTAGATCGCACGTCTTATCACGACCAATATATATATTGAAAGTTTCAAAAGTCGGATTTAATTCAAAGTAGAAAAAAACAAGGGATTAAAAAAAACAATTTAAATGAATTCTGTCATGAATGTTTTTTCTACAACAAGAATTGATGTTCAAAACACCAGCCTTTGAAGCATTGAAATTACACTGACTTTTATCAACTTACACATCAAACATATACAAACAAAGGACACGCACTATGCACCTGAATTTTCTCAATTGCGTCTGTCAATCCCCTAATATGCCTTAAAGAAATTAATCTTCAACAGTAAATAAAGAAGTAAGATCGGATGCATTTTAATCGATCATTATGAAATGCAAAAAGCAATATTAAGTCAGTTAACGTGTCTTTTAATGTTTAACATGAAGTATTTGGCACAGTAATAAATATTTAGATTAGAAACGAAATAACAAAAACAAAAACAACACAAATCTTATTGGCGTATGACCTGTCTAAAGACGTGATACTCAAAGATATCAATATACCGGATATCTTTTAAAATGTTTAGATTTGAGTGTTCCTGATGGAAAAATTGTGACCTTCTGTGGTTTAGATAAAGCTTTTGTTATATGAAACCGTTATCAATAGGAACATCAGACTAACCATTTTAGGAAAGACATGACAAGTAATGACAGAATGGACGCTTATCACTTGATTTTGAGGTTGAATCCATGAATGCAGGTCCTTGCGTAGATTTGTCGGTTATGATAACAGATATGATGGCTGTGTCTGTTATTTCTATTACAGTTTTGTCATAGACTGTGGTTGGGTGTTCGGTATTTGTTGTAGAAGTTTCTGTTGAACTTGCAGTTGTTTGTGATTCTGTTGAGATTTCGAAACTCGGTTTATTGCTGACACTACTGTATAAATCGCTAAATGAAGTTTTGAAGTGATCTGTGCTGTCCGTACCATAGCTATGGTCATAACGTGTTGTCATACTTTTTTCTGTTCAAGATATCATATTGGTTGTCTGATCTATTTTTACCGATAGTATCTTATAATCTATAATGACATTTCGACTGAGTCTGGAATCGCATAGCGGGTGAAGCTTGCATTTCAGCAGACGATAACATTGTTAGGCACTCCTTATCTCTGTATTTTTCCTTATGTTGGTTTATATATTTATAAGGGTTTAAGAGATTTGAACATCGGTAAACTGCTGATTCCGAGCTCCTTTCGTTAAAATTAACATATGATTCCAAAAGGTAGATCGGTTCAACTATTGTTGGTTGGTTGACCGTTATGGAATATTTATGTCACAGAAGACAGAGATATGTTCCAATTATCTTACAACTACCACATACTCTTTCCTCGATTCTACCATCAACTAATGAGACTCTCGTTTTTTATATAGATAAGACCGTTGGTTTTCCCGTTTGAATGGTTTTACACTAGTAACTTTTTGGGGCCCTTTCTAGCTTACTGATCGGTGTGAGCCAAGGCTCCGTGTTGAAGACCGTTCTGTGACCTATAATGGTTTACTTCTATAAATTTTGACTTGGATGGAGAGTTGTCTCATTGGAACTCATACCACATCTTCTTATATCTATCAACACCAAATGTGTACTTGCCATGAGAAGCACGACGGGTGATACTAGTCGAGTATGATCTGCTTACCCTTCTGGAGCACTTGAATGAGATCATCCCAAGTTTTTGTTTGAGTTCTTGTTGCTCAGTCTTTAGTTTATTGTCTATGTAGTGTTTTGATAACTTGTTGTATTTTCGTCGTCTTACGTTTTTTTACATGGCGCTGTCAGTTTTTCTTAATTTATGAATTTTGAATGTCCCGTCGATATCTGCTGGTTTAAAAAAAAACAGTTATGAAATATACAAATTTGAGCTTGAGCTTGTCTCTGGAGTGTCCAACTGCAAACTTGAATCTCTCTGGAGTGGCGAAAAGCAAAGGTGAATCTCTCTGGGGCACTTACATGCTCCAATGTGAATCTCTCGTTTGCGCTTAAATCCCCCATCGGTGTCTCTAATATGCGATTTGGGGAAAAGTATAAGTAATCAACATGAAAACGTTAGAGAAATAATATATGAGTTATTATAATATGATAAGTGTGATTGCAAGTATATAGTGGTTATACAAAATTACTAACTCCGCAATAGACGGTCCCAAGCCCGTTTGCGAAAAGAGGAGGGGAAATAGCCTGCGTAGGGTGCAGGCGACCCCATATCGTTATATCGGCTGGGAATTATTTTAAGGTGCTTACACTAGGTGAAGTCTGGAACTGTCTGTTTTTAGGCTGCACGCTGCTAGCGGCTGCAGTATCTAGCTTTCGTCCTGTGTCAGGCTGGACCTGACTGTGTGGTCCAGAGGTGAGCTGTGATACTTAGTGCTATGATAACCAGTACTGTGATAGTGCGTGCTGGACACGTACGGGTTTACACCCATGGATGTTTTTCCCTGTCAGAAAGGCCTGCGCAATACCGCCGAAGACGGTCCAAAGCCAGTTTAAAAAAGGAGGAGGGGTAAAGAGACAAGTAGTGCATGATTATAAAATAGACGGCCAGTGAATTCCTGCAAGTCGGGATCCACAGGATTTTTACCTGCACTACCCTCCGTAGAGGCCCCGGAGGTGTAACTTAATACTTATAATACATAATATACATAATATATATATATATATTTCCTGCTTTAGATTTACAGATGATGTGGATATGAAATGAAATAAAAGTGACGAGGATTTAGATACATTCACCACTCATGCCAACAACATACATCAAAGTATCAAATTTATTCATGAGAGATCTAAATACAAAATCACCTTCTTCGATACTTCCAGCTCCCTAACAGATGGCATTATATCCACAGACCTATATTCTAAGCCTACTCATACTCACCAATACCTATCCCCTAATAGTTGCCATCCTGCTCATTGTACTAAGAGCATCCCGTACAGTCAGGCACTCAGAGTTAAGCGAACGTGTTCCAACGCAGTGTTCCTAACATCACTGAAGAGAATAATTGTCGAAATCCGGATATGGTGTAACAATTTTTGCACCTTATGTTTGCGGTATACCATCTTTTCCGCAAGTTTATTGTTTTCTGTTTGGTATTAAATTAATAATTAAGATCCATTTTGTTACATCTGGTGCTCCGTTTATTTGGCAATCGCCATGGCAGTCAGCAGGGTTTAAGAACATCTGTTGTTCGACCTGCTAGTCAAATGCGTTTTGTTCAAATATACTTTTTAACTTTTTAGGTCTTTTGGAAAATGTTGTATGTGCTATATTTAGACCCCTTTATATTTTTGCACCTTTTGTTTGCGGTATACCATCTTTTCCGCAGGTTCATTGTTTTCTGTTTGGTATTAAATCAATAGTTAAGATCCATTTTGTTACATCTGGTGATCCGTTTATTTGGCAATCGCCAATGGCAGTCAACAGGGTTTAAGAACATCTGTTGTTCGACCTGCTAGTCAAATGCGTTTTGTTAAAATATACTATTTTCCCATTTTTTGGTCTTTTGGAAAATGTTGTTTGTGCTGTATTTAGACCCCTCTATATTTTTGCACCTTTTGTTTGCGGTATACCATCCTTTCCGCAAGTTTATTGTTTTCTATTTTGTATTAAATTAATAATTAAGATCCATTTTGTTACATGTGGTGATCCGTTTATTTGGCAATCGCCAATGGCAGTCAGCAGGGTTAAAGAACATCTGTTGTTCGACCTGCTAGTCAAATGCGTTTTGTTAAAATATACTTTTATCACATTTTTTTGGTCTTTTGGAAAATGCTGTTTGTGTTGCATTTAGACCCCTCTATATTTTTGCACCTTTTGTTTGCGGTATCCATCATTTCCGCAAGTTTATTGTTTTTTGTTTGGTATTAAATAAATAATTAAGATCCATTTTGTCACATGTGGTGATCCGTTTATTTGGCAATCGCCAATGGCAGTCAGCAGGGTTTAAGAACATCCGTTTGTTCGACCTGCTAGTCAAATGCGTTTTGTTAAAATATACTTTTTCACTTTTTTTTTTGGTCTTTTGGAAAATGTTGTTTGTGCTGTATTTAGACCCCTCTACCAAGAAATTTGTTTTGCATGCACACGTATAAAAATTGCGGTTTTTATCCAACGCAATCATAGGTTTGAAAGTTGTTTTCAATTTAGACCTGTTTATATATATATATATAGATAGATAGATAGATAGATAGATAGATCTAGATATAGGTGTGCTTTACAAAAGCCGGCCAACTATTCTCTTTCGAAGTGTCCATATGCATACCTTTCTTTCTAGGCATTCCTACCAATTTATGTTCTTGATTTTTTGGTGGGTGAATTTTGTAAACAAATTTCAAAAGGTCCTCAGTTCTTACTTGGCACTCCCTCCAATTGATCGTCAAAAAAAAGGCAGGTGATTAAATTCACCTGCCTTTTTTTTTGCGTCTATACCACCTGAGACGGGGTGCTTGCGGATTTTGAATTATTTTTTTTTGGAAATTTTAATACATAGGACAACAGTGAGGTAAAAAATAATTGTATTCAACCCCTCCCCCTGTATCGGGTAGCCAACCGCTTATATTGACCATACCGATCCCGGATCTTCTTGCCCTACAGACCAAGCTGAGCCTGCTATAGGTCCATACGATGTAAAAATATCATCGTAAAGGCCTTGGGTAAGTATTTAAAGGCTTTCCCGACGTACCTCTGTCCGTCCTAAGGCAGAAAATACGATAACCCAACCGCGAAAGCCATAAAATCACCCTATAGGAAATAACCAATAAGGGGTAAAATATTTCCCAAGCACCAACCAGTCACGCCATAGGGGTATATTATAGCTCAAACAGACGCTTAGTGCCCCTGCTACCTGCCTGCATCTTGACGTTCATCCCCTTTTGCGAGTCAGAGTGTTTGTCCCTTATAAGGACCACATCCCAGTGACTCGCAAAGCAAAATTATCGTTTGGTCCTTATCTAAATGCAACAGGCCATTTTGCTATAGGTCTGAACGAGGTACCATTAACATCGTTAAGGCCTCGGCTAATGTTCCAGGCCTTTTTGTAAGTAAGGAGCCCCTTCATAAGAAAGAAAATACGAAACACAAACCTGAAAGGCTAGAAATTCTTTATTTAAATACAAAATATTACCCATGTATTGTCATTCTGTCTCATAATTTGAAGATATAAGCCAAGAACTAGACCAATTGTGTACTTCTATTTTACAATCAAAGATGCCGGTTTACATTTAATCTATCTTAAGTGGTGTCGATTTCTTTGTAAGTTAATAATTATGTTTTTTGCATTTATAATACATGATCGATATTTTAATACGATATATAATATCCTTATTTTATATGATAATAATGAAATTATTATATGCAACATTCTTTTTAATATATATATATGAGAAAATTGTTGATATAAGAAAACTATTTAAAACAAACTTGTCTGTCAATTGTTTGGCTTAGCGCGATGCTGATGAAGGTTATCCAGGAAAACTCTCCTGACACATTAAATTATAAAAAGAGAGGCGAAAGATACCAAATGAATAATCAATGTCGAAAAAAAAACTCACAATGCCATGGCAAAAAACAAAAAAACGATCAAATGACAAATCAACAGTACACAAAACAGAAAACTGAGGACAGAGCAACACGAGCCCTAACGAAAACCGAGGGTGATCTCATTTGCTCTGGCACGGTATGTAGATTATGTTCCATGCGTGGCGCCCGTCGTGTTGTTCATGTAAGTACAAACTAAGTTATAAGTCTATTTCGGTATTTCACATTTGAGAAATAGAGGACGGAATTTTTGTAACGACAATTGGAACATCTGTAAAACATATATTCCATAACGGTCAAGCAACTCGTGATGGCGTCCGTACAATTGGTATGATTCTTTGGAACTTTTGGATTAAAATTTTCCATTCTATGCAGCAACCCTCTATCAATAAAACCATGATAGGAAATGTAAGCTCTTGAATCACGTATCAACTGGGAGATATATACTCCATATACAGGTGCTGCTGGAATGTTGCTATATAGAATTGGGGAGATTGGGGAGATCCCGTAATACATGTATGAATTTGAAGACGTTAACTGAAATCGATGTGTTAGAAGCGAAATCGATAATTGGAACATGCTGATCTAGTAGATAAATAATTTAAATATAACTGAATTATGATGAATTGTAGCATCGACAATTATTACAAAACAAAGCTTCGTTTTAATCAAAATGTAAATAAAAATACAATTACAATAAAAAGAATTGTGTCCTAGAAATAGTGTCTTCAGAATATAAAACAAGTTATGTAGTAAATGTATAGGATTTACTATTGTTATAATGATGCTTAATACTGTTCGCAATGAGAACAAAATCTGGTAAAATAATAACAAGGATCAAAATTATCAAAATAGTAGCGCCTGACCAACCAATCACCGTAGCAGAAAATCTATTGTCTCGAACTGATATATAACGTCGTCGATATGATGACAAGGTAGTTTTGTCGATTCGTAGATCAGGTAATGAAATTGGTATTCCTTTACTTGTAGTGGAATTTTTACATACACAAACACAATCTAATATTTCATCGGCAGTTCCTATAAAAAATTTAACATAATCATTTACATGTATGATATTTTATTGAAACAATTCTGTGCCCCAGTGGTCTAATTAGTGATCAATAGAACTTCTCTCGTGTTAGTTTTTTTCGTCTTCGATTTTAATGTGAGAAATGTTGATTTGACTCAACTCTTTTTATCAACACAAAGAGAACAATACGTTTATTTTTTACAAATCTATTTACACGAACAGCATAAGGTTCATCAATGATATTGTGGATGACAATGGTGAATTTTTGTCTCAAGACGCTATTAATTTAAGATATAACCGAAATTTTTATTTTGTAGACATTCTATCTATCTAACTTGCTATACCACGTAACTTGAAAGAGTTGTTAATACAGAAACACATGTCAACTAACAGCAACTTATTTGGGTTTTTTTTTTTTGCATAAGAAAAATAAATGCCGATCAGTAGGTTGTTATAACACGACGGGTGCCACATGTGGAGCAGGATCTGCTTACACTTCCGGAGCACCTGAGATCACCCTCAGTTTTTGGTGGGGTTCGTGTTTCTTAGTCTTTATTTTTCTATGTTGTGTTTTGTGTACTATTGTTTGTCTGTTGGTCTTTTTCTTTTCTAGCTATGGCGTTGTCAGATTATTTTCGACTTATGAGTTTGAATGTCTGCCTGGTATCTTTCGCCTCTCTTATTCACTTTATATCGATCGGCACATGTTTCTCCTATTTCACAACAGAGGTGGGAAAGAAAGCTTTAATATAGAAATTAGTGATGAAATATGTTAAAATATCTATTTACTGGCTTTTAAATGTACTATAGAAAGTAATCTTCAAGCTTTCCAATACAGAAATTTACACAGAATAGTATCTCATAACTATCTCCTAGAAAAAATACGGATTTTCAGACACTAATGAATGTACCAGTTGTAAAGAGATAGAAACTATAGAACATACATTTTTTGAGTGCACGGAAATAAAACAATTTTAGAGAAAATCTTGTAATTGGTGGTATTTTATTTTTTACAATTATGCAGACTGTTGAATATGTGCAAGCTTTCCGTAAATTTTTGCAAATACGTTGGGAAATTTTAGAATATGCATATTTTTCTATAGACAAACACGATTCATTTTTCGACAGAAGGGGGAAATCATGGAATTCATTTAATCTATTTTGAATATAATTGCATATTTAATGTACTTGTTAGTGTTCGTAAGATAGTATCATATACTGTATATTCACATCGATGACTTGTAAATCCTTATTATTTCTTAGTCGCATAATAACAATATCATATATTTTATTCACTTATGTCTTTTTACAATGTATGTATGCACTGTAGTTTGAACACCCAAAAAAGAAAATAACCTGTATGATATGTATTCTTGTCTATCGGTGAAGACCGTAAGATTAACGCTTCATGATTATTGCTTGTGTGGTTTGAGTGCTGCCTTGCTGAAATTTAGTTAATGTCTCCTTATCAAGTGTGTATAGTTTTCAAGTACATTTATATTTGGGACTTCCTTAGATGATAATTACGGGTATGAAAAAAATATTGATTTTTTCTTAGAAAATGTCCAATAAATAAGTAGAGTATGATTCCTGATGAAATCAAAGACTGTAGAAAGAAGAAGATGGACCAGGAACTCTTTTGTTTTGCCATTAAAAAGTTGTTGAAAGTCGTACATGTCGTAACAGCTATTATGCATTTGCATGGTGACCAAAAGTCCTTGCCTCCTTTTTGATATATTTGAGCAAGCATTTAAATTTAAAAACAATTGCATTTGAATTCAATATATATATACGGTGTGATAGTCAAATAGTATAGAAAGATTTGATTCGATCATTGATATGATTTGACATATAAAATAAGATGTGGTATGATTGCTCACGAGACAATTCTCCACTAGAGATCAACTGACGACAAAGTTAATAACTATAGGTCACTAAAAGACAATGATAACGCATAGTAAGCTTCTCTAAGTAAGTCCTCGAAATGACAAATGCAAAGGAATTCAAACTAGAGAACTAGCTACTTGATTTATGTTAAAACCTATAAACGAGGAAACAAACGACAACCACTAAATTATAGGCTTCTGACTTGAGACCAGCACATGCAGAATGTGTCGGGGATGCTTTTTTACTACAGTTGATAGTCCACATGACAAATATTGATTGCACATATTTTGAGTTTATCTTGTTTTGCTTGATTTCAATTATTGATGAAATTTTCTTTTTAAATCCTCAGTATGATTTAATTAATGATAAAACATTGATTGCTATACTGATTCATGACACTATACCTTACACACACTTAACCAATAAGCAAAAAAAAAAAACAACCGGTGCACAATTGGAATTTGAAGATTGCCGCTAGATTTTAACTGAACTAATGTAAACAACCATTTTTAAATATGTTCATAGTGCGACTTTTATATGATACATAATTCAAAACTGTTGTGCAGGTTTGTTTTGTTTTGTTGTTTATGTTGCTAAATTTCTTCGTTGTTTTTCGGGGGCAGGGGGGGGGGGGGGGTAGTATATTGGGTACAGAAAAAACTGGAAGAAATAGATCTCAGGGAACCAGTTTTCATTGTATATCAGGGGAATAAGTTTTCAGGTTGGGTTTCCTTTATCCAACACTTCACATGATAGGTGTTGAATCAGATGTTTCGATTCATTGTATACATCATTCATTGATTGATTTGAAGTTGTACGGACTTACTCGTATTTTCCGTCGAAACTGGTACTGTCGTTTTGTAAGCCATATTTGAATTTGTATTCATTAAGTTTGTTGCATATATGCTTATTGTTGTGAAATCTGCCTCTAGGTCAGAATTTTGTGTATCATCACTTATATCATTTCCTGTATAGGTATATATCTTTGATGGTGCATCTGTCGTTTTTGACATATTTATAGTAGGTCCATTAGAAACAAATTCCATCCCTTGTGTACTTGATACGTGCGAGGGAAGTCCATAATTGAAACCTTTGAAAATAAAAATTTGTTCAAACTGACCTTAAGTCTGAGTGAACATGATTTATTAACTTGTTATTGGCTTTGAACTAGTTTTTGGTAACTGCAAGTACTCTCATATCGGTACTTTGTGTCTTTTGTTTTGATGTGAGATGAATTTTTCCTTCGGGCCGTTCTGGTGAGTCAAGCCATACACTAATCTCGAGTTGTTTGTTTATGAATGAGTTACACTGGTTGATAGGGTGTCAATTAGCGTAAACGACGTCATCGAACAACGGTTCTTACTGTGACGTAATAACATAATCATTGTGGCATTGGAATTATACGGGAAAGTGCACAAATTCTTTAGTCGTCTTTTAACAGCTGAATATTACAGTTTGCTCTTATGCTGTTCTGTTACACCACTGTCCCAGGTAAGGGGAGGGTTGAGCACTGACACACACATGTTTGTTGAAACCCTCCCCTATATGTATATGTGCCTGTCATAAGTAAGGAGCCTCTAATTCAATAGTTGTCGCAGGTTGTTGTCTTTCATATTTGTTTTTCTATGTTTTTTTTTCATAAATCGGGCATTGATTTTTTAGTTTGATTTGATTAATATTGGTTATGTATGTTATGTCGGGGTCTATCATAGCTGACTATACGGTTTGGTTTTTGCTTATTGTTGAAGGCCGTACTGTGACCAATAATTCCTCAAATTCAGTTCATTGAACTCTGTTGGATTGTTGTCTCACAAGCAATCATACCATATTTCCATATTTTATACTAAAATATATGAAAACAAAGCTAAATAATAAATAATTTTCAATGCAAGATATGATATTGACTCCATTATTTTATCAATCAAAATATAAATGACTTTGTGCTTTTATAAGATTGCATATATTATTGTTATTCATCTAAATGAAATGTGCCTGTTATTTTCGACAAATTGAAACTCATAAGTTTTTAAAATAATTTCCCGTGGATAAGTATTTTCGTGTTCATATATTCATGTAATCCAGCTGATAGTTAAAGGGATGATAGGAGACAAAAATAATACTGCAAAATGTGGGTTTGTCCACTGATCTAGTTAAGTCTGTGGTTATCTTTAGTTTTTTTTTCATTTTTCAATTTGCAGTTGATATACGACTTTTTTTTAATTCTTCGAATGTTTCTTTCGCATTTTGTGTCTACTGTAAGCGAACAACCGATATGTCATTTGAATTTGCAGTTTTGTCTGATTTTTTTCTCAATAGCCAGAATTATTTGGTCGTTTTTACTTTCACGGAAACCAATAAAAATTAAGTTAATGTTTTTTGCCATGGTATTGTCAGTTTGTTTTCGACTTTATGAATTTATATATCCCTTCATTATCGATGTTATCTTTCACATCTTTTTTATAGTTATTTTCGATTTTATATACCTAAATATTATTGGTACATTTGAAATATTTTCAGAAATTCTAATATGCCTGAACTACAATTATTCATAGTGAAAGTACTAATTTTCAAATTGAATCTTATGTGTTAAAAATTCAACTCAACTTCCACGAAAGAATTTCTCCATCACGTCTAAAAAGTAAAATAACAAAATTACCGAACTGCAAGGAAAATTCAAAACGGAAAGTCCCTTATCACTTTTTTCTAATTGTTTCTTTTATAATTTTTGAATCTGCAAAGTTGTAAATAAAATGAACAAGCTATATCTAATATATTATGTACTAACATTTCTGTGAATTCTTCACCGTAATTCCATCGTCTGAGCTATTACCAGAGATTGCTACAACTATATGAAAAAACATCACTTTTTTTCTGAAACTAGTGCTAGTTATCCATTGAAAGGCATGAAATTTTTTTCGGGTCCTTCCTTTTGAATATATAGCTCATCACTTGTTTCGATTCTTATACATCATTGGCTCTCAAATATTAGGCTTTGAGTGTTCCTGATGAAGGTAAATCCAGAAAAGCGCGTCGGACGCATGAAATTTATAACGTGTTGTTTTCATTTTTTTTTCTTACTGATCTATCACTTTTTCGCTCTATTTGTTAAGCGTAAAATGAGGTAGTTAAATATGACATTAAATAATGTATGATCGCTGTCTAATTTGTTTTAATAGTCAAATATTACAGTTCTGTTTTCAGTTATTATTATTTACTCATTTGTTCTCCAGGACAAATGTGAGTGTACAAAACATGCTTTGCCGGGCTGCTTAGGGATAATGTATGACAGTAAATTTGAATAAACATACAAATGTATTCATAACTGGAAAACAAATAAAAAAAATAATAAGATAAAACCCTGATAATTATAAGTATATACCACATACTATATATACAGCTACAACGTTAAGGATCTTCTAAGATTAACATGTAAAGTTCAAGGGACATTGACTTGCCATATTCCTTAAGCTATCCTATCTAAGTTCACTTTCCTATTTTTCTTGAATTATATAATTGATCTTTGAGTATTTCTGAGAATAATTTTATCTTATTTTTTTTATGGTAATGCATTTATGTTGTGTTTTTCTTTTTGATTTGTTTAAATTACCATGGTGTATGTACAGCGCCTTAGAGTAATTTTTATTTTTTATATAGGGCGCTTTATAAATTTTTATAATTACTTATTTATTATTTATTATAACTGTCATTTGAACATGTATATATAGCTATGAAGTGTACAATCTAAACTTTGACTTGAGGTCGTTTTTTGTCATATAGCTGTTTAAATGTTTCGGTTCCTAAACATCATTGGCTCTTAAATATTCAGCTTTAAACGTTTCTGATGAAGATAAATCCTGAAAAACGCGAAGGACGCATGAAATCTATAACGTGTTGTTTTCATTTTTTTAAACCTTTTTCTTTTTTGTATATGTATAAAATTCATATTGAAGAATGGAAACAATTCTTTAATAGCTTGGAAAAATATATTCGTATCGAGATTCGTATTACAGAGTGTTTTCTATTATTCCTTGATAGCATTTTCAACGCAATCTTAGCAGCAGTAAATAGAAATATTTTTAAAAATTATGTTTACATTTCCTAAAATTAAATAAATAGTCGAAAAAAATAGTAATCAATGTATATAACATATGATATTATTTCATTTGATTTTGATGAAAGGGATATATCGAAATAACTGAACAGTGTTAAAGCATTTTTCAAAATGTTTATGATGCATGTGCCTAGTTGTGTACCAATTTGTAAAATGTTGAATTTAAATATTTCATACACCCATGCATAAAATTGATGAAGAGCTTAATGTTTCCTGTTTTCTTAGGACTATTTCCTGTTATGTTCCCACATGAACAGTTATTACATGGAACCTCTTTCCAAATTACGTTATAAGAAAAGACATAACTCTTGAACATTCCTCTAAAATAATTCATAAGATTTGGCCGACTAAGGATATACCCTCAATATTATAAATGAATCTTTTAATCACCTCTATCACACTTCACTCAATATAATATAAAGGTTATCACAGATAGAGAAACCTCTGTTCCAAATCTTGAATTTTCAACATTAAAACTTAAGAACGGTACGTACTTGGAGAATTCAACTTTAGTAAAGAGAGCAACACTCCAGCAGCATACATGATCGCGTCCTTTACTTGCTTAAAAATTTTTAAGGTACGGTGTTGGCTCTTTTTCATACCTATGTGTGTTCTAAATAAACTCATCATAAGTACCAGGATTAAAATTTTGTATGCCAGACGCGTGTTTCGTCTACAAAAGACTCATCAGTTACTCTCGAATAAAACAAAGTTAAAAAGGACAAATAGAATACGAAGTTGAAGAGCATTGAACACCGAAAATTCCTAAAAAATTGCCAAATACAGCTAAGGTAATCTATTCCTGGGGTAGAAAATCCTTAGTTATTCGAAAAATTCAAAACTTTGAAAACAGTTTATTTACAATTATTACCATATGTAAGTGATATGTATTCACTGGTTATAAGATATTAGGCTTATAATTTGTTATGTTTGTATTTCGTACTTTTACCAGTGGCGACTATACTGTTTATCTTGCATATAAGGAGGTAATGCTTTTCAAAAATATACTACATCTGGAATGTCTTCTTAGAAGTAAAATATTGATATTAAACAAAGATAGATTTTTCAAAATGAAGAGCTAATTTGTCGTCCATTTGGTAGTATAAATTCATATTATTGCAAGCTTACCTTCATGGCCTTTCGTTTTCACGAAGCTCGTAACATTTGTGTGGTTTTCCATTTGTACACGGACAGGATATATTACAGGAGGACTCTGTACATATACCTCACATTGATTCTTAGAAGGATAATAAACCCCGGCAAAAGCTCGAGGATATTTGTTTACCTCAGCTTGACAATCAACTACATTGTTAAAAGTGATATATTTAACTTTTGGTACAAAATCAAGCAGATCAAGTTTGACCTTCATTTCACTATACAAGGTTGATTCTACAGTTCCTGTATAAATAAACAAGTTCATCGCAAATATTGTAATTCATTGTTATACTTTTTTTTAATTTTGAAAACCAAGCATTTTTTGAAAAAAGTAGTTGTTGCGAGATAAAATGAAATTTATATATTTTTATTATGACAATGGTATTCCATTCGTTCGATGTGTTTGAGTTTTTGATTTTGCCATTTGATAAGCGACTTTCCGTTTTGAATTTTCCTTGGAGTTCGATATTTTTTTATTTTACTCTTTTATATATTTTTAATGAGTTTTTATATATTGTACTTTATCAAAAAAAGTACCAAAAATAAATTTGACATAGTTCAAAAATTAAGTTGTGCAAAGTGTGTTCTAGTTAAACGTTATTTTTATCATGTAAATTAATATATAATGAACTAAAATTATAGTGTATGACAGCATACGTTCACATCAGTAAGTTAAAAGTACTTTCTGCATGGTTTAGTAACTGTGAGCATAGTTAGATACGATATTGTTTATGTTATCTTTTATACCGCTCCTATGGAATACTCTATTGATATCTATTGCATGTGCTTTTATGAGTAATTTACTTTTCAAATGATCGGGATTAAACGGGAAGTGTTGATATCTCAAAAGCATAGTCCTAAGTCAAAGCTTCACATATGATATAGACGCTTATCTATTGTTGAAAACCGAATGTTGATCAAGAAGGTTTTTTTTGGGGTTTCATTGAGTAGCTTTCTCATTGTTGTAAAACTAAAATTCTTTTTATTTTTATTTTGAACTTTATTATAAGGCACAATCTTGACATGAGAAGGCCTGTTGAACCATACATTAATATTTATTAAAGTACGGTAAATAAAAGCTGAAACCCAGTTTTTATATATGCAATAAATGGTGGCTATGTGCCATATGTGCATCACAATACATTTACTAGTTTAAGTTAAACAATTTTAGATGGATAATATTTTCAGGGGTATGCTCGTTACACAAGTTATGAAGAAGAAATCGACACTACATACGTTTTACGGTCGCCATCACAAATTGGTATACCGATACGATGTGTCGGTGTCTCACTTCACTAGAGACATATTTTTGCGGTCGCAGATCTTCAGTTACCAGTTAAGTCGTCTCATTTATAATTTTACCAATTGCGTCCTAATTCCGATTATGACAAATTAACTGAGTGTGCGTTGGCATGGCGGGTAATTCATGTACAGCAGGAGACGCCTGTCTTGTCGGCGCACACAATCTTGCTTCTTTTAGAGTTCATGCGATTCGCTCGTTTTTGTTTGTTAATTCGATTTGTCTATTCCTTGCCAATTTAAGAGATTTGAACATCAGTAAACAACTGTCGCCTTAGTTTAGACATTTTTTTAATAATGGTCCTTCAAAATAAATGTGTGTATTATAATGATTTGTTACTTAATCTCAACAAAAGAAAAGTGACATACTATTTAAAAATTAACTTATCTCAACAAAAACACAAAATATCTTTGTAAGTGGCATTCAAAATTAATGGCTAATCATTGTAATATTATTCACACCAAAGGTGACTGGGGAATAGAAATATGGTCGCTTTTGGTCTTTTTCCAAACAGCCGTAAAACCCTGACAAAAGTGGGCTGCCTTTTTTCGTGCGGAATGTATAAATTCACGTCCGGTCAGAATGGTGACGTTTAACCTGATTACTCGTGTACAGAGAGAGAGAGAGAGAGAGAGAAAGAGAGAGAGAGAGAGAGAGAGTGCGACGCTCTCTGCACGTTAAAACACTTGCAACAACTGTTTGGATCGGGGGGGGGGGGGGCGTACGTGGCACTATTTCCCAATGGCAGTCCAAATTTATCTCCCTTCATCCCGGTCGATCCCATTACAGGACCTACCTATTGTATGAATTGTTAATTTGTTCATGTCATGAAAATGCATGAAATATTTGCCCCTGGACGTAAAAACCGGCCTACAATCAATCGTAGTATTATGTATGTATGTATGTTATACCTATTAAAACCTGCGATTGGCAAAGAAATGGATGTTGCTCCTCGCATGATTCTGCGTAGTAAATGTCGTTATCACCAACGCCAGACATATTGAACATCATGCACTCAGAAAATCCTTGAGTTACAAGAGGTAATTTGTCCTTTAATGTTACGGAAAGTACATCTTCACAGTTATCCTGTGTGGCACTTAACCATGTGCTATAATGACTCATAATTCCCAACCACATGTCAAAATGTTTCCTAAAAAAATATGTATACAGTTAAAGAACAATACGGAGAACCAATGCATGTCGAAGCAGCCTTCATTTCTTAATATAATTGGGGTTTTTTTCTTTGTCTTTTGGTTATCATCTAATATTGTAATGCAAATATCCTCGTTAAGAAAAATAACAAAATATGACTTGTTTAGCATTTTTCTCGTTATAAGTCTTACAACGGTGTCACTGACACAATGGATTTATCCGCCCTACAGGAACACAAAGTGAATATTGTCTTTTTTTGTTCTCGTATCGTCTAATCTATAGAATCCTATGCGTATTATATATACTGCAGATTTTCATTTATCTTTCTGTGTTGTGTTCAGTTTTTTTGTTGATTTTCTGCTGTCCCTAATCGACTTGGTATTTTCATTGCCACTTTGGTAAATATTTTGATGTTGAAAGAAACGGTTTAATTAATTTTGTTGTATTAACCTTTATATCACTGATAACGACTTATTTCTGTGCATTGCTTCGGTAGAAACAATTTGAATCTCTTTATTTTCGCCTGCACAATCAGTAATTGGTAATCCACAAAAAGATTTCGATGTAGGGTCTCTTAAGATATGTCTATCCAGGTGAGCGAGAAAGATAAGATGAACGTAGTTGTATACAAAATGTAACGTAGTTGTAGACAAAATGTAACGTAGTTGTTAATTATATTGTAATATTTGAAATAGATGTTTTATTCAATTTTGAATTTATATATTCTTAATTTGAAGAGTATATTCTACAAACGTTTCAACTTTTTTGAAATGTATATTTTCATTTCGTTTATATGGAATTGACATTATCAATATTTATAAAGAAGAATTAGTTTTAAGAATTGAATGATTTTCAGATCTAGTTGCGTGTTGGATTTTGTGACTTTTGATATGACAGTTGTTTCCATTCGTTTGATGTGTTTGAGCTTTTGATTTTGCCATTTGATAAATGACTTTCAGTTTTGAATTTTCCTTGGAGTTCGATATTTTTGTTATCTTACTTTTTATTATTCGTCAGGTAGACATTACATAGAGTTTTAAGCGGAAAGATGTTCATTTTAACAGTACGTCATCTCTATCACTTGGTATTTAAATATATCATGGCATTGTCTTAACTATGATGAAAAAAGATTGAAACCCACAAAATATAAAGTCATATTACACGGATGTGAAATTTAACAGATACATACATGTACATTTACCTACCACCCATTTTGTCTAAGAACACTTCTGTCATGTTGTAACTGTGTATTCATTCCAGCATCCAGTCTGTTAAAGAGTTTTCCAGAGTTTATATTTTGTGTACATCGATCAAAGGCTTCAGCCCAAGACACGTTCTGCATAACAGCATAGTTCCGTTTTAAGTTCTTCGTTCCATAATGCCCTGAAATTAATTTTAAATGAATGAATTTAATGAAAGGTACATGCCTTCATATGGATTGATTATAAAGTCAAGCTTCTATGTAAAGGATTAAGCCGAAGTCCAGAACTCTTTTCCTCTATTGTGTCATTAATGAATGCAGTTAATTACCATATGTTATCCCGTCATATGCTACCAGTACCCAGGAACTGGCTACCCCTCAATATTATTTATTTTCACCACCTTTTGTGTGGTGTTCGTGTTGCTT
Organism: Mytilus californianus; assembly: GCF_021869535.1. Classification (NCBI taxonomy): domain Eukaryota; kingdom Metazoa; phylum Mollusca; class Bivalvia; order Mytilida; family Mytilidae; genus Mytilus; species Mytilus californianus. The sequence goes on from NW_026262745.1 coordinate 9,158,201, forward strand.
AATCTTCCATTTTTGATGTGCTTTGTGGATTGGTGTTTGTCATTTAGTCGTTTTTCCTTTCGGCCACATCATTGTCTCTTGTTATCGACTTATTGTTATTATTGCACTCTTGGTATCTCCTACTTAATTTGAACATAATGGTACCAATTTTACTGCACCAGATGCGCATTCCTACACTTCAGTGATATCGATGCTCGAGGCCAAAATTTATGAAAAAGTTCAAAACCAAATACAAACGTAAAATGGTATATCAGATACAAATACACGGGAAAATATAGTATTTCAAAATAAAATTTTAAATGTACAACCGGTGCAAAACATTAACTGCATAGTGCATAAGAATGGTTGATGTCATATAAACATATAGGAAATGATGTAAAAACTTAATATGCTAGTAGCTATGCTTTTTGTCCATGTATTTATTTGAAATCACCAACTATTATTCATAGACATACTGTTTAACATGAATGATTAGTTCAAAATATAACAACTGAATACTGGTATTTTTTCTAAGTGGTTAGTGATTTCAATTAAATATGATGATACTATGTATAGAGTTTTGGTATATTTGTTTCTTTACTTTACCGTTTTATTGTCGTTTACCCCCTGCATTGTCTTGTATTCATAATATGTATTGTCTTTTATGGTATAGAACCACTAAATCGGCCTAATCAGAAAGAACATACAAGAAAGATGTACATATTTTAAACAAAATACTTCCTAAGCGTAGCTGTTACTTTGTCAATATTGAATGATTGGTTGAGTAATAGGTGTTCAACGGGACTTTCAGCTCTATTGCGCTATTTCGTGGCGGTCAGTTTTTTATTGGTGGAGGAAGCCGGAGTGCCCGGAGAGAACCATCGACCTTCGGTAGGAAAATTGACAATCCTTATCAATTAAGATTGAAGTCGAACTCACCTGCCACGTACTGGATTCGAAGCCACAACCTCAGTATTGACAGGCTAGTGATACATTAGTGCCACTCGGCCACTGAGGCCCCTGCTATGCCAATAAGTAAACTAGGTAGGTAATTTTGGTATACAAGGAAAATTTAAGGGCTTGGAATCATTGTTGAAAGTTCCTTGAGAATCATAAAACATAAGAAATTAAAGCAGGAGGGCATATTTGCCCTGTTGCTCAGAGCAGAAATACCTATTTTTGTACTATCAAACTTCCTTGAACCAGTATGATCTTATATGCAATTAAAGTTATTTTGAATATGTCAGCACCACCCAGGATAAGTTATACTTTTTACATGTAATGACTGTAATTTTATTTGAAGTTTAGACAAAATAGCAATGAATGCTTGAAATTGTAAAATTCAACACATACAGCAATGGGGCTATGAGTTAGTGGTTTTATGCCTATTACTGAAAAGCATGTGAAGTTCAAATTTAAGAAATTACATCCATTACAATAAAAGCTATGTTCATTCATTGAATATATTTTACAAACTAATAATTTCTTCTTTCTTTTTTTTTTTATTGATATACATATTGACAACTGCAATTGCAATATATCATTAATGGAATTTTGACATACACACAATAGATATCCTGTTATCTTGCCGTTGTAATCGATCATTAAGTAGGAATTCTAAAACTGAGGAAACAATAGGATTTCTCGCAATGAACACAAGACATACTACATTATACTATTTATTGTCCCTCATGAAATGTAGTACTTTTTTTGCTCGGAAGTCTTTCAGGAAGTGAAATTTAAAAATTACCATTTTAAAAGATTTAGAATTATATAACATCTTAATTTCAGTAGAATTATTTCAGTTTAAGTTTAATCTACTGATTAGATACATGCAGTTAAAGTGTTTAATATACCATATACGGAAGACAAACGCTATACGAAAGGACACCCATGGTGCAAACAATTCATGCCCCATTGCCTCAAAATTTACACCTGTGGTACACGGAAATTAAATGCACATATCGTACAAGGTAATCGCAAAGAACCAGCTTACCGTACAGGGCATGCATTAGTTCACGGTACAGACAATGTACTCCCATGTGCAGCACATGTACAAGCACATGCTGCACAAAATTAAGACATACGTAAAACAAGCTATTCGCTGGTTGGAGAAAGTCCAATATGTTACGGAGTATGTTTAAATATAAATTTTATTCTGAAAGATTCCGACAAGTTTTGAATCATTATAGGAGACCCTTTCTCTCCTTGAATTGAATTAGAAGGCCATTCAAAATCAAAGTAAAAATTGTATATAAAGTTAAGCTTTATATTATCTTCCAGATACAAAGTAATTAATATTTTTCTCGATGTAATACGATGCATTTTGCAGACACCATGTACTTTTTGATTTTTCTTTTTCATATACAGAAATGGACTTCGACCACTACGGATTGTCCTAAATAATCATAAAAGTTCGATTATGCAGATATATATGAAATCGTTTAAAACTTACTCTGTTGGTCCTCAATGCTCTTCAATTTCGTACTTCATTTGGCTTTTTTTTTTATTTTTTGATTCAAGCGTTACTTGTGAGTCTTTTGTAGACAAAACACGCGTCTGGCGTACAAAATTTTAATCCTGTCATCTACGATGAGTTTATTTGATCAGTAAGACGGACAATTAAAGGAAAATAATTGGCATCCTCCTTTTACAAAGATAATTGGTGAAATTATTTTTCCTGCAGACACTACAACATTTATGCGTACCCTACAACTTTTGAGGAGTCATACCTCTAAAGTAAACGTTGACAAAGCAATATGAATGAAATTTATTTAAAAATAATATGAAACCTGAAAGAACTTTGTGTATATAAATAAAATTTGTAAATATATTTGTGATACATGAACTAGGATGAGAACACTAGAGGAGTAACCATATGACTACCTCACTTCTTAATAACACCAATCGCAAACAGTTGTATTTATAAATCCTAAATCCTACAATTAAACACAAAAGTTTAGAATATATGACCATCACAATAAATGTTGTTTTGGCTTGATAGAAAAAACACTATTTAGTTTTTTTATTTGAATCTGTAATTTACATTTTTGTTTCGATTACCAATGATTTCTGACTAGCAAATATAAAGTGCACGAGTATCAATAAATAGTTTTAAATAAGACAGTCGTACACATTTTAAACAATAAGTTCCCAAGTCTAGCTATTACTTTGTCAATAAATAAAATATATGGGTAATTTTGGTATCAAATAAAAATTTAATGACTTGTCATCACTGTGGAGCCCTTGTTGAAGGTTTCTTTTAAAATAATAAAACAATATATGAAATCAAAATAAGAAGGCATATTTGCTCTGTTGTTCAGACTAGAAGTACATTTTTTTTACTACTAAACTTCCGGGAACCAGTGCACTCTAATATGCATGTAAAGGTATGTTGAATTTTTTTACCGCAAATCAGGAAAGTTTTGACATGAAATGACTGTCACTTTATTTTAACTTAGGATAAAATATTCTTTGAATGCTCGAAATTGCAGAATTTAACATAGAAAACAATTGGACTATGAGTAAGTGGTTTTAGTCCTTTCACAGAAATTTAAACCAGTTGGAAAAATTGACAGTTTGATAACAATGAAAAATGTAAGTTTTCAGGAAGTTATGTGCAATTAAAAATTCTGTAGCTATGATCATTTATTGAATATATTTTACATACTAATATTTCCATATTGCTTCTTTTTTTTAAATTGATATACATATTAATAACTGCAATTGCAATTTTTCATTAATGCAAGTTTGATATAAACATATTAGATATCCTGTAATCTTGCCGTTGAGACCGTACATTAGGTATGAATTCTAAAACTGAGGAAACAATAGGATTTCTCGAAATGAACACAACACATACTAGATTATACTAGCAATTATTGTATATTAGATAATTGAATTTAATGAGGCCACTGGCGTACGTTGTTTTTGTTTATAATCTGTTAGTATTATAAATCAAATGTGTCTACTGATGCAGACACACATAATTAGGAACGCCTCTGTTAGTTTAGAATGGTTATTATCACGTGCTTTTGATTCTTAAATGTGTAAAGCACATTGAACTTTCTCACTCGTAATACTAAAAACTTGTTTGCAGCATCTGTTTAAATATATACAAACATTTTGATTATCAAAAAAATATTGTACCAGTGACATCATACTGCGGAATTATTCAGCTTAGTGTATTTCAATTATTATTGTGACATTATAATTACTTGAGATCACCCCCTTTACTGTGACATTATAATTACTGGAGATCACCCCTTTATTGTGACATTATAATTACTGGAGATCACCCCTTTTCGTTCCCTGATCCTACGTTGACCACTGCACACTAATATGCCAGGAGGAAAGAAAAGTCCTGCAAGAGGAAAGAAAAGTCCGGCAAATGGACAAGGCGTCACGAAAAGAAAGATGGCTGATTCCCAGGAACCCACCTTAGAACATAATAAGAGATCTGTTTGTAGGTGATGAGGTGCAGACTACGGTGTTGATACTGGGATCCTCTATTCCCCATTGGGCTGGTATAACCGCTGCTAGCCGTCCTGGTGGGGAAAACCTTAATTTGAAAAGAATAGGAGTGGAGGTTCAATGGATAACTAAATCGGGAATGAAATGGAAAGATCTAGATTCGACCTTTGAAAATGAGATAAAAAAGAGGCCAACCCCAAATTACATATTTGTACATCTAGATGCAAATGATTTAGTAGAATTAAAGTCTAAAGAACTAATCGAGAACATCAAATGTTCTTTTTTTAAGAATCAAAGATTTTGCACCTGACATAAGAATAATTTGGTCAGATATATTACCAAGGCCCTCTTGGAATGGCACATTAAGGCCCAAGTTAATCGAAATATCCAGGAAACGAGTTAATTGTGCTGTTAGGTCTTTCATGAAGCAAAAAGATCAATACTTTGTGCGGTATTCATCGATAAAAGCCTCTGAGCCAAATTTATTCAGATATGACGGAACACACTTGTCAAATGTTGGAATTGGTATCTTTTTGAATAACATCCAAGCAGCACTTGAAACATTCAAACTAAATATTGATAAGGTTTTCCCACCAGAACAGTGACCGCGGAGAATGTTTGGCGGTGAATGGGGACTTTATGAGTTCCCCATTCAATTGGCGGTTCAGGGAGACAATAAACGGACTTAGAACTGTCCCCCTCTGGCACATATCTTTACCCTACCGGCTCTATGTTGGAGGGTATAAAATTATATCCTAGGGTTCACTCTTGCATCGAGAAGAATCTTCTTCACTTCTGGTAACAGAAGGGAGGTGTCACCTCCGCAGTACACGTAATTCATGTTGTTTGCAAATAAAAAATCGGAGGACTGTTGTTTTTGCAGAGGTTTGTGTAAATAGAGGGGGGTTCTCCGTCCAGTCAATTCTTGCACGTAGGAAGGATATTTTTGACACTTATGTTATCATAGGGTCCCCGATATGCTCTTTTCAATTCATTGGCCATCGGGTTGTTTGTCTCCATGGAACTGGCAAAACATTGTTATCTGCGGCATATCAAAAATCCACAAACACATAATGTTGTATATATATAAATGAACAATTAATTTTAGTTCATTTATATGTTTTGGAGTTTAGTGTGACGTCCATTTTCACTGAACTAGCACACAATTTTATTTAGGGGCCAGCTGAGGACCACCTCTGGGTGCGGGATTTTCTCGCTGCATTGAAGACCCATTGGTGGCCTTCGGCTGTTGTCTGCTCTTTGGTCAGGTTGTTGTCTCTTTGACATATTCCCCATTTCCATTCTCAATTTTATTTTATTTGCATTATTAGTAATAAATATTCTGTATTCATTCTACTTTGTATAGTTAGTTTTCAACGCCAGTGGTCCGTTTATTAATAACAATTATTGTATATTAGATAATTGAATTTAATGAGGCCACTGGCGTACGTTGTTTATGTTTATAATCTGTTAGTATTATAAATCAAATGTGTCTACTGATGCTGACACACATAAGGAACGCCTCTGTTAGTTTAGAATGATTATTATCACGTGCTTTTAATTCTTAAATGTGTAAAGCACATTGAACTTTCTCACTCGTAATACTTTTTGATTTTTTGATTTTTTTTTTTTGGTGTTTTGACGCCACTTTTAAGCACCGCTTTTGGGCTATTTCGTGGCGGCCAGTTTTTATTGGTGGAGGAAGCCGGAGTGCCCTGAGAAAACCACCGACCTTCGATAGGAAAACTGACAATCCTAGTCAATTAAGATTGGAGTAAAGTGCACCTGCACGAGCGGGGTTCGAACTCACAACCTCAGTGTTGACTGGCTAGTGTTTTATCTATAACTGTTTATCTGTTTAACTATATACAAACATTGTGATATCAAAAAATCCCACCCACCAGTTCGATGATACACATCGAATATATTTTAATTTGTACATATTATTGCATGTAGAGAATATTTTAATTATTTGAATGTTACTGCTGTGCCAGTTTGTTGTATTTTTCAGCTTCACGCTGCGTGAATGATGTTAATGAATTGATAGACTTTGTTAGATGTGGAGAAAGAATTATTTTTATAGCGTTTATTATGTGATGAAGATTTAACATTTGGTTTTGTTCATAAAGTACTGATTAGACATTAACAGTTTATGAAAGACTTTCAAACGTATCGTATTCGCAGAAATTACACATAAAAAAAAAAAAAAAAAATATAATTATTATATTGTTCATATCTAAGTATTTATTTGTTAGTTTCAGCAATGAAACTGGGAAGTCGCAGATCTTTTAGGGGATTGGTTCAGGAAGACAATAAACGGACTTCGAACTGTCCCCCTCTGGCACATATCTCTACCCTACCGGCCTTGTGTTGGAGGGTATAAAATTATTTCCTAGGATTTACTCTTGCCATCGAGAGTAATCCAGTTCACTTCTGGTAACAAAAGGGAGGTGTCATCTCCGCAGTACACGTAATTCAGGTTGTTTGCAAATAAAACAATCGGAGGGACTGTTGTTTTTGCAGAGGTTTGTGTAAACAGGGGGGGTTCTTCGTCCAGTCCATTCTTGCAGAAAGGATATTTTTGACACTTATGTTATCATAGGGTCCCCGATATGCTTTTATTTCAATTCATTGGCTATCGGGTTGTTTGTCTCCCTGGAAACTGGCAAAACATTTTTATCTGCGATAAATCCACAAACACATGATGTTGTATATATATATTATTTGCATTATTAGTAATAAATATTCCGTATTCATTCTATTTTGTATAGTTAGTTTTTAACGCCAGTGGTCCGTTTATTATTAACCCATTTCTCTGACGTCAGTCTATTGTTTTATCTGTAGATTATTTTTTTAAGAATCCACTGACCACTGTGTTAACTTAAGATAACTTATATTATAACTTTTAACTAACGATCTTTTATGCTGTCAAAAACGAGTTCCATATGAAGAGTTCGAAGTCGCGCGTATTTTCATCGTAAATCATTACAGTCTTCAGTCTATGCATGATATTACTAAACCACGAGTGCTGACTTAAATCAATATTTAAATTATACTCTTAAAGCGCTCAATTGTCAATTCATGACAATAAACTCGTTGCTAATTAGCTTCTGTAATCTATGAAATATATTTTATGTCTTGGTTTTGTTCATGTTCTTTTCAAATTATTTTGATTTGTTTTATTTTGGGTGTTATTTTTCAAAGGAAGATTATGTTTGACATTTGAACGTTCTGGAGTATAATTATACAGCAATATCAAAATATAGAACGACACCGATACAAGAGAAAAAATAAATAAAACATTTTCTTTACACTCATAAAAAAAAGAGTTTATTCCGAATGTCAGGTTTGAACATTAGTCGATTTTTAACAACGTCATAATGAACTGAGCCTTTATAAGATTGTGGCTATTACACAATAGCTGTAGCCACTATAAAATCAAGGAATTGTATATATCAGTACAATTCCTTGATAAAATAAACATCCATATGCCCATTACACTTTCAATTTTCTTTTTCATCATAGCAAATCCTTACTTATGGTTTTAGTTTGATAATATTATCATGCTATCAATCAATTTTTCTTTGTTTGATTATAAATGGTCCAAATATACATCACGTCAACATTGAACAGACTCTAATTTGAATAAAGTGTGATATAAAAGCCACGACCGTAAAACTACTTCTTTAACAGAAAAAAAACCACAAACAAAACATATCGCCTTTATATGAACATGAAATACATATTAATACCTCTAAGATTAAAACAATATTTTAGTCGAGAAGAAATTTACGATGTACAAATTTCTTTCCGGGTACAAGGTTTGAACTCCGTACTATTTATTATATCCCCTTTACGAAAGTCGTTGCCAACGACTAAACGATCACGACTATGAACAGCTTGACTGGAAATGTATAAAATCAACATTTTGATACATCTGTAGCAGGAGCAATTCTTCTTGGGATTCGGGAATGCGTACAACAGATAATACTAACTGATTGACGGTGGATGCCAAATGTAATAACCCTAAAATGATCTAAACTTAATGAAACGGGAACATTTTAAACAAAATTTATATTTAATTGATCAAATAAAACCTTTAGCACATAATTTTCATTTTTTTTTTTGGATAGCAACATGAAATGGAGAAACGGTATAGGTTTGTGGTAGTTGCGCTTACCTTATAGATTTGGATCAGCACGGTTAAGTGGTAGCCAGTGTTCAGACAACTTAATAAAGACGAGGGGTTTTTAATGACATTGACTACCCACGAGGGTCTTGAACATATTGCACTAATTACTATATATATATAGATTTCAAAGGTTCTAAATTTTGGTAATTAAAATTTTTAACTTTTCAAAACAAGATAAATATATTCTGTATATTAATATTTGTCTTTTTAAATAAATTATAAATACCAAAATCTATTTAATTTAAAGAATTTGTAATGATTAGTTAGAGTTGTTCGGGTAAAAATAAATGTAATAGGGTCTACAGAAAAGAACTTAATTACACCTATTATCTTCGTTAAAAGAGGATGTTAATTATCTTTTTTAATTGTTTCGCTAAGTAATCAAAAATTAGTAAGTTATAAACGATTTCATATTTATCTGCATAATTGAGCTTTTATAATTATTTAGGACAAATCGTAATGGTCTCCATTTTCCAAATTTTTGATTAAATTTATGTAATTTTTTACCTAAAAATTTTGCTCAATATTTCAACAATTTGAAACACCTCCAAAATGTCTATCATTAACTTTAATGCACATAGATTTGTAGTACTTTAATTTTAGCCTTTATCATTGAACTTGAAATTAGACCTCATGAGATATATGTGTTACAGATGAACACGGATATGTTCCACATATAGCCACTAACCCGTGCTCATTTTTTATAGTAACATCCCCGAATGCGACTTATCCTCTATATTTGATTACTAAGAGACGCCACCTTCAACCTTTTAAATATTATAGCTGAATAGTTGACCAGTGTCCATCCGGTTCGTACCACCAAACACACTTACAATACAGAGTGTTAAATTAGTGCAAATATGTGATTTGTGAAAAAAAGAGTGAAAATTATCAACAAGATTTGGCCTTAAAATTGAATAGATTTCAAACTACCTCAGATATTTAGAAGTAGATATTGAATGTTTGTACTGTTTAAAATATGACCTTTTAATCAGTTATACAGCCACGAAATTCAGTAAATTTAAGATAAACAGCTAATTTATGTAAAATTTACGCGAATTGACTCGTACTTGCTTAAAAATGATATAGAGCACAACTGTCGCCCAAAAAGATATTTAAACAGTTAGGGTACCGGTATTTTGTTTTTATTTATTGACTGACGAAGAATAATTTCGACGACGCTTGTGTCTTATATAGATATAGGAAGATGTGGTATGAGTGCCAATGAGACAACTCTCCATCCAAGTTACAATTTATAAGAGTAAACCATTATAGGTCAAGGTACGGCCTTCAATAGGGAGCATTGGCTCACACCGAACAGCAAGCTATAAAGAGCCCAAAAAAATTACTAGTGTAAAACCATTCAAACGGAAAAACCAACGGTCTAATCTTTATAAAAATGAGAAACGAGAAACACGTATGAACTACATAAACAGACGACAACTACTGTAATCTGTAATCTTATGTTCATTTAGCGAAAATGTTCTTACAATTAGCACATTTTAGTTTAAAATCTTACAAATCTCACTAATATTCACATTTTCTGGAGAAAAAAAATTTCTTCTGCTGCTTACAAAATGTGATTAGTAATGACACCGTGTATTTTTGTGTTTTTTTGTGAATTTACAGGGTCACAAAATGTACCTTGTCTTTTACTTTTTGTACTTAAACATCATAGTAAAATCCAGGTTAACTTTGATATCTAAAAATATACATTTTACATACCATAGGCAGTTAAATATCCACACACCACACATCCTGAAATATATTAATGAATTTTATACAGGCACTACGTATTCTGAAAGTACTGTAACATAAAATGCAGAAAATAATCCGTTGACAACACTATTTGATAAATACTTATTTCGTCATTTTCGTCAATAAGGTAATTTTCTTTTTGATTGAAAGCATAAAATGTCCCATTTTTGTAATTTTTTCTATTTTTTTTAACGGATGATTTAGTAGCATACAACAGGGGAAAAAATAAAAAAAGAATAAACCCACTGATTCAAAGCCACATTGCTTTATTTCTGCAAATAATTAAAGAGATTGTGCCTTAAGTTTAATAAAGTGACAAATGTATTTCAAAACTATATCTTCTCCTGGCGTGTGCTTAAAAATTGAACATGCCTATAATTGTATACAAAAATGCACTGGTTCTCTGAAATGTGATAGTAATATATATATATATATATATATATATATATATATATATACTTCTAATCTGAGCAACAGGCAAAATAAACTGTCCTATCTTAATTTTATATTTTTTCTAAATTTTAAATTAACAAAACTTTCAATGAAAAATCTACAGTTACCCCTTTGCCCCTAAGCTTTCACATGATACCAAAATTACCCATATGTCGAAAAAAGATTGAATTTACTTTTTTTTGCTGGACATTTCAATGTTCAACATGAAAATTATGTGTAGGAATTATTTTTTTAAAAATATGTACAATTTTTGTCGTTGAATTGGTCGGTATTATAAACTTTTAATTTCTATTGAGCTCGTAAACTACGATCAATGCTAACGTGTTGTTCCTTTGAATAAGCTCATTCATTCATATAAATAGAGCTTTATAGTATGATCTTTGAATATCGTCTTTAACGGAACAAACATAATTACATTTTAAATAATTTTTTTAAGGGTAATACCTTATATTCAATACTATTTTTGTAACGGAGATCATTTGAAAGAGATCTCTTTTGATGAAACGGCTATAAACTCTATTTAAAATGGGTATTCTTAGGAAATTGAAGTTAACTTCCATCTATTTTGTCCTACAGTTAGCTGAAATACTACTGTTGTAAGCGAAACATATAGAGTTCTATAGTTATCCGACTTCAAAAACCCATAATTTTAAGACTTTCCTTCAAATAAGACGTCAATTTAAATTTTCAAATGATAGATATACTATATTATAACATTTGAAAGGTTAATGCATAGACAATTCAACAAAACAGGTATTTTGTGCTTTCACTGTGTTCAAATTAGGCAAGGTAAAAAAGGTGTATGATTTTCCTATTTTCTTCAATCTTACCAATTTAACATACTGACAATTTTTATTTGATTAATATGACAATCAAGAATCTCGATCGTTCATCGAATCATCATCAAACGAACAAACAAACAAAAATTTACAGAAAATGCCTTCTTATAACGTATCCCAGTATTAGTATTATAACTTATTGTCCTACGTCCTGTTTATACTGGTATTTTGGCATTTCATTGCTCATGTACTGATTATAGTATGGGAGAACATTGTTTATTCATTAGTTTGAATTGGACTTTAAATTAGCTTTCAGTAACTGCGAGTACTCTTTTTTTCGGCTTAAAACCGCTGGCTGAATATACCTCGTCACGTAAATTTCTGAAAACCAACCTACTCAAGGGAGAGTATAAAGGACACTTTCAATATATATGAATTATTAACACATCAAAGTCATGAGTTACCAGTATATTAAATATGTTTTTGATTCAAGCAACCATCGCTACGGTTTATAAATGACCATTCATTCCTTATACCAGTAAAAATAATTTTTTCCCGAAAGTCTATAAGATCTATAACACTGGGACAATGGAATTGTCATCAGATTTATCAATTTTCAGTAGATACTAAACATCATGGTAAAAAAAAAACAAGGCGAACAGACACAGTCCACAAATCAATGAAAAATTAAATTGGACTCAAATGTCCATACAGTATCTCAAGCTTTTTACCATCTACAAGTTTATTAATTAGTCAAACAGAGGCTATTTAAGATCTGCAATCAACACCACAGTTTGTAAAAGTTAAATGATGAATATCCTTAGTAGCCTAAGCAATGGAAACATCGCCTGTTTTTCGGGGTTCGTGCAAAGTCTTACTTTGTGGTTTCTTTGTGTATTGTTTGATAGCCTATTGTTTGTCTTTTCTTCGTTTTCCGTTTATCGCCATGAAAATGTCGGGTTTTCTTCGTCTTATTATTTAACATAGTCTTTTAAGTGTATTATGTCTATTTAAAAAAGATTCAGTACTTTTCCTGATTATTGGGCGATTTAGAACTTGACGCATGTTACCGATACTTGTATATAAAAATAAGGAGATGAGGTATGATTGCCAATGAGACAACTATCCACCAAAGTTCAAATAAAGTGGATATAAGCAATTATAGGCAACCGTACGACTTTCAACAATGAGAAAAACCCATACCGTATAGTCGGCTATAAAAGGCCCCGACATGAAAAATATGAAACAATTCAATTGAGAAAACTAACGGCCTAATTTATAACAAAAAAATTAACGAAAAACAAATATGAAAGACATGAACCAACCCTAATCTGGGAGAGTGGTGAACAGCACAACATAAGAACAAACTATAAAAATCAGATGAAAAAGGCTTAACTCATCAGATCGATACAAAGCAGAAATACATCAAACATAAACACAGACCGGACGTGGCAGGGTATTAATCCATCCCTCATCCCTAACAACAAAAAAGACACTAAGTACAGATCTGAGAGTACTCGCAGTTACTGACAGTTAGTTCAAAGCCAATAACAACTAATAAAAAATTCATGTATCTAATACTAATATATCAATCAGTACACATCCAACATCCAATGGATTTAGTGTAAAGACGTCATTAAAAGCCAGAGAAAAACATGACCTTGTGCAATGCCAAAATGACAAATGATCGACAGATTGTAGTACCGTTAAAGTGCATATGTGTATAACAAAACTATTAGAATGGTTTTAATTTACTGATAACAAAATAAATATTTATACCAATAAAAACAATATTCAAAGATCTAATTACAGTGTTGAATTGGTAACCTTTTAGAATAAGTTTATTAAAAGTATTGATAATTTTACCCGGATCGTATATAAATTTCCGGGCTTGGTAAACAACATCACCGTAAAATTTAAGATGTGCTATTCCGTCTGAAATAAGTTTTTTACAGTTACAGCCAAACTTGCAAACCAAATCTTTGTATTTATGGAAGAATTTAGTAAAGGTTTTAAGTAATTTGTGGTAACGAAATTCCTGACTTAATAATTTACCAGTAATACATAGATTACGCTCATTGAAATCCAAAACGTCATTACAGACACGAGCATAACGAACGAGTTGGGATATATAAACACCGTAAGATGGTGCCAGAGGTACATCACCGTCCAAAAAAAGGAAAATTAACAATAGGGAAAGAAAAATCATCCCTTTTGTCGTAAATTTTTGTGTAGAGTTTCTGGTGTAAAATTGACTATCTAAATCTAGGAAAGGACACTTATTGCTGTTAATATTTGATTTATTTAAAGTAAGTTGATGTGGGTAAATTTCGGCAGTATATTTAGAGAATATCTGATTATTTACAGTACAGGAACAAGTCTGCTATTAAAGGGACACAATTGGTGCCCATAGGAATACCTACAATCTGTCGATAAACTTTATTGCCGAAACGTACATAAATACTGTCAAGGAGATATGTTATGGCTGTAATCATCTCATAACACCTCCAGTAAGTATATCTGGCATATTTACCTTTCTCGTTTGAGAAAACGGCTTTATGTTCTTATGTTGTACTGTTACACCACTGTCCCAGGTTAGGGGGAGGGTTGGGATTCCGCTAACATGTTTAACCCCGCCACATTCTGTATGTATGTGCCTGTCCCAAGTCAGGAGCCTGTAATTCAGTGGTTGTCGTTTGTTTATGTGTTACATATTTGTTTTTCGTTCATTTTTTGTACATAAATTAGGCCGTTAGTTTTCTCGTTTGAATTGTTTTACATTGTCATTTCGGGGCCTTTTATAGTTGACTGTGCGGTATGGTCTTTGCTCATTGTTGAAGGCCGTACGGTGATCTATAGTTGTTAATTTCTGTGTCATTTGGTCTCTTGTGGAGAGTTGTCTCATTGACAATCATACCACATCTTCTTTTTTATATTATTTGAGTTGCAGCAAATAAATTTGAAATTAGATTTATCGAACGACCATTTAATTAAATAGAAAAACTTTTGTTTGATAAGAGTGTGTGGAAGTGTAGTGTAAAGAGTGAAAAAGTCAAAACTGTCAACCGAATAAAAAGGACCATCAAAAGCACGTTATTTATCTAAAATATTCAAAGAATTTTTTACACTCCAAAAATGGTTAATTCCACTATTTTCATGTCTTATTACAAAAATTAATGATCAATTCTTTGATAGAAGGTAAGGAACCGTATGTCTTTCAATTTTTTGTGTGTTTAGATTATTGTAGATTTCGCGGATACCTAAAACACAGTGTATTCATAATTTAATATATTTATAGATGCAAGAAGAAAGGGTCTGACTCTGGACAGGCAAATGAACATGTTGTGGGGTTAAATTATTTGTTTTAATACTTAGTATCTCACTTTATAATATTAATGTGAGAGAGGAAAAAAGAAAACGAAACTAGATTAATCCGTATTGTTGAATACCGACATATGCTAAATCACCCACACATAGGCCTAGACTGTAACGTGTGACGGCTTTTTGGTGATTGATGTAGCCGTGAGACGTCAGAGTGCAATGCAAATAGACAACATTGCAACTGAAAACCCCGACTTAGTCAACTTACCCTTATAATCCCCTATTGTTGATGCTTTTAGGGGAATAAGTATAACAAGAAGTGATATATATTTAATTGGATATCCACTGTGCCACTGCTCTAGATTGCAGTTTAAGGTTTAACTTCTATGTGACCATTTATATACATCTTTATACATGTAGATTTTTTTCCAACTACATCTGCACACATTTAGTCAATGTTTCGTATTTTTCACGTAAATCTTCATGGCAAACTTTTTGACAAACGGGAAGTTTCTTTATGTTTTTTCTTTTAAATCCTTGATGCCTTCTTATTGAAGGAACATTTCTCAATTGGTTCGACATGGGTTATAAGATATCAATGAAAGGAATGTTTTTATGTGATGCAAATATCACGCATTGATAATAATTGTTATAACATATTCAAACCGATATATGATTTATTGTAGAGTATGATTCCACGTGCTGGAATTCGTGTAGTAAGGAGTATTAGGCACTTATTTTATAGTAATACTATTCATAGATCTACCTTATTATGAATACTATGAGTACTCAGATTAAAATTCAGCCAATCAAAATACTGGACTTGATTTTTCGTGCACAAATTTTGAAATCCGAGTTCTGAGTAAAGTTAAATAACTGAAAGGCCAGGAGACACTTAGCCTATCGACTCACCTGGTCTATCTCCGTTTGGAGTTCGTGCGATTTCTTCATTATTTGGTTGTTACCTTGAATGGTCTCTTCTTAATTGATTTAAGAGATTTGACCATCGGTAAACTACTATAGCCTATTTTTTACAAAAACCTAAGACGTATTGTTACAGACAGTAAAATCCTGACTTATCAAAAACACTTTTTTCCGTTTATATAAACATTATCTGTTAGAAAAGACTACATAGTAAAGAGGATGTTATTGTCAACAGATAAACTGACCCCCATGATCGATACTTATGCAACTTTCTAAAGAAATTTTATCACTGACGAAAAAGCTAACGACAACTCTGCTAACTATTTATATATTGATCGCTTTCGGGCGCATTCGGGCGCATTTTATTTGTTTTTTGTCTTTATGCCGTTTTATTTATTCAATTTAATATGTAATGAAGCTATTTTCGAAATGACGAATAAAATAATCAGCATATTCAATACAACAAAGCAACACAAAAAAATATCAACGCCAAAAATACCAAAACATTTAAAATCGGTATCTTTTTATGAGGGATTTTAAATGATTTAAATAAGCAAGCAATTATTTTTGTAAAATTCAAAAATTATAAATACTATGGAAATAATGTTAATGGTATGGTTTAAAACTTGAATGACAACTGAACTGAGATTAATGAAATAGTCGTGGGTATAGATGGTTATTTAGCAACAAAGGAAGCACCAGATAAATTTTAGGTATTTTTAAGAAAACTTAAAAAAATATTCTGTTAGAAAAATATAATAGTATTTGGATTAATCACATTTCATTAAATTTTTGATAATCAAATGTCATATATTTCCTAACAAAACATTTATTCTAAAACAAAGACATTACAATTTTGACGGTTTAAACAATTTCAACGTTTAACGCATTTATTGCATTTATATCAAATTATCTTCATTTTTTTTTAATTGAGAGAATCAAGATAATTTGACAAAAACTTGATATTATTTATATAACGCCAACATTCATTTTATGTTTGACTTACCTTTTAGTAGTATCAATAAAACTATCATCGTCATGGATTTTGTCTTCTGTAGATCGCACGTCCTATCTTAACCAATATATATATATATCAGTGAAAAAGTTTCAAAAGCTGCATTCAATTAAAAGTAGACAAAAATAAGGGATTAAGAAAAAAATATATATAGATGAATTCTGTCATGAAATGTTGATCTGCAACAAGAATTAATGTTCAAAACACCACCCTTTGAAACATTGAAATTATACTGCAATTCATCACCTTTGACATTAAACATATACAGGATAAACAAAGGACACGCACTATTCAACTGAATTTTGTCAATTGCCTCCGTGAATCCTCTACTATGCATGAAAGAAAGTAATCTTAAACAGAGGATAAAGTTGTAAGATCGGGTGCATTTTAATCGATCATTATGTAAAGCAAAAAGCAATAGTAAGTGAGTTAAAGTGTATTTTAATGTTTAAAATGAAGTACTTGGCATAGTAATACATATTTAAGATTAGAAACGGAATAACACAAAAAAAACCAATTCATATTGGCATATGACCTGTCTATACTCAAAGAGATCAATATACCGGTTATCTTTTAAAAAATTAAAGAGTTAGTTGGCACTTCACAATAAAAATAAGGAGATGTGGTATAATTGCCATTGCGAAAGCTATCAACCAGAGTTCGAATTCGTGGATATTAGCATCTATAGGTCACCACAAGGCCATGGGCAATAGATAAAACTCATACCGTACAGTAGGATAAAAAAAAGGTCCTGAGGGACAAAATATGAAACAATTCAAACAAAAAAAAAAATGGCCTGATATACAACAAAATTAAATCGAAAAACAATATAACAGACAGCAACCAATGGCAAGCACTGTATTGTATGATATCCGTTAACAGAACATGTTAAATATAATCATTTGTAATTGATAAACATTACACCACTTAGAATGACAACTTATCAATTAACACGGATAGTTCAGTCGGTATATTCCGCTGCTCCACGCTTGTAAGGTGAGAGATCGATTACCGGGAGAGCCTGAAATATTTGGGTTACTTCAGTACTCATTTTCATTATGATATTCCTGTTGCTTTGAATTTAAATTTTCGTTTTCTGATCACCTTAATTAGTGTTAAAACATCAGGAAGAACAATCATTAGAACAGCCATTACTAATACAAATACACCTGACCAACCAATTAACAATACTGAAAACCGTTGATCTGTTGCAGATGTCAAAGTTCTTCTATATGAAGACAATGTTTTCTTGTTTAAGCGCAGGCTATTCAGACTGAATGGTACATGCGATCTGTTAGTTCTGCTACATGGACAGAGACAAGACTGATTCAGTATGAGATCTGTAAAAATGAAATATAAACAAAGTTATAATGTTTATCATTCGATGCAATTATATTGATTATCCAATAGTCCTAAGTCTTTCATTTTCTATCTGATCAAATCTTACATTGTTTTCATTTAAAAAGTGTAAATAAAAAGACAATTACATGGCTATGGAAATCAATTGTGCTCCTTTTCTTGACGACTGGTTACTTTATTAAAATTCAGAAAGGTCTACGAATCTTTAAAATTCACGTTCAGCTATATCGATGATCTCCTCGTACTTAATGATTCGAAGTTTGGTTGCTTTCAAATGTTAAGATTTGAGGGCTTCTGATTAAGAAATTGTGATCTTATGTAGTTTGGATAAAGATTTTGTTATATGAAGACGTTATTATTTCTATGAAATCATATGTCATAATGGATATGTTCCAGTTGTCGTAGCCACAATTTCGTCCTCTTTTCCTCAATTTTGACATTAATAAATGCGACTTTTCATCGCATACCATGAGCAACATTATGGGGCTAAATGTGGAATAAGATTAGCTTACACTTTCAGATTACCTGAAATCCCCCTCGATATTTGAAGCAGTTCGTATTGCTCAGTCTAAAGTTTTTTGTAGTATTTTGTACCTTTTAGATTACCTGAAATCCCCTCGGTATTTGGCGACTTATCATCGCATACCATGAGCATCATTATGGAGCTAAATGTGGAACAAGATTATATATTTGATGCGTTTCCCTCGGTTTAAGTTTGTAACCCGGATTTGTTTTTATCTCTATCGATTTATGAGTTTCGAACAGCGGTATACTACTGTTGTCTTTATTTAACTTACACTTTCAGATTACCTGAAATCCCCTCGATATTTGGTGCAGTTCGTATTGCTCAGTCTAAAGTTTTTTGTAGTATCTTGTACACTGCAGGTTTTGTTTTCCTTTTGTCAGTTTTTTTTTTCGACTTAGGATATTTTATTGTACCTTTAGTATCTTTTCTAGCAGTAATATTTATTTCAATGTTTTATCTGTTTCACAACTTCAAATTAAGTGCAAATAAAAATAAAGTTTTGAAAAAGTACAAATCGCGTTAGATTAATAAAGAAATTTAAAGTTTTTTAATAAGTGACTAATGTAAATACAATAAAATAAAATGTGACTCACTTACCACTGGCTTCTGTTGTTGAATCTTTATAAAAAGACATGGTACTTGACGTGTTCGTTGTAACGAAAGAGGCGCCATCTTGTGACTTTTGTGATTGTGAATGGACTATTACATTATAAGTTGATAATGAGTAGATGGAACTTGATGTAGATGTCACTTCTAAGCTGGATTGTGTGTCCGATTTTATCCCTTCATTTTGAAAAAATAGAGGATAAATTTTGAACTTTAACCATTGGGACAAATTTATCATCATATATTATTTAATAAGAAATTGGTTTTATTTTCTAAATCAGTGATCAGCTAAAAATATGTTTTGCGTGACAAAAATGTTAACATAATACTGTTCTTATAATAACAGTCGTAGTGACTGAAATGAATAACTTTATCTCTTCGTGCATCCGAAGTGCTTTTCTTGGTTTGCGTTCGATATGCATTTAGTTTTTTCGGTTTTGTTTACAAAATACAAATATTTTAGTGCTTTTATGAGTCCTAGATAGCCATTACATCATTAAGGTCGGTCTGAATACTGTACAATTATATTAAGATTTCTAAAAGACGAACAAATTAGAGGAAAGAAAATGATTCTGGTTAAAAATACCTGTTTATGTTCATGCTGTTTTTTCTGTACTAAGAAAATAAGGCGTCTGTAGTTTACCCATTTTAAAATCTGTTTATGATTTGTCTCTTCTAATTTGTTTTGCGAGAATTGAAAATGGGTAAACTACAGATTAGAAGAGACAAATTAAAAGAGACAACACATAAACAAAAACTGAGGGAAGCAAATTTCTATTTTTGATAGTGTACTCAAGTTTACTGGGATATATGATATGTAAGCACTCATTGAACTGTAGGTTAATGAGCGACAGAACATCGACAATATATCTGAAAGTGAAATTAAAGAACTTTGCTAGATGATTTTTCATTTTGTCTTTGAGAAGGTTATGTATCAATTCTTCTTTATATGAGTACAAATACAATTCGGCCAATATGGATGCACAACTAGTATATATTGGAATACCGACTGTCTGCTAAAATGTCAATCAAACAAACTCAACAAATATGTTGTCAATCAAAATACCAGCATTGTAATGTTATATTCTTCGTTGTATTTGTTGTAGGAATCAGTGTGGGTCTTCACAAAGTAAGATTTTTTTATTACATTAAACAAAGAATTTGTATCAACGTTTTCCATAAATAAACTGCTTATAGATACCAAGCTTTAAATATTGTATGCAAGAAAAGCGTTTCTTCTACAAAAGACTCATCAGTGACGCTCGAATCAAAATTACTAAGAGGCCTAATAAAGTACGACGTTGTTGAAGAGCATTGAGGACACAAAATTCTGAAATGTTTTGCCAAAAACAGTTAAGGAATTTTCAAAATATCCCTGTGGCAGAAAATTATTAGTATTTCGAAAAAAAATTAAGGTGAATCTCTACAATAACCAATTTCAGAGTTTATACAAGTTATTGAATTTAACGTTCACATTTTGAATGAAGTCTTATTACTCAATAGCACGTTAATCCGCGAATGCTTACATCTAAAAATTCACATTGAACTTTACATTAAGGATGCTACTAAAAATGACAGGTCTGCTTCTTATTCTGGATTTTGTGTTGAACTTAATACAGATGAACGTCTCCCAACTTAGATCACCGACAAACATGACGATTTAATTTTTCCATCCATACATACATACATCACACACACACACACACACACACACACACACACACACACACACACACACACACACACACACACACACACACACACATACACACACACACACACACACACACATGTATATATATATAGATTGCCTAACAATGTAATTTTAACACACTATTTAGTATGTTAATATAAGAATGTTTAAAATATTTACAAAATGATGAAAATAAACGCAATATTTCGCTAGACTAACTAGCTTTATCAAGCGTGCATCTATCCAGGTGAAATCGGATGTAGATGATAAGAAACCTTTGCAGCTCAATGTATATGTTGCACTTGAATTTAGCTGCCTTGAAAATAATACATAATTTCGATGAAGTTCAAGATTTTTACAAAATTGGTAGTTGAAGTTAGCAACGTCCATTGGCCAATATTACAGGATAAAAAGGACGACGCTGTGTACTAAATTATTCTTTATCTTTCCTGTATCTTTTCTCATCTTTTTCGTTAAGACCATCAGGTTCTAAAGTGTGGAGTTGGTGGATCCAAAAAATTTCTCTTCTCCTTCTCGCCGTGGTGTCCCACTCGGTGTTGACTTCTATGATTTGGAAAGTAACATTATCAAAAGAATGTTTCGTTGAACGAAGATGTCTTGTGAGAGGACAGTTTTTGTTGGTTTTGTACCATGAACGATGGTTATTGAGCCGAATATTAAATTTGTCCATTGTTTCTCCCACATACTGAATGCCACAAGTGTCACATGTTAATATATAAATTGAGTTCTCCGTTTTACAGTTGGAATTTGAGTAGATGGTATAATTTTGTTTAGTAATGGAGCTGATGAAAGAACTGCTTGTATTGGCAGCTTTACAACACAAGCAGTTCCTTCGACCACATTGTTTGTAGCAACCGGGAGATGGAGTAGGCTGCTTTGCTAATACAGATGTCACTAATTTGTCACGGATGTTTTTAGGTCTTCTGAAGGCCATGACTGGTGGTGAGGAAAATACTTTTTTAAGATTTGAATCATTTTCTATAATTTTCCAATGCTTCTGAACAATGGAAGACACATTTTTAAAATCAGGATGGTAAGTGAGTACAAGGGGTGTTCTGTTAGCTGCTTTATTCTTATCTTTGTACTCTAGAAGTTCTTGGCGACTAGTTTTGTTTGCTCTTTCGAAAGCGCTATCAATGATGTTTTTATTGTATCCTCGAACAACTAGATGTTTACGTAGTTGTCCAAGTCTAGCATTTTGCGTATTTTCAGTAGAGCATATTCTCTTGATTCGCAATGCCTGGCTGAATGGGATGCCACGGGAGCAGTGTTTAGGATGGCAACTTTTAGGAGAAAGGAATTGATGTTTGTCCGTTTGTTTGGTATGAAGGTCCGTTATAATGGTTCCGTTCTGGATGTAACTCGTAGTGTCGAGGAAGTTTATTTTCTCCATAGATGATTCATATGTAAATTTTATTGAATGGTGGAAAGAGTTACAGTGTCCTAGAAATTCATTAAGATGTTCTTGTGAATCTGTCCATTTGAAATTAATATCGTCAATGAATCGGAACCATGATAATGGCTGGTATGGAGCACTAGCCAAGAGGCGTTTTTCAAGTTGGCCCATAAATATGTTGGCATATGACGGGGCCATTTTTGTGCCCATACTAGTACTAGGAAAATTATAGAAAATAATTCAAATCTTAAAAAAGTATTTTCCTCACCACCAGTCATGGCCTTCAGAAGACCTAAAAACATCCGTGACAAATTAGTGACATCTGTATTAGCAAAGCAGCCTACTCCATCTCCCGGTTGCTACAAACAATGTGGTCGAAGGAACTGCTTGTGTTGTAAAGCTGCCAATACAAGCAGTTCTTTCATCAGCTCCATTACTAAACAAAATTATACCATCTACTCAAATTCCAACTGTAAAACGGAGAACTCAATTTATATATTAACATGTGACACTTGTGGCATTCAGTATGTGGGAGAAACAATGGACAAATTTAATATTCGGCTCAATAACCATCGTTCATGGTACAAAACCAACAAAAACTGTCCTCTCACAAGACATCTTCGTTCAACGAAACATTCTTTTGATAATGTTACTTTCCAAATCATAGAAGTCAACACCGAGTGGGACACCACGGCGAGAAGGAGAAGAGAAAATTTTTGGATCCACCAACTCCACACTTTAGAACCTGATGGTCTTAACGAAAAAGATGAGAAAAGATACAGGAAAGATAAAGAATAATTTAGTACACAGCGTCGTCCTTTTTATCCTGTAATATTGGCCAATGGACGTTGCTAACTTCAACTACCAATTTTGTAAAAATCTTGAACTTCATCCAAATTATGTATTATTTTCAAGGAAGATAAATTCAAGTGCAACATATACATTGAGCTGCAAAGGTTTCTTATCATCTACATCCGATTTCACCTGGATAGATGCACGCTTGATAAAGCTAGTTAGTCTAGCGAAATATTGCGTTTATTTTCATCATTTTGTAAATATTTTAAACATTCTTATATTAACATACTAAATAGTGTGTTAAAATTACATTGTAAGGCAATCTATAATTTTATTTGTGTGATTGAATTAATCTCTGTACTGATTAATCCACACTCCCATAGATTTGTATGTCATGTGCTGCTATTTATAGGCACTTATATATATATATATATATATATATATATATTAAATATCTCTTCAAAATTCAAGAGTCTATCCTAAATTCAGGTAAATCATATGGCCTTCCAAATACCGTTTCGATTCCTAACATCACTGAAGAGAAATTGTCGAAATCCGGATATGGTGTACTAAATTTTGCACCTTTTGTTTGCGGTATAACATCTTTTCCGCAGGTTTATTGTTTTCTGTTTGGTATGAAATTAATAGTTAATATCCATTTTGTTAGATCTGGTTATCCGTTTATTTGGCAATCGCCAATGGCAGTCAGGGTTTAAGAACATCTGTTGTTCGACCTGCTAGTCAAATGCGTTTTGTTAAAATATACTTTTTTACTTTTTTTGGTCTTTTGGAAAATGTTGTTTGTGCTGTATTTAGACCCTTCTACTAAGAAACTTGTTTTGCATGTACACGTATAAAAATTGCGGTTTTTATCCAACGCAATCATAGGTTTGGACGTTGTTTTCAATTTAGACTTGTTTATATATATATATAAAGTCTCTGATTGACGTTTCGGCCATTACGGCCTTCTTCATTGGAATAAATTACAAGATTGAAACAACAATTACATCGCTTGGAGACATTACGTTACAATAACTTCTATGACGTTCATTTGCCGCGTTTTATCTTTTTTCATAACCGGTGTTATCACAGAATACTTTGATTTCATTTATGTGTGAATACAATGTGCAATTTTTTCCGCATGGACCACAGCTATTACTCTGTTTGTAGAATAATAAAGTATGTGTCTTTTGCACTAAGATGTCTTTTATGTTGTAATCGCGTTTGAACGCTACGATTGACGGATCGGGGAATATTTTCTTTAGTCTGTTAGATTGGTGTAGAATTTTCAAATGTTTTCCGAGAAGGGAATGTATATTAGGAACCGCTTTGGAAAAAGTAATTACTGAAGGTACTCTGTTGTTTTCTTTCTTTGTTTTGTACAGTAAAGATCGTCCCGGTTTAACATGTCGACTTTTTTTCAGTTGATCTCAGTTAAGGAATTATTACTTCCTCGTTTTTGTAGGTTCGTTTTTATTTCTTCTCTTCTTCTTTTGTAATCTTCTTCTGTTGAGCAAATTCTTTTAACACGAATACCGAGTCCATAAGGTATAGCATTTTTGACAGCATTTGGATGGCTCGACCAAACATGTAGGTACTGGTGCTTATCTGTGGATTTTGTATAAAGATCTGTTTTTAGTGTTTTTTTTCTATGGCTACAAAAATCTATAGAAATTCGATTTTTTCAGTCAAATAACTCATTTCAGTTTGAATTCGCGGATGTAAATTATTAGACAATTCGTGAAATCTTTTTAACTCTTCTAAACCGTGTTCCCATATTCCCCAGATGTGATCAACATATCTCCAATATGAATACGGCTGTAAATTACTCTTTTGAAATAAATTTTCTTCCCATTTTCCGAGGTAAGTACAAGCATAATTCATGCCAAGATGGAAACCAATAGCTGTTCCTTCGGTTTGTAGAAAGTGTTTTCCGTTAAAGCTGAAATTATTATTTTCAATGACTAAGTCCATCATTTTAAGAACATCTTCAGTTGGGATTGATATATTAGATCGATTTTCTAATGCTGTTTTACATACTTCTCGTGCTTCTTTTCGTGGAACACTTGGATACAATTTAGTTACATCTAAACAAAACATTATTGCGTTCTCTGGTAATGACTGTTGAATTTCATTTAATTTGTTTTAAAATCTGTTGTATCTTTAATATAGGTGGGCAAGTTTCGAACATTTTCCGAAAGCTCGTTTTCCACTATTTCCGCGATCTTTTCTGCCGGATGGTTCCGTCCATTAATAATTGTCCTTACCGGATGATTTTTCCTGTGCAATTTTGGATTTGCTTGTACTTTTCCAGGACATGTTCCTTTCGGCAGTAGATATTTTTTCATGTCTGTGTCTATTATTTCTCTTTTCCATAAATTTTCTACAAGTTTTTTTACTTTATTTTCTTTTTTCTGTGTGCGATCTTTGTCTGTTGCTTTGTAAGTGTTGTTGTTATTTAATTCTTGTTAAACTTCTAGTTTGTAGTCTTCTGTTTTGTTTTCATTATAACAACGCCGGAGGATTTCTGGCTCGGTCGTATCACGATGCTTTCATCGTATAACAGTTCTAGCATTGCCTTTTCTTCTACCGTGTTAATGTTCATTTTAAATTTTCGGCTCGGTCTACTCAATATTTCATCTTTTACCGTCTGTGTATATTCGTCTAACCATCGTTCTCTTCCGGTTGAAGGGGTGAAATAACTTGATTTTTTTAATTTAGAATAGTCGTTTTGGCAATTTTCTTTTTCCTCGTTTTCTTCATAAAATTATTCGCGAAGCCTGCATTTCAGCAGACGATAACCCTGTTATGCCCTCCTTGTCTCCTTATTTTTCCTTATCTTGGTTTGTATATTTATAAAGGATTTAAAGGATTTACATCGGTAAACTGTTGTTTCCTCTTATTCATAAAGGTCAGGCAATGATACCGAGTTCCTTTAACATAAAATTCCAAAAGGTAGATCGAATATATATATATTTTACATGCACACGTATAAAAATTGCGGTTTTTATCCAACGCAATCATAGGTTAGAACGTTGTTTTCAATTTAGACTTTTATATATTTTTTCGTTTGGGCTTGTATTATATTTTCCTTCGGGTTTATATGATCCGTTCATCCTATTTCGACTCATTAAAATTCAAGAGTCTTTCCTAAATTGAGGTAAATTATATGGCCTTCCAAATACCGTTTCGATCCCTAACATCACTGAAGAGACATTAATTGTCGAAATCCGGATATAGTGTACAAATTTTTGCACCTCATGTTTGTGGTATACCATCTTTTCCACAAGTTTATTTTTTTCTGTTTGGTATTAAATTAATATTAAGATCCATTTTGTTAGATCTGGTGATCAATTTATTTGGCAATCGCCAATGGCAGTCAGCAGGGTTTAAGAACATCAGTTGTTCGACCTGTTAGTCAAATGCGTTTTGTTGAAATAGACTTTTTCACTTTTTTTGGTCTTTTGGAAATTGTTGTTTGTGCTGTATTTAGACCCCTCTACCACGAAATTTGTTTTACATGCACACGTATAAAAATTGCGGTTTTTATCCAACGCAATCGTAGGTTAGAACGTTGTTTTCAATTTAGACTTTTATATATATGTATATATATATATATATAAATACAAATACAGACAGACAGACAGACAGACAGACAGACAGACAGACAGACAGACAGACATGGGAGATGAACGAATGAATCAATCGACACTAAGTTTTATAGTCACCAATACGATTTAGTAACAAATGTGACGTAATCTTACTAGGAATTATTTTTTGGCGATCAAAAATAATTAGCTACCTCATAAGTCGCCTTAATTTATCGATTGTACATTTTTAACTATCGAGACATTTCGACTGATAATGGATTTGCATTGCGGGTGAGGTGAGCATAACAATAGACGCCTCTTTCAAACCCTATGAGGCAACCAGTTTCACTGCGTTTACAGTTCAATCGATTGAATCAGATTGCTTCATTGGTCTTGGTTTGAATATTCATAAAAACTAACATATCATTTCAAAATGAACATCCGACTAACCATTTATGAAAGATATGGCAAGGAATGACAGAATAAATGCTTACCACTTGCTTTTGATGTTGAATCTATGAATGCAGGTACCGGCGTAGATTTGTCGGTTGTGATAACAGATATAATGGTTGCTCGGGCTGTGTCTGTTATTTCTGTTACAGTTTTGTCATAAACTGTTGTTGGATGTTCTGTATTTGATGTAGAAGTTTCTGTTGAACTTGCAGTTGTAGGTGATTTTGATGAGATTTCCAAACTCGGTTTATTGCTAACACTACCGAAAACACTGAGAAATGACGTTGTGTAGTGATCTGTGTTGTCTGTACTATAACTATGGTCATAACGTGTTGTCATACTTTTTTCTGTTCTGGAAACACTTGGTACCCCGTAATTAAAACCTTAAAACAATATTTTAAATATGATGTTTTAAACAACAGTATATGTGGCTTCGTGATCCAAAATATCATATCAGTTGTCTGATCTGTTTTCACTGTCTTATAACCTATCATAACATTTCGACTGAGTCTGGAATCGCATAGCGGGTGAAACCTGCATTTCAGCAGACGATAACCTTGTTAGGCCCTCCTTGTCTCCTTATTTTTCCTTATCTTGGTTTGTATATTTATAAAAGATTTAAGAGATTTGAACATCGGTTAACTGTTGTTTCCTCTTATTCATAAAGGTCAGGCAATGATACAGAGTTCCTTTCGCTAAAATTAACATATAATTCCAAAAGGTACCTCGGTTAATCTATTGTTGGTTGGTTGACTGTTATAGAATAATTATGTCACAGAGGAAAAAGATATGTTCCAATTGTCTTACAACTATCACATTATCTTTCCTCGGTTGTAACATCAACTAATGAGACTCAACACCGAATGTGTACTTGCCATGAGCAGCACGACGGGTGAAACTAATAGAGTATGATCTGCTTACAAATCCGGAGCACGTGAATGAGATCACCCCGAGTTTTTTATTTGAGTTCGTGTTGCTAAGTCTTTAGATGTCTAGGTAGTGTTTTGATAACTTGTCTTTTCGTCGTTTAACGTTTTATTACATGGCGTTGTCAGTTTCTCTGAATTTTTGAATTTTAAATGTCACCTCGATGTCTGCCGGCTTAAAAAAACATTTATGAAATATACAAATAATTTGAGCTTGAAAAGAGCCGCAAAAATTAAAAAAAGATCATGTAAAAACTAATAAGACATGGGAGGGATTGACCGAATGAAATCTTACCATTTGCACTTGATGTTGAATCTATTAATGCAGTTCTGGAAGTAGATTTGTCGGTTGTGATAACAGATATGGTTTCACGTGCTGTTTCTGTTATTGACTTTGTGGTGACTGTTTTGTCATCAACTGTGGTTGGGTGTTCACTCCTGGGAGTAGAATTTTCTGTTGAACTTAAAGTTGTGGGTAAATTTGATGAGATTTCTAAACTCAGTTTATTGTTTTCAGCACTGAAAAGTAAACTATTAGATGACGCTATATTGTGAGTAGAGTCGTCCGTACTAAAACTATGGTCAAAACGTGTTGCCGTGCTCTTTTTTGTACTAGGAACTGTTGGTACACCGTAATTGAAACCTTAAAACAGTATTTTAAAGATGATTATTTAAACAGTAGCATTTTTGTTATCATTAATCATTGTTAGAAGATATGATTTGCCCTTGGTATTTCTTTATGAAGGGTATTATGAAAATGTAACATCTAACGCTGGATAAGAATCTTTCTCAGAAGATTTGCCAGACCAAAATAGACACATTTTAAAGTTATTTTCGGTAAAACAAAAAAGGCGATCATAGAAACGTAAGATATTACAAAGATATAAAAAAGTGATTTACGGGAAATGTATAACATACTTGCAAAACGAGAATATTGAATTAAAATAAACAAATGTATGTAGTAAAACCCAAAAGAAAAAAGAACGGTACTTTTTGTTTGATGAAGGTAAGTTTCATTTTCAAATTATATCAATTCACGTGAATTATTAGTTCCACAGGTAATATGTATATATACATGTAGTGAAAACATCCTTATGTGGATTATAAAAGAGACGGACAACACCACAGACTGAGCAATGCGAACCCCACCAACGACGATTGACATGATAGATCAATGTACAAGGACCTGAAATAAATCCGTATGATATAAAACATTCTTTCTGTTAATAATTTTCGTAAGCAGGAAAATAACTAAAGATGACGGATAGGTTATCATCACACATGAGGACTTTCGATAGGATTGTGATATAATATCTTAGCTGTGGTTGGTAAGCGTAAGGGTATTAGTTGTTTCATAATCTAGTAATGTGAGGTGGCCGAGTGGTCTAAGTAGTTCAACAACAACAACAACAAAACAAAAAAAATGAAAAAGACTAGTCGAGTGGACCGCAAGATGGCTAGTCGTGTTTTTGACTGAAGTTCTCTTGTAAGTTATTGCTCGGATTACCAAGCTGAAAACGGATGGAAATCATTCTTACTTATTGCTGAAGTAAGTTTATCAAGTTTACAGACAAAAACTTTGACTTTTGTATGTGTTTAATTTTGTTTTAACTGTTGCGTGTCGAAAGAGGCTTTCGAAAGTTAGTTTATCGATCTCTATTAGTTTCATATGATTTATATAGAATGGGGAGACTACCATCTGTACTTATAAGTACAATACAAAATTCATGCGAACAATTTAGAAACATATCGTTTACAGTTCATGGTGAAAATGATAGAGCAAGAATTTCTATAGTGTTTACAAATCAAGACGGTACACCATCGAAACGGAAATCAAACTCTACAGTTAGACGAGACACTAAAAGAATGAAAGAATGTAATAACAGTTTTCAAAATAATAGTTTAAATCAGGATGAAATTGCTTCCGTGGATTGTAATTCTTTTGATATTGAAGAGAACATTTCAAATATAACGAAAAGAAAGTCTGATGAAATGGACATAGATAAAACTCCCTTTGTTACCTCAGTAGATGATACAGCTGATTTTGAAACTGTCGAATACATGCATAGAGAACAGTGTATTGATGTTACAGGTGACAATTTACCTTAGAAATGTGTAAACAATACGGAGTGTATAAATAAACATATTTATTCGATAGAAAAACGTCAAGAAACATGTTCAGAAAATATTGATGTGAATAATTTTGATGATGTATTTAGCCGTGCTGCATCTGATTTACTAATTGGAAAGACACAAGATAGCCGTGCCGTTTTATATATTGTTTTGTACATATCGTCAAACGTTTGAAGTTCTTTTAGAAGGTGATAGATCGTATTTGAAATATAATAAAATAGTGACTGAAGATTTTCAGGACGTTCGTCAAACCAGATTGATGTCAGATGAAGTACAAGACGGAATGGACAAGATGATTAATTTTGTTTCTAAAAAAAGACTGTAAATAATGATGAAGATTCATATGTGGGTATATGTGTAAGATTCTGTGTATACTAATTTTTGACACAATGCAATTTGAATCGCATTAAATAGACGAAATAAAAGTTCCGGTCAACATTCTTACGGTCATTATCGTATAACTACATGGTGGAATGGATTCCAGCCGATACGAACACTTGATTTCAATGTTACTGATTGACACAATTGCCGAGCTGTTTTTGACTTTTTCATATATGACCAATCTTTTCTTTTTGTATTCTGTGTAAATTTCAAGTAAATAGTGGTAGAATGTGCTGAATGGTAGTTGTGTAATTGAGATAGCCTGATAGTATAAGGACTATATGTTTACCGTATAATAGATTGTAGAATGTTGTAGATAATAATATGTGCAATAAATTGTATTTAAGAGATAAAAAGTAGTTCAACTTCTGTACCACTAGCCTGTCGAAACTGATGTTGTGAGTTCGAACCCCGCAATTGGCAGGTGCGCTTGACTCCAATCTTAATTGACTAGGATTGCCAGTTTTCCTACCGAAAGTCGGTGGGGTTTTTTTCGGGCACTCCGGCTTCTTCCACCAATAAAAGCTGGTCGCCACGAAATAGCCATAAGTGCTAGTACTGTGATCCTATCAACTATGTTCAATTCATTACTGTTGTAGTAAGATATCAATATGGGATTTTCTGATTTTTCTGAAAATGATTAAAAAAGGATTAACTATATTCAACTAAATAACTTACAGTTATCGGAGTATGTATTTTCAACGGGAACTGGATATGATGCATTCGTCACTACTACAACTGGAAATAATATAAAAATAGTTCTTATATGATTTGCATATTAGGGAATATGTTTACATGATTGGTAGAGAAGGCTTCCGGTAGTGGCTCTTGAAGTTATTTATTTTTGGAAAGACAACGTTGACGGACCTACTTTTTGTAACCAATGTAAACAAGAATGCGGCGATAATAACTCAAACCGGCTCGACGTTAAAAATATTTATTTTTAACTTTCGCGTTCATCGTTAAATTAAATAATAATCACAAAATATTCATTTGAATGATAAGAAGATATCGATTAATTTATTTTCATCTCAGATAGCAAATGTCATGGAGTACATTTTTTTTATGCGTTAACCAAAAAATATATTCATGCGCCAGGCTTGAATTCAATGACACAAATATACAATTTACGTGTGATAGATTTTATGGTCAGATCATATGTTTTCGTACGTCATATGAATTCGTACTATGCATGCTTTTTCAATGGAAATTGTGACGTCACAATGCATTCTTAATAGCACGAAAACCCATGAGACGAGGATACGAGTGAGGAAATTAAATTCCTTATCACCAATTTTGTAGAATTATAAGGATTAAAAGGATTTTTAAATGAAATTATTTGTGCATAAACTGGACCAAGTCACTCACAAACATATCATAAAAGTCCAATAAATTCCTTTAAAAAAGCGTTTAATCATATAGTAGATGTTTGCTGATTGCACAACACAGTGACTCCAAAAGGAGACACCTAGAGGTAAAACGACAGACTTATTATGAAACCGTATTGATATATAATTTTTAAAAATGTCCTCGTTAGATAAATTGTGGTAGATTATCGGCGAAAAATGATTACTCTGTGCAGAAGAATTGGTTACTCTGAATAAACCTTGCATTTCATTATCGGTCAGATATCAAAGATATAGTGTATCATGCAAATGTTCAAACCATACCAAGATTTTAATATTATTCACGTTAGTTGTAAAGGTGTAATGCATATTTTGAATAGGAGAAAACATGCTTTTCCATTATAAATTGTTTTTAAGTAGATTTCAAAGACTTAGATGAATATATAACTAAGAGAAGTATTTACTAGGTAATATGTGAATATGTTAACCATCTTAATTGTATAATACATTGTATGTAACGTTATCAATTCTATGATTATAATTCATAATAACCCATT
This sequence comes from Mytilus californianus, assembly GCF_021869535.1. Lineage (NCBI taxonomy): Eukaryota > Metazoa > Mollusca > Bivalvia > Mytilida > Mytilidae > Mytilus > Mytilus californianus. Next base: position 9,190,877 of record NW_026262745.1, read on the forward strand.
TCCATTCTAGAAAAAAGATTTGTCCCTGTATTTAAGTCATTTCAATCATGTAAAATGTTTGGAATTATACAAAAAAATAAGGAGATGATCTATAATTGTATATAAAACAACTATCCACCAAAGACCATAGGCCGAGGATGTGCACAGTAGCACAAGTTTTGAATGTTGGTGCATATTACTTGATATCGTCTACCTGTTGATAAAAAATGCTTAAATGAATGAACACTTCGTGAAATGAAAACACTAGTTGGTGTTTGGAATTTTGCATGGATAGTTTTGGGCGGCACGATTCTGTCTCGAAATCGTAGATTCACTGTAAAGCAGTGTGCATAGATCAATAGCGTCCTTCTACATTTTCCTCTACAAATATTCACTTACTACCCCTTGTAGCACAACCAAAATTTTTATTCATCAAATGCTTTATTTTCAGCCATGATGATTGCGATTGCCAGTTATTTCCATGGTGTACTTTTAATCATGGGAGATAATTCATGTTAATCGGTTGGCATGCGCTACGTTTGGATAGATTATATCAAGTGGTGTGGAATTGAACTTGACAGTAGGATGAAATCATCGGTGTGAATCAGTGCTGATGTAACAAAACTAATCATTTAAATTCAAACTTGTATACCCGCCACCAAAACCAGAGTAGATGTTGTCACTGTGCTCTTGAAGGACTTTTGTAAACGGCATTCAGAACAGACTTAACTAGTTGAGAACTGACTCTTGGTAGAACGCATGAAATATCATTTATATATATATAATACAGCTGATGGACAAAAAGATATGCTTTGCACTTGTCAGTCAGATACGATAGAGGTATATTAAGTGATATTATTATTATTACCTTCATGACCAGTTGACTTTACAAAGCTGACTGCTTGAGAATGATTTACCATTTCTACTTTCACAGGATACCATATTAACTTCTCTAAATAAAATGTGACACACGTGCCATTATTTCCATAATAAACAGACGCAAAGGCGAGAGCATTTGTATCTATGGAAATTAAATCAGAACTACACATATACTCAGTAGTGTTATGATCCGTTTGCTTTATGGGTACATCTTTCAGTAGCGATTCCATAACTATCATGTCGTCATATCGGGCGTAACTTGTTGTTCCTGACAAAATAAAATGATACAATAAAATATGTTTCATCATCATCATCATACTTTATTTCCTCCTATAGGAGATTGACATAAGACAAAATGCATATATTATGTACAATTGTAAAGTTTTGAAATAACAAAATTAGAAATGTCACTTAATATTTTGAATGGAAAAGTATTTACAGTTTACAGTTTTTAAGGAAGAAAAATCCTTCGTTAAGGACTTCCAAACGATGCTCTGGTGTTAAAATGTCAAAGAGATCTTCCTGATTGCCAAGCAGAAGATCTGAGAAGCTCTCGTCCGATTTTGAAACCATTGTGTACACGAAATTGTAACTAGTCAATTCTGTTAATCTGTTATATAGTGAAAGTCTATGTGATTGAAGTTCTGTGCACATACATATTTGGTGGTTCAGTATATCTAGAACAAAGTGTCCACACAGTTTGCAATTTCCGCTAGTAGGGGGAGTAGTACAGAGTTTAGCTATATGTTTCGCGGTTAAAAGTCTGCCACTAATTTTAGCATATTGCCACAGGAAATCATAGTTATTGTTTTCAGACAATCTTGGAAATTTGACAAAATCGTTGTCCCTTCGCATTCGCTCTTCCTTTTGAAGTGCGAATGTTAAAACCAGAGTTTTATTGATGATAAGTTTTTATTTTTTTTTTTTCATTTACCTATTTCTCATAAAGGTAATTTGATAGAAAAACTAAAATAATTACTATTCTAGAATTTGACCTTAAGTTTGTACTATATAGGCAACACAAAAAGTTTTCTTCATCACGAATGGGTCTACGCTGTCAAATAAGGGAATGGGGGCACAAATGTCCTTGACTATATTACCTGAAGAACTCATGGTCTTCTCCAGTTTTTCAGCCTCTTCGGATTTCAATTATAAAGGGTTATGACTTATTTGCAATACAAAGGGTCACCTTGAAATATGCTCTCCTGTATGTATTATATGATATGAAGTGGAATGAGTATTTACCAAAACTTTGTTGTTCTTGTTTATTTCACGTTGATTTTGATTTGTCCTCTTAATCTCCGTAACTGATTTCTCTTTTAATATAATTTAAGAGTTTATTCAAACAATTTAAAACTCGTGACAGTTGCAAGAAATTTGGACCGTGGAACACGAAATCCTATGTCTGTATAACTGTAGCTACATAAAACCAACTTTTACTTTCAGTCTATGAGATTGTCATCTGGAATAAGTGATTCCATACTAGCAAGGACAAATTGAAAATATGTTTATCATTTATCTTAGTTAATAAATTATTCAATAATAACTAACTCTGGCGAAGTTGATTTAATATAAAAACTCTGTGGGGTGGAGAGGATGGTTGTGTGTGTGTGTGTGTGTATGTGATTGTTATAAAAAAAGAATAAATTAATGATAAATAAGTACCAATGTTGACTTGAGACTGGCAAAGGAATGCACGATGTTCTGAACACGATGTGGAATAGTAAACATCATCGTAACTTGTGTCAGACATATTTAATACCAAACACTGTGCGCTTTGCTCTGTCAATGGTGGCAATACCGGCAGTAGCGAATTGTAGGCTTTAGTGCATGACGTATGTTTAGCTATTAACCATGGACTGTAACCGCTTGACATAAATCCAATCCAAATATCTGAATACTCCCTTGTAAAGAGAAAATATTCAATGACTACAAAGATTGGCATTGATTATTTTTTCAAAATTCTATTAAGTAAGTAGGTAATCTTGAATTTAAGTCGAGTATTTCATATACACATACATTACATAAAACATGAGCTCTTTATAGTTCTGATAACCAAATTAAAAATATCTTAGAATAAAAAAAATCTAAAAGTTATTTGTGTGTACGATAGAATCTATTTGTTCTTGACATAAATCGAGTTTCTTCTTTTTTATAATTGTTTTGACATGTTTGTTTGTTGTTGTCTACATGTATTACTTCGACGCATTAATTTTTTTCATGACAAATATTAACTAAATATAAAAAAGAAGATGTGGTGTGATTGCCAATGAGACAACTATTCACAAGAGACCAAATGACACAGAAATTAACAACTATAGGTCACCGTACGGCCTTCAACAATGAGCAAATCCCATACCGCATAGTCAGCTAAAAAAGGCCCTGAAATGACAAATGTAAAACAATTCAAACGAGAAAACTAACGGCCTAATTTATGTACAAAAAAATGCACGAAAAACACAAATATTTAACACAGCAACAAACGACAACCACTGAATTACAGGCTCCTGACTTGGGACAGGAACATACATATATCTACTGTTAGCCCCATTGGATTACCTTTATAAAAGGATAAAATACCAAATGGGGCGAACAAAAATACACTACCTGGAGAAAACCAAATTAAAAGATATTTTACAAATTTTTTAAATGATAAAATTTTATTTTATTCTAATTATTATTGAAATACATAAATTAAGGGTTTTTGTGCATTAGGTAAACGTATGTGACAAATTTGTTAATATTTTATTCCATTATGATTTGTTCGTATTTAGGCGACTTATTATGCAGCATTGGACAGGGATTTAATGAGAACTTTTAAAATGTGTGACAGTATTCGTTAACTGATTGTATCAACATTTTCACTGATGAGTTCCTGAAATATTAACAAAACTGTTTTACAGAGATCAAACAAAAGTTTCCGCAATAACGATACAATTTCTTAAATGATACTCAGAGAAGTACATGTAAAACATAGAGAAAATATTTGTTGAACAATTTCTATCATCGATACATATATCTTTCAATTAGGAGTAATTTTAATGAAAGTCCATTTAATATAATAACATGAACACATCTATCTTTTATCATATTTAGATTATGAAAGAATGCTGAAGTCGTACCATGTGACCTGAAAATGTTTGCACACAGCACCTAGACTGTCGTTTCTCTTTTGCGCATCAACGTTATCTCTTTTGCGCATCAACCTTATATAACGATTATTATGTGGCATTAGTAGACAGTGTGGGTATATTATTTTATAAAACTTAAGAATTTGTAAATATCGGAAAAAAGACAACCAATGTCAATAAAGTATATTTTTAACTTCTTTTATTCGAGCGTCACTAATGAGAATTTGTAGACGAAACGCGCCAAAACATTTTTTTTTTGTATACCACAAGACTTACCACCCATTTTGTTTGAGTATACATCTATCATGCATCAGATGTGGAACGAAGTTTTTTTTCCTAAAAAGTCGTCCACTGTCGAAATAATTACTGCAAATATCAAACGCTTCGGCCCACGTGACATTCTGCATAACTGCATAATTTCTCTTAAGTTTGTTAGTTCCATAATAACCTGCATTAAAATAATTTACATTAAAAATTCTCCTCGAATTTTGTTTTATATAAAAATGAACGTCTGTTGTATGTTTGTATACCTAAAACCAAATATTTTCTAAACACAAATTTGTAAATAAGCATTGTGGTTATTTTGGTGAGCTTTGAGAACTTGATATAGAGGGCACATCTTTAATAGTCTCTGTTTGATTTATTCGTGACCTTTTAGACTCTGCATGATCAAGTCAGACATAGAACATGATATATCATATAGGCCGACATATGTTGTCTGAAGACTCTTATACATAGAACATGACATATTGTATAGTCCGACACATGTTGAAGACAGTATGTTGACTTGTAGGTTCTTATACATAGAACATGACATATTGAATAGGCTGACATTTTTTTAAGACTGTATGTTGACTTCTAGGTGTCTTATACATAGAACATGACATATTGTTTAGACTGACATATGTGGAAAACTGAATGTTGACTTCTTGGTGTCTTTTGGATATTTTTGTCGTTGAGTTGCTATCTCATAGACAAGAGACTTCATCTCCTTTTATTCATGATAACAGTTTTGAGAAAATAATACAAAAAAACAACAAAAAGACAAATCAAATCAAATCGAAATATCTTGTGACGGTATCTTATTCTTTTGTTATTTAAAATGATGCATTTTCTCATTACTCTTTTAAGAGTGGCTTATGTATAAGCTGGTGTTTTCCTTTTATATATGTCGATGTATCAAAAAGGTTTAATGCTTGTATATACATTTCTTTTATGTATATGTGTTTTAATCAGTCCCTCCTTAACTCTTTTTAGAGTGGCTTATGTATACGCTGTTGTTTACCTTTTATATATGTCTATGTAACAAATAGGTATAATGCTTGTATATACATTTCTTTTATGTATATGTGTCTTTAATCAGTCTCTCACAACTCTTTTTTAAAGTGGCTTATGTAGACGCTGTTGTTTACCTTTTATATATGTCTATGTAAGAAATAGGTTTAATGCTTGTATATATACATTTCTTTTATGTATATGTGTTTTTAATCAGACTCTCATAGCTCTTTTTAGAGTGGCTTATGTATACGCTGGTGTTTACCTTTTATATATGTCTATGTAAGAAATAGGTATAATGCTTGTATATACATTTTTTTTATATATATATGTGTTTTTAATCAGTCTCTCTTAACTGTTTTCAGAGTGGCTTATGTATACGCTGTTGTTTATATATGTCTATGTTTTATATGTATGTACGTAAGGTTAGACTTTAATAAAGTATTTGTCTTGTCTTGTTTGTCTTGCTAACCGTCAACGATAAGACAGATTTATAACCAACTGTACGATTCGAAATGAAAAGAGATAGAGATAAGTGTCATTTAGAAAGCAACCTTACCACACATAAAAACTTGAAGAGACATGCATATCTATACAGCGGTCAAACATGATGGTTCGTGCTCAAATTTTTTTAAATGTAAAATACTAAGCATAACAGAACACAATACTTACCATATGCTACAACTGAACCTTGGACGCTGTACAGGTAACCTATGAAGAAAAATCATGTCATATCAGATAACAAAAAAAATCATAGTTAAAATGTCTTACTTCATGATCAGTATATCTTACTTGATACACAAAACTAGCTAAATTGAGATTTATAATGTCTATTATTATAAATACTGTGAAGTCCCAAATTGATTTTGTAGTACATGTATGAATCATATTATTGAGAAGCTCGAGGATTTTTTTCCTTTGAAAAGTGACCATAAGATTTCTAAATTATGGTGTCGATTTTAAAAACCTGACACAACAATTGTTTGAGTTTGCAATTTGTGGACCCCAAAAAATCAAAAACAAGTTCTCGTGGAAGTCAATCTGCATAGTTGAGCAAAGACAATTTCTACAAATAACTTTGAAATCCGTCAGCTTTTTATGAGGGTTTCTTGAATACCACGCGAAGTAGAAATTGATGTAAATATGATTTGCTTATTTGGAAAATGGATTGGGATGGAAAATAATGATTTTTTTAGACTTTAAAGGTAAACTCTTGACTTATTTTGCAATTAAGTTTTTTTTAGATAGAAAAATATTTGGAATTGAAAGAATTTGAAAATAGACAAGCACTATGCAATATCAGAAAAAATGCACAAACCCCCAAAAAAGAGACGGATAGATATGCAAAAATCTATATAGATAAATCACAAAGGTTATGTAAAAAATATTAACGTTGGATAAAGTTGAAGATGAAGCACATTGTATTTGTGAGTCCCGTTTATAATCTCTTGAGAAAAGAGGTCTTTGATAAAATTTTGATAAGTTGTAAAATTTCGAGATGTTAAACACAAACGCCTAGTTCAATTAGCTTTTCATGCAAGAAAATCTAGACGCATTGAAAAGATTGTAATTTATATGATAAATGTTTTGAACTCTTTAGAACTTTCAATATATTACAGATGTGTTTATATGCAACCCATCAAGAATACTTGCCTGTTAAAACAATACAATCTGTTTTATTACTGCTTTTTTACACATATGCTTTTGGCTCTGATTTGGCTGTGGCTTAAGATCATAAAATTAAACTCATATTTATATATGATTGTCAAAATTATTTGTGTCAATTATAAAAAATAATATTATATTATATTACTTTGCTCTTCATGGGCCCTTTAATTGGAATATATTATCTTTTCTGATCTTTTACCCTTATCAGTTTGAGTGCTATGGTACACATCATAATCTGTATATGTCAATCAATGAAAATAAAGAGAAAAACACGAAGCCATAAAACTCAATCTATAACTACCGCCTATACATGTATTAGATGTAAGCCTCTCACATCTGAGGAGAGTCAGTCCCGAAGATATGAGAGGATAACTTCGGATTTACATAGACGTAATAAATAGATATTTTATCTTTTCTCTTGTTCTAAAAAGAGCAATTAGTTTTGATAAAAACAGGAAAAGTGTCATTATTTTCCAGATGCTGTAACATTTTCAGAATATGTTTTGTAGTTATGGATTTTGAATGAAATCTTAACTGCGTCTATTTTTCTGCCATCAAATTGATACCTTATCACTACTTCTGTATGGCAATATGAATCGTTGTACTATCTTATCTTTTTCTGGTTTAATTACCAAAATCTGAACTTTTTGCTGATAATGTTAACACTTCTACGTAAAAGAAATTAACAATACAGACATAATGGTGTTTATCAACAAACGGATGATGCAGAACGGAAGGAAGCACAGACAACACAACTTCTATTTCAATGTTTAGCATCGAAGATACGGACTCCTCACAGAAATCTCTACTCTCTAGAATTTCTACGCCATCTTAAAATTAAATAAAAGATTTGTCACACACGTATTGTATTTACATCTTAAAATAAACAATTTAATCACTAATGTTTGGTTGTAATCTGAATTATTTTTTTTAATTCATTTTTTAACTTTAAAAGTATGTTTAAAATCGTCATACATGTACAGAGAACATTTAAATAAAAAATACGTTTTGTTTTCCATAAAACCATCACTTGAAACACATACTCTGTTTTCTATAACTATAATTTTATGATCATATCTCCCGGTTTCAAACCTCATGGGGCTCATGGCATGTTATTAATTTCTATGCATTAGGTACCCGTACCGCAAGCTAAGGAAGACCACCCTGGGGTCTATATATATCCATTCGCAAAGCAAGACAAATGCTTACAAGATAAGATAGGAAATTTTTAAGTGTCAAATCCAAACAAATAAATTTTGTGTCATGGATGGATACCCCATGTCCTTTGTTTTTCTATGCTATTAAATACATGAAATAACAAAAATAAACCATGATAAACAATACAAATATCTAACATTTCCAACAAATATTTAAAAAATAAAAATTTTACTTAGGTTTTTTTTTTCTTTGTCGTCTCTCAAATGCTAGACAACATACCTCCCCTCAAATTAGTAAAAAAAATTTTTAAATTTAGAATAGTTGTATAAAAAAAAGAAGAAATGCTGTTTACCTCGATTATATTCATTCGTATATTAGGCTATATTAAAAAGAATAAAGGTATAACAAGAGCATGACTTTGTGTAAAATGATCAGATAATGTTTTCATCTGAAATTTTCAATTTTTGGGGAGTCTTTTTACTGTTTTGGTTTTGTTCTGAGTCTTTTATATAATTTTTTATGGTAAGCGTGGTACGAGAAGGTAAAAAACAAAAGGATCTTTCAAATTTGATGTTTTAATCATGTACAGTACGGAACAAAATCGCGGTGAATGGTAAGTGTACATACAAGCTTCAGAATTACAAAAGACATTTCCCAAATATTACTAATGCCATACCATAAATGAAAAAATAATGCTCTTTTCAAAGTGTTATTTACTTACTCATATATGTTTTAATGAAAACATTTTTGGGGGAAACAATTCACAATCTCTCGAAAACAAATTAAAAGTGAAGGAGCATTTCTCTCCAAAACGAACAAATGCAGAGCCAGTTTTATCATTTTGACTGACACTATTCCACAGAAGTAGTCAATAATGCACACGATTCCAAAAATGTTACTTTAACTTTTCTGTTGAATTGTTTATATCAGAACCTAGTTATCCTGCCAGTAGTAACCGATCCCAATAAAATATAGAATGATTTGTGATCAAACTTACCTTGAATTAAAATGATCAAAATTATCATCATTAAACGAGTCTAGATATCCACTTTGACTAGAATTCGTTAATATTACATAATCGTATCTTCTGTACCGATTAACCACCCAGAACAATAATCTTGATTTCAACTGAAAAAAGTAAAAAATTCTGTATTTGCGATTTTTGTTCTGTCTGATCGACATATATTCCACGTCTCATGTTATATATATTCCGGCTTCGAAGCTAAAGTAATGGCTGATTGCTCTAGCCTGGAAAAGATTTTTCACTTGATTCTGTAATGATAATGCATGGAAGGATTATTACAGCTTAAGTAAAGGCAATACTACTTTAAAACCGACTGATCGAAAGCAAAAAGCAAAACAAGATTATTGTCAAATAAAAAATACAGAAGGATTATTAAAAAAATATTAAGAAGATTACATATAAATATTTTTTTGTCTTCGCGTCTATTTAAGTTTATTTGATCTTTTTATTCAATTTAGATTACAGAAAAAAAAAACATTTACTGTATCTGAAACGCATAAATTTCTGGATTTTCCTTTGTCTTGAATACGCAGACCGAATAGGCGTTGATTTCCAAAGATATACGACAACATAATTATAGTGCTGTAATTGTATATAAAAAAATACGGTCGTCACACATTAATGTGCCTTACCCAAGGATTTGTATATTGAGACTCTATACAAATCCTTGCCTTACCAAGTCCTGAAATATACTGACGGACTTTAAAAAGCAACACTAGATTTATTTTTAATCATTATTCTCATTTTCATTTTAAATGCTATTCTTGTAAATTAAATGTATAACATAATTTCTTTCATTACTTCATTGTCTAAAAAAAGTTTGCAGTTCGAAAGTTGAATTGATTACGTCATGTTTAATGTTCAAATCCTGTGGTATGTACTGAAACCCTGGTTTTCCCTTTATCAATTGATGTGTCAACGTCAAAGGCAATAACTGCCTGTAACTAACGCCTAAATGATTGAAAGAAAAGTCAACTAGTTCTGTTGGTATAAAAATAAGAAGATGTGGTATGATTGCCAATAAGACAACTCTTCAGAAGAGACCAAATGACACAGAAATTGACAACTATAGGTCACCGTACGGCCTTCAACAATGAGTAAAACCCATACCACATAGTCAGCTATAAAAGGCCCCGAAATGACAAATGTTAAACAATTCAAACGAGAAAACTAACGGCATGATTTATGTATAAAATAATGAACGAAAAACAAATATGATATACAGCAACAAACGACAACCACTGAATTACAGGCTCCTGACTTGGGACAGGCACATACAGAATGTGGCGGGGTTAAACTAGTGTGAAGGCGCGCCAACCCTCTCCCTAACCTGGGACAGTGGTGTAACAGTACAACATAAGAACAAACTATAAAAATCAGTTGAAAAGGGTTTAACTCATCAGATCGACACAAAGCAGAAATACATCAGAGTGGACATGACAGGGTACTTATACATCCTAACAACAAAAAGACCCTTATATTTTATAGTGTGTCTTTCTATGTTGTGATGTTACACTATTGTTTCAGAAAAAGGGTGAAGGTTTGGTACCATTAAAACGTTTAAACCCGCTGCATTTGTTTGCACCTGTCCTAAGTCAGGAATCTGATGTTCAGTAGTTGTCGTTTGTTGATGTGGTTCATAAGTGTTTCTCGTTTCTCGTTTTTTATATAGATTAGACCGTTGGTTTTCCCGTTTGAATGGTTTTACACTAGTAATTTTTTGGGGCCCTTTATAGCTCACTGTTCGGTGTGAGCCAAGGCTCCGTGTTGAAGACCGTACTGTGACCTATAATGGTTTACTTTTATAAATTTTGACTTGGATGGAGAGTTGTCTCATTGGCACTCATACCACATCTTCTTATATCTACTAAGTACAGATATGAGAGTCCCCGCAGTTACTGATAGCTAGTTCAAAGTAACAACTAATGAAAAGATCATGCATGTAAGACTAAAATATCAATCAGTACACATCCAACATTCAATGGATTTATTGTAAAGACGTCATTTACATGACCTTGTGCTATGCCAAGATACAATTATCGACAGATTGTAGTGCCATGAATGTGCATTTGTATATAAAAATAATATGTTGGGCATGTTTTGAGTTCTGTTTTGTACCTTCTGACTCGGTGTCTATCCCACTCATAACAGTATATTTTGGCAATTATGCAGTTTAAACTTTAGGTCTTAAAAGGGTTTTCTGCAGTCTATTCTTTGGCATTTAAGTATATGGGAAGCATTGAGAACGTGAATCTATCTGCTATGGCATTCAACGACTTGATTATCAGTTGACGTTGCAGCCGTAAACATGTCTCGCAAATGACGTTGCATAATCAAATTTTATTGACCTGACGTTGTCACTACATATTGATCTGGTCATGGATGGTCATCAGCAAATCACGTCTGCCTTTTACCTGTTGTAATGACAGTAAGAGGAGTTTCTGACGTGAAATTATCTAGTAACAGCACGTTCACGTATTTATTCCTGCAATATTCTTTTGTTCTGATTCAGATTTTCATTGCTCAGTCTTGGCAATATGGAAATGCAACATTGTTTGACTGATTTAAGTGTGGATATGCATCAAAGAATTGTTTCACGAAAAAAAAAATTTTTAAAAATCATTGATGGGATTCAAAAATCGCTTTCAGAAATTCTGCGACGTCAATAATCCGGTCTATTCAATTACCTCTGGTAAGTCAGGTATTGAATTTTTCCATGCAGAAAGAAGTACATTTACAATTGCTTTCATCCACTTCATTTGAACTTTGGTGGATAGTTGTCTCATTGGCATTCATACCACATCTCCTTATTTTTATATGGTAAGCATGAATAATAGTAATATGAGGATGAATCATGATTTGATAAAAAAAACAAATTCACCAAAATGTGTATGCTTAGAAATACATGCTCACAGATGCCAGAGTTTCCATGTACATCTGGTCTCCCTTGATTTATCAACAATCATAATTTGAATATATTGTGTCGTTTATAAATCTTTTTTAGCAATAAAAATACAAATATGCACTAGTTAATAATACAAGGTGATGATAATTTTGTTTGTTTGATGATAATTATTTTCAATGTAAAATTCATTTTCCGTTTTAAGCCATACCTTGTAAATTCATTTTAGGTTCAGACTGCATCTGTCTTATAATAGATACGTTTCTTTACTGCTATAAATCTCATTGCTTTTAAATCACTAATTATATAGATCGTGATAGATATTGTGTTAATTTGATTCGAGTGCCAGTGGACAGTCTTGCGTAATTAATTTCTGGAAGCTTATTCACAAAGCATCCGTTATTTAACAGACCTGTTAATGTCCCCGTTAAGTTTCCGTTAATTCTATTTCGTATTCACAATGACATCGTTATAGTTAACGCACCCGTTAATGTCTCTGTTAAAACAGAAATGGTGAACGATCACTTGATACATTTGATCAAGGATTTGTATAGGATAAGTAATCCTTGATTTGATATACATGATATGCATTATATGCATTACTAAAGTGGTTCTAAATTAACAATGTTTGTAATACTCTATACGAATATTTTGCATTAAAATTGAAGGTTAGTGAAACCATTGAAAAAAAGCCAAATTAAAAAAAATGACAAATAATGTACAAAAAACTCAAGATTGAGAAGCAAAAAAAAAAAAGAAAAAGAAACCAGCATCAGCAATCTATTATACACATAAATATAGTCAATTTGAACTTAGAAATACGTTTAATAAGCGATATGAATGCTATCAGTTATTGAATAAAAACTGAAGTATAATCAGCGGAGAAAATGTACACTGAAAGCTCAAGATTGATCCAGTGGGAGAAAACCCTGAGCGAAAGCAATTTTTGCCGTTGTGTAACGTAAGTAGCTTAATCCATTTATACGTTCCGTAAAAAGTACATGTAACGAATGGCCTATCGTAACATGTACAAGCTTATGGAATCCATAGTTATCTGTCATACCGATATTTTTTTGTGACGGTTATCCTTTAAGAATAATTTTTTTTTTTGAGGATCAATGAGTTTACTCATGTATTGTATCTAAATATAGATTATAAAGCACCTAAATTTAGGTACAATCCATGTAAACTCATCGATCCCTTGAAAAAAAAAATATTCTTAGAGGTTATTTATTTAACAACGTAGTAAGATCTTTGAATATTATTTTTATAGGTACTAACGTTGAATTTGTTTGTTATACAGTTATGAAAACTTATGATTCTACATCCTATAGGTATAATGTACTTATACTTTGGCATTGCACAATGTCATACTTTTCACTGTCTATTTATGACGTCTTTACACTAAATCCGTTGGATGTGTCCTGATTGATACTTTAGTATGGGAGAACATGATCTATCAGTTGTAAATGCCGTTGAACTATAGCTTTTAGTAACTGTGATTACTCTGAATTTTTATTGCTTGTTTGTGCTTCGTGACAATACGATGAATTGAGTCATGTTCATGTGTTGTCGTCAAAGGCTATCTGTCATACTTGTTTTTCGTGTATTGTTTTGTCATAAATCATGCTTCATAAATTAGTTTTCCCGTTTGAAGGTTACACATTGTGTAATGTCGGTCCTTTTATAGCTGACTATCAGGTATGGGTTTTGCTCATTGTTGAAGGCCCGCGATCGGTGATCTATTGTCGCTTACATCCCTGTCATTTTAGTGGAATGTTGTCTCATTTACAATTAAATCACATCTCCATATTTTTGTATTCATACACATTAATGATTAGAGGCCGGATTTTTTTACAGACATCAAGCCACCCATTGTATATACACGATCCAGATACTTTAAAGTTTTATCTACGAAAACCTGTCTGAATTTGTCTGAAATTTACTTGATATTACTTGACTGTAGTCTGAACCATACTAAACAGTCTGAACTTGTACTCGACCTTTACTCTACCAGTACTTAACCATTTTATACGAGTCTGAACAATACTCGACATAGTCTTAACCATTCCCGACCAAGTCTGAACCATTCTCGACCTAGTCTGAACCATACTCGACCTAGTCTGAACCATACTCGACCAAGTCTTAACCAACCTAGACCTATTTTTTGTATCTATCTATTGTATTTTATCAATTTAGGAACTGTTATACATACATATATATATATATATAAAATGTATATCACATTCAAAATTAAAATAAAACAAGGTGATCAAATTTCTGGTTGGATTGAAAAAATATCATGTAATAAATTAAGTTCGTTAAATGAATTTTTATATACATGATATCATGTTCACATTGATTTATGCACATCAAAAATACTAGAACTTTCAACCATTATTCAAATATCTTAAATGTTATTCAAATTTTTTTTATCAAAATATATATAAAATAGTATATATAAAGCAACTTAATAAATGTTAAAATTGACACCTTTGTTTTGTAAAACCAAAAATTTAATATAATAATAATAATAAAACTTTCATAGTAATCCTTGATAACCTTTTAAAAAAGGAAATATATTCCAAAAGAGGGGCGAAAGATACCAGAGGGACAGTCAAACTCATAGATCGAAAACAAACTGACAACGCCATGGCCAAAAATAAAAAGACAAACAGACAAATAATAGTACAGATGACACAACATAGAAAACTAAAGACTAAGCAACACGAACCCCACCAAAAACTGGGGGAGATCTCATGTGCTCCGGAAGGGTAAGCAGATCCTGCTCCACATGTGGCACCCGTCGAAAGTTGCAGTAGAAATTTATTTTAATTAAATTTAAATACGTTTTGTCAAAATTAAAGACATGGCATAAATAAGGTTTAATGGTTTTAAATTACCTCAGTACATGTGTGTTTTACAGGTAAAAAGAAAACCATATTTTTCTTAAACTCGTGTATTACTTATCTAGTGAATTCAAAAGGCCTTGTTATTTAAGTTTTACAGGATGTTGTAATTTTCAATGGATGTTATTTAAAATTTGTTACTCTCTGACCAGGTGTGACCCACCGTGCGAGGGATGTATACAGTCCGCCAAAAGTTAAGCACCACCTAATTTTATTGCATCGAAATTTTTTTCATTTAAAAAAATCAGTTAATCCTCGAAAAAGAGAAAATATTCATGTAGCAATTTTGCTAACATATACCATAAACAAACCGTAGACTTAAATTTGTTCACGTATGCAGGTTCTATGCATTTGAAATTTGCGTTCATAGAAATAGTGAAAATTACACAAATCAGAAACGGAATTTAAGTTTCACTGTGATTTTATTTTTTTACAACAATTAATCACCCAATATCATTAAAAGTCTCTACAAATAATCTTTGGTATGTTCGGCAAATTTTAATGTCAATATTTGAGTCAATAGGATGTGTAACACCCTCTCTTCCGGTACAGTTCCATAACACGGTGTCTCATACTCTGTACAAGCCTTCTGAACTTTAGTTGAGCAAATTTATTCAATTCAGCAACAATTGTTCTTCTTAAATCGCTACGATTTCGCAAAGGTGGATCTCTGCGATTGAGATTTCTGCCAATGGCATCCCAGACATGTTCGATAGGGTTCATGTCTGGAGACATGGAAGGCCAAAAGATAGTGTCAATGGCTTCTTGCTCTTTGTACTCGGTTACAATCCTTGCCCTGTGTGGTCTGGCATTGTCGTACATGCACAAGGGTCTTGAAGCAAGTGGAGGGACTACAATGTTTTTAAGCACCAAATACCTGTATGTCTGTCCGTTCATGTTACCCTGCAGAATATGCATACCCACCTTACAACAATATGAGAAGAAACCCCATACTGTAGCACCACCAGCAACGTATGCAGTCGTTGGGCAAATGTTGTTTCGGTCATTAGCAGTTTTATTTCCACGACAAACTCGTATTCTGCCGTCTATTGGTCGTAACAGAAACTGACTCCTCTCATTTGACCAATGAACATTTTGCCAGCTTCTCATGTTCCTGCGTCGATGGTCATTAGCCCTTTGAAACCTGATTATACGGTGCCAGGCTGTTAGGGCAGGTCTCTTGACAACACAACGTGCTCTTAAGTAGCCTCTATGAAGTCGACGGACCAATGTTCGAACACTAACATGATCACCTTGACGCCAGTGGTGTCTAAGTTGTGGGACAGGAGTAAATGGGTTGTCTTTAGCACAACCAATAAGGAGTCTGTCATCACGATCGGTAGTTAAACGGGGTCTTTCGGACCTTGGTCTATCATTTACAGTTCCTGTGTCAACATGATGTGGTAAAAATCTGACAATTACGGTGTGTTTAACATTGAGATGGTTACCTATGCAACTAGTGCTCCTACCGGCATTTGACATGTCTATTGCTTGTCAAGGTTCAGTCACATATAATATACCCCTTGCCATATTTCACAGTGACTTGGTGAAGGTCAAATGTCACCTGAACGCGGGACAGTAGGAAGATGATTTAAAGGCATCGAAACAGTGTATTCGAAAAAGTGCAGATGACCTTTAATAAAAAATTGCTTGGCGTGTTTATCGGAGTTTATTTTTTTGGTCGTAATGAATTTTCTTAGTGTATGTTATAGGCAATTCCTAACACCAAACATAAATATTTTTTTCGCAATATTTGAAAAAATATTGCCAGTTATATTTAGGTGGTGCTTAACTTTTGGCGGACTGTATATATCCAGTCAAGGTCGTTAAACACTTCCAGTAGTAACCAGGTGTGATATTTTTAATCAGTGTGCCCCAAGCAGGATGTATTACTTTATAGTTTACCCCTAATCAGAAGAAAAATTTTATTCATTTCTTTAATTTTTATCCCTTTTTAAATTATATGTATATCCCAAATTATAAATAGGAATAGATATATTTCTGATATAAGGTTAAACAATGTCAGTGATTTTGTTTGATGTTGTTACCTCATTAAAAAGATAGTTATATAACTATTGTATGTAACCATGAAACCTAAGTACAGAAAGTCACAGGACAGAAAGTCACAAATTTGATAGGACAAAAAGTCACAAATAATTTGTATACAATTGTTTGAATATTTATGAGAAAGATCTTGAAATGTTTACTTTTTATCACACATACTCATTTTACAGTTTAGGAAATTATTCATAAGACTTGATAAATAAAGATTTATAAAATTTTAATCATGCAAACGATATATTTCTTGGCACCATGAAGCCATTTAAGTACCAAGACACTGTAACATTTTGTTTTCTTAACAATTATTTGATCATTTTTGATATTGTTTCAAGAAAAATACAAAAATGTTTTTTTAAAATAAGTGTTTTATTGTTCAAAGAAAAATAATCTTAAAACTGAATTGTGACTTTTTGTCCTGTGACTTTCTGTCCTACATTCGTTTTTATTTAGGAATTTAGGAAAATCAAGTTTTGTTTAAAAAAAACACATGCCAAACAAAAAGGACCTTATTTTTAATAAGGTTTTATTACCCTCAGTATAGGTGTGGTTTTCAGGTAAAAAAAAATCTTTTATTTAACAAGACTCAGACTTTAAAATTGGATAATTTAACTATCACGATTTGACAAATTTAAGAGAATCATGTATTATTAGAGGATGTAAATCTGTTTTTATATATATCTTAATTTAATTGTGGCTGTTGTCATGTCAGTTAAAAAGAAAGTTATTTTAACAGTAGAGTATGGTTAAGACTGGGTCGATATTAAGTAAATTTCAGACCAATTCAGACTGGTCGAGTAAAAATCAGTACAGTCGAGTACAGATTATTTCAGACTTTTACTGGTTTGTAGTGATATATTTGTAGATATATATTGTTTGCACACGGCCTTAATTAACATTGAAACCGGTATATTTTATAATATTGAAGGAGAAAACAAATTTTGTGATAATATGTGTAATAAACATCCGATTGAAGATGAATACCATTATATTTTAGTATGTGACACTATTTTTATATTAGAAAAAAAAATATAAAACAATTTTACTTGAAAAAAAAACATCTTGTTATAAATTTAGACAATTATTGTCTGTTCATAACATAAAAGAGCTTAACAATCTAGGTAAATACCTTTATTTAGCTGATAAGATTCCTTATTCATAATATAATGCTCATATTTCATTATTTATATTGTTGTCATTTTCCGCCGATGATTCATTGATTCAAACTTGTTTCGTTATTGTAAAACACGTATGTAATTAATCACTGATGCTATTGAATTTGTAAATGTAAATTCTATAAGCTGTATTGCTTTTGAATAAAAGATTGCTATCAAGTACCTGAATCTACCAGCTATAATTTGCCTAATAGCCAAACTTATACAGTTCCAATAAATCACCTTAAATTTCAACAATGATTTCTCCCTGCTTCTTCTCAGACTATAGAATGTTTTATACATACCTATACGAAATATATTCATACCTTGAAAAGTCTTTGCAACAGAGGTTTTGGCAGAATCTTAATACATTTTATTTACTTTTCCAGTTTTTGATGATTTATTTAAAAACAAAGCATTTGACAATATTTGTTTGTCAGGAGAGATTTCAAATATTCAGTATTTACATATATTTTGGAACATTTAACATATTTTCCGGTCTCCTGTTCTCGGAAGTTTTATGATAAAAATCTTAGTTTTTAAATCATTCATTCATTCATTCATATCTTTAATTCCTCATAAATGAGATTCAATGAACATATAATTAATGAATATAAGTAAACGTCATAATTACACACAAAATATTAGTATAAGAGCAAAATATAAAGTAAATACACAAAAGATAAATGACTGTTTATACAAGCAATATTTAAAATACTGATGCAGTGACACATCATGTATTGGCACATCTAATAACACTGTCTAAGAGATCGACTATATTCTGCTACACACTGGATAACATGTGCATGACACAGCTTGAGAAACTGTTCCGATTCATCTATGTTTGAAAAAATTGTCAGTGGTTTTCGACCGAGTAACATTTGAAACAGGATTTCGTCGTCATACATGCTTAATTCACAGTAAAGCTGCACTGGAAAATTGTCAACTAAAATGTCCCACCAGACTTCGCGCTGTGCATTAGTACTTGGGCAATTGCAACACGCGTGTACATAAACATCTTTAAAATTCATTGTACATATATCACATGTATTACTTGTTGTATTTGGTATTTCAGTTAGTAATTTAGTGATTAAAAAGGAATTTTTAATCTCCTTAAAAGAATTTGAGTATTTCCAAAATTCCGTAATAGTCACTGACGTGTGAATATTCCTGAAACGTGTGAAATTGTCATCAGAATTAACACGGTTTAACCAATTGTTTAACTGTATACTATCAACTGCGCTATAAACGATAGACTTCCAAATTTGTTTTGATGGGAATGTTCCCTCTTCAATATAGTCAAGAAGGTAACTAATAAGTCCATACTGTTTTAAAATGTCAACGATATCAGGAATAAATCCATAGTGTTTCCTTTGAGAGTCTACAAAGAAAGTAAACAATCTGGTGAGAAATATTCTCTTAGAAAGAGAGGAAATGTCTAAGATACACAGTTTTTGTAGGAATATGAGTTTTCTTTTGTCAATATATCCTGTTATTGGATGAATACCAAGAATACTTTCGCACATATCAGATCGAGTCGACGTTTTCAAGTTGAGAATATGTTTCACTATAAAATGTTGAAACCGGTTTAAAGTAGCTTTGTCACAAGATTTCATGTTATTCCACATCTCACACCCGTATAAAACACTGGGTAGTATCACAGTTTTATATAGTTTGAGTAATACACACGGATTCGTTGCGTTTGTCTTTATACCATTCAACGCAAAGTATGCGTTTCTGCCTTTTCTGCATGAACTTTCAGTTCTTTGATTTGATTTAAATCGAGAGTTTAGTTCTATACCTAAGTGCAGATAGTTATTTGCTATCGGGATACGTTCATTACCAATTAACCATGGAAAATTGACATTGATCTCTCTTGTATTTACAGAAAATTGAATAATACACGACTTATTTGCATTAAAACGAAAACGCCATGTCTTTGAATATTGGTTACACACATTAAGCATACGTTGTAAGGCTACTGGAGATGTGGCAATACATGATATGTCATCTGCAAGAGCTGGTGCACAACAATTGATATTGAAAATACCTGTATTTGGATTAAATTTTTCCAGATCACAAATTAAATCATTTATAAATACTAAATACAATAAACCTGAGAGCACACCTCCTTGTCGTACACCTTCTAATACAGAGAAAAAATCTGATTGACATTGATTGACAACAACTGCACTTTTCGTATTATAATGGCAGTCATTAATTATTAACCATAGCTTGCCATTTACACCAAGTTTAAACAGTTTGTACATTAAACCTAGCCTCCATACCGTATCAAATGCTTTCCTGCTATCCAGGAATGCTACAAAAATTTTACTAAATAATTCAATATTATGAAATATAGTTTCATGTAAATTAAAGGATGCAGTAAGACATCCGAGATATTTCTGAAAACCTTGCTGCTGAGGGTTCGGAAAGACACTTTCATCAAAGACATATAACAACAATCTTGACTTAATAACATGCTCAAACACTTTGAGTACACATGAAAGTAAGGTGATTGGTCGGTAACTGTCCGGTGAAGTCTTAGGTTTATTGTTGCCTTTAAATAATGGAACAAGAAGACCTAGTTTCCAGCCATTAGGGATACGACCTTTACTCACAACTAGATTGAATAACGATGTTAAGCATCGAACTAAAGTATTTCCACCATACAACAGATGTTCGTGTTGAATTTTGTCATGGCCACTAGCTTTTCTACGCTTTAAGAGTTTAATTATACCATCGACTTCACTTTCTTGGATAATACCACCTGGTAAATACACGTTTTGTTCATAACAAGATTTTACTATTTTATTGTAATCAAGTTCAATCTGTTGTTTCGTGTCATTATCATATACGTCATCACTGTCAGGCTGGTAGAGTTTCGAAAAATAGTTCATAAACGCATTAGCGATGCTTTCGGGAGTGTTGCATATATTGTCATCTTGGATTATTTCAGGATAAATTTTGGACGAGACAGTTTTATTACGTTTAATGAGTTTCCAAAAAAGACGGATATCGCATTCAGCTGCCTTGTTAATGTCATCGTTAGTTTGTTGTATATATTGTTCATACGCAGCCTGTTGTATATTTCGGAATTCATGTTTTGCTCTCTTGTATAACCTATATGAATCGTGATGCATACCTCTAGGGCGACCATCAATAACCCAGGCTTTTCGTAATGATCGTTCCTTCTCGTGGGCAATCTTAACACCAGATGTCCAATACGGTTTAGTAAAAGGATTAAATCCACACTTCGGGACTGTTTTATCTGCTGCAAAATGTAAAATAGTCACCATATCGTTGTATATAGTATCAATATCTGCATTATCCGAGTCCATTTTCTTTATCAAAATTTGTAAAGGTTCGTGTAAAAATTGTTTATACAGTTCGATTTGATCGTCCGTTATTTTGTGCCATGCTGGTAGCTTACTAAATGAATTCAATATTTGATGAGGATTATGTTGCAACACTATTTCGGCTAAAACTGGTAAATGATCGGATGTACTACTAACCGAACCCTCGCTAAGTATTTCATAAGACTTAAGCTGCCTATATATACTATCATTCATAAGAATATAATCAATCATTGATGTCTTATTAATAAATGTATAATCTGGCCCTTTATGTTTAATTTTTCCACCTGAAAACAGCAATTGATATCTTTTAACAAATTTCAATAGCTCCGCAGATTTGTACCTGTTTGAACATAATTTATCTTTCTCAAGACAACTGGCATTTAAATCCCCTGCGATTATAACATTGCCATAATTACTATAATGAGTATATAATGTATCTAATATATTAAGTTCAGTTCTATAGTTATCTACAGATTCATCAGACGGTAAATATGCACCAAAAATAAATAATGACCCCTTAGATGGGGTTTTGATCTCAAGACCAACAATTCTTTCTGAGTTCGTATCATGAATTTCATTAATAGAAAATTGTAGTGTGCTCTTATACAGGATGGCAATACCACCTTTACCATGATATGCGTTATAACAATTAGGCAAGGAATCAGCTTTACATACACATTTATATCCTTGTTCAATACTTGACAAATAATTTAAGGATCTGGTTTTAAGTTTATGTTCAGAGATAATACAAACATCACAGTCAGTACTTCTTAATAAATTACTCAAACATACAGTAGAAGACATAATACCTCTTACATTCCATGCTAAAAGTTTTAGACTAGACATTATAAGAAACAAGGTAACCAAGGTAACAAGGGAAAATAATATTTTACACTGCATTTTGATTGTTTATTATGAGTCTGGTTCATGTTGAGCATCATCCGTAAAGCGTTGATTCCATTCACGGTTGCTTAACCATTTTCTACAATACACGCCTTTCGGCCAAAAGTTTTCTGTTTCGACAGTTTCTGCACAATTTTCTGCGATGTTAAGCTTTGCAGATATCCGACGATCATTGTTCCTTGTGCTAAACAAACGTAAGTATGTCACATGTACATTTTTATTTTCTAAGTAACTTAAAATTCCAGCTCGCGTAGATTTTGAGTCAATTCCTGACAGGTAATACCTAGCCGTTCTGTTCTTTGTAACACCCGTAAAAAAGTTTTCATTTGTCGTTTCAACATTGCTAGTGAATCCTTTAAGTCGAACAGGAATTTTATAAATAATGTCATTGTTTTCCGTATTTGGTTTCGAAATGTCTCTGTTTTCTTTGCTTTGCGTTTCATGCGTCATGTACGGCAAACCTGTAACATTATCATTATTGTTATTACCGTTAGGAGATTTTTTTTCCATATTTTGTTTACAAGTTACGGGTGATCGCCTGTCTGGTATTTCTATAGGTGATAACTGACCACTTCTCGTACTAGAGTTCATATGTATACCGGTAGTATGCGGACTATCTGGGGTTCCCGGTGGGGTTGCTTTAGAGGCATAAGATTGTTTTGAATTCCATTTTAAATCGCTAATATTCTTTTGTAGACTAACGCATAATTTACTATGTCGCTCAAGTTCGGAGTCAAATCGTTTTACATTAGCTGTATACGAATTAAAGTCAAATTCCCCAATAGCTTTGGATTGTTGGTTTATTAACTTGTGGTTTGCGTCATACTGTGTAAATTTTCGTTCGCAATTGATTAGGTGTTGGTTTAATCGCTCATTCGTGCTCGAAAGTTCTGTTTTTAATTTGTCGTTTTCAGTTTTTATGTTTTTGATAATTCTTTTATTTTCGATTTCGTTTTTCTCTAATAGTACTACTCTTTCAAGGAGAGTTTGTACAGTTACCCTCATTTCGATGATATTACATTCTTGGGTCACAGTTTTACTTTGGTCACTAATTGATTTATGGTCATCTTTTCTGAAAACATCATCAATGCTCGAATCATCACCGTTAATGAACATATATATTATGTAGCAGTCTTTTGCATATTTTTGTGTAGAGGAACTTTTGTTAGTGCTTTTTCTGGTAAAAAGTTTTCCCGTCGGACACCTGCTATGTTTTATATAGTGTAACATTTGACAAATTTTCCTGTTTCCTATTTTCGGAGATTTTATAAAATCTAAGTTTTTCCTTCAAATTCTGTTTTCTGTTCATGAAATTTTGTCAGTTTTCTTATACAATAATCATGATAATGTTTGTGATGTTTCAAATAGAGTTAATTAAGGTCTTTCCCCTACGTGAGGAAAGACCTTATTGTTTTTTGTTATTATAGATGTTGCTACTTTAATAACATAAATGTTAAAATCTCCAAGTGTTCATTGATTATTTTTTATAATAAAAACTATAATTTTAACCCATAATCATTAACTTCCACCATTATTAACTTGATAGACTTTTAGTATATATCAAATTTGATGACAGCCTGGACACAAAAACAGTCAAGTAGTTTAATTGTCCTTTGTAAAACATGATATATATAGTCAACCCTTTTTGTGTTGCCATCAAGTATCATTAGTATGTTCATTTTCTGTAAGGAAACTTCTTTTAAAATGTTGAATTATTCGAAACATTCAGGTTTTTCTACCCCAGACATAGATTGTCTTAATATCCGTATTTTGCACAACTTTTCGATATTTTCGGGTTTTTATGCTCTTTGACTGCGTATATGACATGGCCTTACAACTGTTTTGATTCGAGCGTGATTGGTAGGTCTTATTTAGAGTGATTCTTGCGTATCAAACCATAATCATGGTATCTTCGATGAGTTCGACAAACAAACCCAATTCATAAACTTAAACCAATGGAGCTTGAATTCAAGTTAAATGTCTTAACATGAACCAAGAATGTGCATGCGGGGTATATGTCAATGAGACAGCAACCCAAACAAATGAAAATAACTATAATGACGTCTAGAGGGCAACAACCAGTCTTCAAAAATATATATCAGATTATACTCCTTTGACACAACAAAGGAAAAGGTATACCAAGGTAACAATTTTGCCCCTAGAATTCAAAAACGAAAAAGTAGTTTAAATCTATCAAGTCCTTCAGATGTTCACAAAACACCAGTCTGATAGTTATCATTATCTATATTTTTGCCGTAATGTTGTCTACCTTCTTTGCTTTAGTTCTACAAACTTCTTTAATCTATTTTTTTAAAAACTGCAAAAACTACAAAAAAATTAAAAAAGATGTACTTTCATTGTCAATGCGACAAATATCCACTAGAGACAAAAGGACAAGGATATAAAGATTTTAAGGTCACGGTATATGGCCTTCAACTATGAGCAATACACATACCGTATTGTGAGCTACAAAAACCCCAAAGATGTTGATCTAAAAGTACTTGCAGCTACTGACAGCTAGTCCAAATCCAATTTCAACTTATAAATAAACCATGATTTCTCAGACTAAAATATAAATCATTACACACCCAACAGATGTAGTGTAAAAACTTCTTAAACAGTCTGAGAAAGTATTTAATTGTACAATGCCAAAATATGGTAACGACAGGATGCAGGGATATAAGAGTTCATAACTGCATAGTAATATATGTTAAACTTAGTATGTTTAATTTCATTAAAAACAAAATCGATGTTAGTACCATTAAAAAACGTTATCTGGCAGTATTCAACGATCTTACTACAATGTTAAATTGACAGCAATAAAAATATTATTCAAAGGATCAATAAGTTTACATGGAGCGTTTTTATACTTAAGAGCTCTATAAACAACTTCAACAAAACTTAGGATGTAACAATTCGTGTGTTATAAGATTTCTACAGATTCAGCCAAATTTCCATATCAAATCTGAAATTGTTTCCAGGAAAGCATAATAGCCAAGTCCATCTATGGTCAACTTTGCCTGAAAAATTATAGCCAAGTCCATCTAGAGTCAACTTTGGGGGAGTTACAACCGTCCTTTCTTAATAATTTCTTATTTATCAACGGACAATTTAAGAAAGTTCGTGTTGCTCGGTCTTTAGTTTTCTATGTTGTGTTTGTGTACTGGTTTTGTCTTTTCATCGTTTTTCGTTTTTTGCCATGGCGTTGTCCGTTTGTTTTCGATTTATGAGTTTGAATATCTCCTTGGTATCTATCGCCTCTCTTTTGTTATAAATCATGTCAGTACCGAAGTACTGACTACTGAGCTGATGATACCCTCGGGAACTGGTAGTCCACCAGCAGCGGTATCATAAGAAACGAAAAATCGGTTCATTTGTGGTTAATTTTTGTATAGAGTTTCCAGTGTGAACTGAACTATCCAAATACAGAAAAGGACAATTGTTGCTGTTTAGATATTCTTTTTTAAAATCATTTAAGATACAAGCCACGACATTGTAGTTTAAATCGACACATTTTCCGAGTCTTCCGTATTCCGAAACTCCTTCGATTGTGGCCTTAAGTTATTATAGGATTAAACACATTTTTTCTAGAGGTTATTGATGTGTAAACTGGGGCGATTAACTCACAAACTAAATAAAAGTCCGAAGGACTTTCATTTAAAGTTTGTGAGTTAGCGACCCAGTTTACACATCAATAACATCTTGAAAAAATGTGATTAATCCTTATAATTCTTAAGCCAAACATTTGCAATTTTTAATTAACAATTTTTGGTACATTGGCTACTGTTTACCATCAAATGCAGAATTGACATTTCGTAACTAAGGAGTAAGCCGCCATATTGACTTTCTGAAATTCATTAATGTTCGATAAATGCAATAGAATCTAAACTGAAATAACACCTACCTAATCAAAGAGCTGAAAGCTCTGAGGAAAAATGACGCCACTGTCTCTAATATTGTGATATTTTTTATGCAAGTCTTGATTTTCACATACCGTAATAAGTTTAACATTGCAACATGTCTCGTAAGCATATAATTGATATTCGTATATGTGTCTGTTTTTTCAGTACAAATGAATAGGTCAAGACTACCTGAATGATCTACAGTATCCAATTACTACTGGCTGTTTTTTTGTATAAATAAATAGGTCAAGACTACCGGAATGATCTACAATATCCAATGAATACTGGCTGTTCTTTTGTACTAATAAAAAGGTCAAGACTATTTGAATGATCTACAAGATCTAACGACTACTGGCTGTTCTTTTGTACATATAAATAAAGACTACCTGAATGATCTAAAGTATTCTAAGTAATGTGATTTTTTTCTTGCAATTACATTTTTCTAAATCAAGAATATAGACTACTAGTATCCTTTTCAAACCAAATGATTATGAAGAGCCTGTTGTTAGCAAGCTCTTATACCCCACATACTCATTAAATAAGTTACTAGTGACCTAGTAATTTCTGTTACTTGAAGCAAATTATATTTCTGTATATTTAGACAATAGTATAATATTGTTTTACTAGTTTTATATCACCTTGAAGATTAGACAAATAGGGATACTCCTTCGATTTTTTATTTCATGTCAGTCAGGTCGCTTTATATGAAACTTGAAACCACTTCTCTGCCATATTGTTATTTTATAACAACTCTGCCCTTGACCATGTTGACCCATGTAATTGATATTCATTCTTTAACCATATATCATAGTCAGTTAGTTTTTGATTTTGCACTCCCACACCACCTTTCATGTCTTTCAGGTCAAATGTCTGTCTCCATTTAAGTTAATGACATTGAACAATGATGGTATTAGTCACAATTTCAATAGTGATAATGCTGTTCTCGTGGGTCACCATATATTCAACTTGGGTAGCATTCCAGTTATTGAAATTTGTGTCAGATTAGAACAATGATCTAGATCTTTAGGAATGGATCTTATAATTTAATATGGAGCCATAGTATGGGACCCCTACACGGTAACAAAAAAAAAGAAGCTTGAAAGGATACAATGTCAAGCGGCAAAATCTATCACCAGAGATTACAAGTCAAAAGAGGATGGACGGGATACGTCTCTAAAATGCTTGCTGAACTGGAATTACAGCAAGATCTCCAGACAAGACGAATAAAGCGTTGAAGCCAGAAGGTAATATTTATGTAAAAAGTAGTTGAGGGGCTGATTCCCGCTATTGAACCATACTGTCATTCTATAATATCATTGCGTAAGTATTTCTGTATTGGCCTTGTCATTGGTCCATGTCTTGGGTGTATTGGTCTGAGGCGAAGCGGAAGGCCAATACTGCTGGCCGAGGACCAATAATAAGGCCAATACAGAAATACACGTAATAGTATCTTTATTAATTAACTACAGTGTTACAATATTTTTTTTATTTCATTTCACAAGAGATAAACATTTTTACCTTGAAGTGGAACTATCCAAATCTCAGTTTCCTTTTATAAGATGCAATATCTAATGATTCGGTGCCGTTTG
This sequence comes from Mytilus californianus, assembly GCF_021869535.1. NCBI lineage: Eukaryota > Metazoa > Mollusca > Bivalvia > Mytilida > Mytilidae > Mytilus > Mytilus californianus. The sequence goes on from NW_026262745.1 coordinate 9,218,767, forward strand.
ACTGCTGGTCGAGAACCAATAATAAGGCCAATACAGAAATACACGTAATAGTATCTTGATTAATTAACTACAGTGTTACAATATTTCTTTTATTTCATTTCACAAGAGATAAACATTTTTATCTTGAAGTGGAACTATCCAAATCTCAGTTTCTTTTTATAAGATGCAATATCTAATGATTCGGTGCCGTTTGAAGTATCTTCAGCCTTTTCTCATCTGATGAATTTTTCTACCCTTTCCAGTCACTATAAAGTGTTACAACTTTAATTTAGACACAACACATAAATTGTAATTGGAAAGGTACTGCCATTGCATGTGTAATGCAAATATATTTAAAAAAAATAATAATGTAAGAGTTGAAATTGATACAACTATCCATAAGCCAATTGACCAAAGATCGAAGATTTGCACAATTACAGAATGCATATGCCTGGTTCACTGTGTATCATCGCCACCGGAAATTGGGTACTAACGAAGCGGAGAGAAATGGGGGAAAAAGTAAACAAGGTAAGAATTCATTCAATTTAAAGCATTTGTACTGATTTGACGAGAGTACCGCTTAAGAAATGATTTTCTGATATATAATTATGTAAGTTATTAGGCCGATAAGTACAAAATTAAGACAAGATTTTGTGTTATACTCAAGAACTTGCTACTTAGTACCTGAAAATTTCGAGGTCGATTGTCCTCTGTCGCCCCATTGGCAAGATATTCAACTGTTTTTCATTATTTTTCCAGACACGTTTTTAGATTATGATAGTGTGACATCATATTGACTGAAATCTGTTGTCATAAAGATGTTTTTAAAGAATATGGACCAAAACATTGTTTGTTTATTGTACGGCGAATTGCAGAACGTTGTACGGCGAATTGCAAAATAACAACTTTTGTCTGTACGGCGTCTTGCAATATATTGTAATTTAAAGATGAAATTAATCACTGTTTAGATAATATCAAGTGACGAAATTTTGGCTGTATCAAAGCTTTACCGGCTTACAAATATACAAAATAAACTACTTATATTATATCAAATATTATAAAATATATGCCGTTAATTTCGTTCAGAAGTCGTCGTTGCGTACCTCTATTTGACTTTGTGTTTTTAAAGACAAAAAGGTTTTTTTCAACCATATTATCCTAAATACATTCATATATCGTTATAATACTAACGACTGTTGTCTTATTTGTTGTCAGGGTGAAATTTTGTAAGTTCAATAAAAATAAAACCGACCATTCATCTTTTGTTGGCGCTGTTTTTTTTTTAAATATAAAAAGTGGAGATGTTGTATGATTGCAAATAAGATAACTATCCACCAGGATCAAATAAAGTGTATGTAAGCAATTACATGCTATCGTTTGGCCTTCAACAACGAAAAGTCGTACCTTACAGTCGGCTATAAAAAGCCCCGATATGAAAATTGTAGAAGGATTCAACAAGAAAACTAACGGCCTAACTCATAACAAAACAATTAACGAAAAATAACAAATATGATAGAGATGAACCAACGACGACCACCAAACTACAGGCTCGTGGCTTCGGACAGACACATAAAGAATGTGCTGGGTTAAATAGATATAGGAAGATGTGGAATGAGTGCCAATGAGACAATTTACTCTCCATCAAAGTCACAATTTATAAAAGTAAACCATTATAGGTCAAGGTACGGTCTTCAACATTGTTTATTGTTTATTTTTTAAATTTCTGAAATGAATAATTTGTTAAAAGAAAAGTGAAGAAAATACTTTGTTTTCATTGAAAATTAGGAGAAATAAATAATGAATTGTGTTTCGAATTAATTTTCTTGTTTCTTATTGAAAATAAGATTGTATTTTAATTTTTAGTTTAAGTAAATTCAATCAATCCTTTTATTTACAGGGAAAAAATAATAAAAGACTGTTGCTAAGGCTGTTTGGCCTAAACTTAAATGAGTAGATGGAGGGGTAGTGAAAAGGAGTGTATTCGTCCGAATTTTCATTGTTACAGTAGTACATTTTCATGATTACTATGTATAATATTTCTCAGTAAATTTTAATGTGATATTATGCCAATTAAAATTATATAATTAATACAAGTAAGACTTGCATTTGCCTTAAAAGATATAGCAGTACGTGATTATTTGTTTTCAAACACACCTTCTCTGTTTTGAAACTTATAAAGGTATGGATCTCGGCCTATCTGTTTGGTTGAATATAAATGTGAATTCAGAGTTTCAAAATCAACAGTAAGCCCTATTTGTGTGTGTGTGTGTGTGTGTGTGTGAATAATCTAATCTTTAGATAGATGCTAAAATTAAAATCATTTTTCTTAATACGAAGAAAAAAGTGCAACTTAAGCACGCCTGAATGTAAAAAGGTGTACCCGACTTATTCGTTCACGATAAGAATTTACTGATTTCGGTATTATAACAAAACTGTTTAAGAGGGCAAATAAATAAATAAACGCTATCAAATCAACATTTAAATTTACGTGGATTTTTCCAAAAGAATTTATGAGTATGCACCATCAGGATTCAAAAATATTTCAACCTGTCCTTATTAGATGTTATTTCATTATAATTCTTTAAACTTACAAGTCAAAGATGCTAGCTTTTGTGAATTGTATTAATAAGTATATAATATCAAGATGACAACAACAAAAAACTTCATACAAGGTCATCTTTATTCTCAAGTAGAAAGTTTATATAAATAGTTTATGTCGTAGCCACATCCGGATTTGTATCCCTTGTATCGGATTCTTCTTTCATTCTTTCCAAAAATGATTAATCTAAGGTTAATATTTTTTTTATAGAAAATTAATGTTCTTTATTCTTATGGCTGTATCTGCCTTTTACAAATAAAACAATAACATTTATCGAAAAAGGAGACGTGGAATGGTTTTCACTGAGAGGACTTTCAAACAAAGTCCAAATGAAATAGATTTGACCAACTATTGGTTACAATACACTTCACAATGAACAAAACCCATACCGTATCAAAATTGCCTGATTTATGACAAAATCATAAACAAATATGTCAGGCAGCAACTTACGACAGCCGCTATATTACATGTTCCTGACCAGGGACAGACACATATATATATTGAGGCGGGCTTAAACATGTTTGTTAGCACTCAAACCTCCCTTAACATGGTGCCGTGGTGTAGCAATACAACATTTTTTTTGCAGAGAATGATTATTCATTTATAATTCATTTTATCTGAAAGTTGAAAGAGAATTCATTCACTTAATGGTTCTAAATATTCAATGCGGTAAAATTCTCCTGCCATTACTTCTACCTTCCCTCCACCCACAACCCATCCCCGAAATGTTCATCACTTATATGCAAATGCTGACTAATGTTGTATGGTTAAAACATTTGGTTGAGGCAATCTAAAGTTTGAGAACAGAAACGACAGCTTTAGCTTTTTTTTTCATTTATAAAAGGGCATAACTCAAGAACGGTAACAGTGACGCTACCCAATTTATAACTTGATCTGTGGTGATAAGCATTTCGTGTAAGTTTTAAAACATTTGGTTAAGGCATACTAAAGTTAGAGAACGGAAACCAATTTTTGGGAGTTTCATGACGGACGGGAGAGACGGGTCGGACGGACATGTGTAACATTTAACGCTACGTCAGGGCAGAACAACAGGCCAGTAAAACAGTGACATGCCTTTCCGAAAGTTACAACATTTGCCAGCTTTTGTATATACCGTATTCATATTGTATACATCAGGTATGTAAAAGATGTAATAGGACTGTGTTCAAGCCTTATATTGTGTATACATCTTAAATGGTGTCAAGCGAATTGTATTTTTATCAAATGCATAATTAGATATTTGAACCTAACACTTTATTTTCTTTAAAAAGACGGCAAATAAATATTTTGAAATTAGCAAGTTGCCATACAGTTGAAAACAAGTTGCCATACAGTAAATTTGTCAACATGAGCAAGTTGCCGTACCCTAGACTTTATTTTCTATGGTCTATATTCTTTAAAAACGTTCATTTTGACAACAAATTTCAGTATATATGATGCCACACTATAATAATCTAAAAAAGTGTCTGGAAAAATAATGAAAAAAAGTTGAATATCTTGCCAATGGGGCGACAGAGGACGATCGACCTCGAAATTTTCAGGTACTAAGTGGCAAGTTCTTGAGTATAACACAAAATCTTGTCTTAATTTTGTACTTATCGGCCTAATAATTTAAAGAATTATATATCAGAAAATCATTTCTTAAGCGGTACCCTCGTCAAATCAGTAGAAATGCTTTAAATTGAATGAATTCTTACCTTGTTTACTTTTTTTTTCATTTCTCTCCGCTTCGTTAGTACCCAATTTCCGGTGGCGATGATACACAGTGTGGTTCGGGTTTAAAAATAAACGACCGTTTAAATACAAAACATGAGAAGCGACAGTAAACAGTAATAAAATGCTTCGCTGGGCGCAGCTTGATACGACCGCACAGGTCGAACCCTGAACAGTTGGGGCAAGTATGGACACAACATTCAAGCTTGATACAGCTCTGAATTTGGATTGAGATTAAAGATTTTACACAACATAGGTTTCTGACACAGAAAGAATGTGGTCTAAGAACTTCAATTTTTTTAATTTACCTATTATGGTCCAATGTCCAAAATCAAAATACATGGTTAGATTCAGCATATCAAAGAACCCCATATATTCAATTTTTGTTGAAATCAAACAAAGTTTAATTTTGGACCCCAACTTGGACAAACTTGAAAACTGGTCCCATAATCAAAAATCTAAACACATGTTTAGATTCAGCATATCAAAGAACCCCAAAAATTCAATTTTTGTTAAAATCAAACTAAGTTTAATTTTGGACCCTTTGGACCTTAATGTAGACAAATTAAAAAAAACAGGACCCAAAATTAAAAATCTAAAAACACGGTTAGATTTGGCATATCAAAGAACCCCAATAATTCAATTTTTGATGAAATCAAACAAAGTTTAATTTTGGACCCTTTTGACCTCAATATGAACCAATTTGATAGCGGGCCCACAAATAAAAAATCTAAATACATGGTAAGATTCAGCATATCAAAGAACCCCATATATTCATTTTTTGTTGAAATCAAACAAAGTTTAATTTTGGACCCCAATTTGGACCAACTTGAAAACTGGGCCAAAAATCTAAAATCTAAATACATGTTTAGATTCAGCATATCAAAGAACCCCATATATTCAATTTTTGTTGAAATCAAACAAAGTTTAATTTTGGACCCCAACTTGGACCAACTTGAAAACTGGTCCCATAATCAAATATCTAAACACATGTTTAGATTCAGCATATCAAAGAACCCCAAAAATTCAATTTTTGTTAAAATCAAACTAAGTTTAATTTTGGACCCTTTGGACCTTAATGTAGACCAATTTAAAAAACAGGACCCAAAATTAAAAATCTAAATACACGGTTAGATTTGGCATATCAAAGAACCCCAATAATTCAATTTTTGATGAAATCAAACAAAGTTTAATTGTGGACCCTTTTGACCTCAATATGAACCAATTTGATAGCGGGCCCACAAATAAAAAATCTAAATACATGGTAAGATTCAGCATATCAAAGAACCCCATATATTCATTTTTTGTTGAAATCAAACAAAGTTTAATTTTGGACCCCAATTTGGACCAACTTGAAAACTGGGCCAAAAATCTAAAATCTAAATACATGTTTAGATTCAGCATATCAAAGAACCACATATATTCAATTTTTGTTGAAATCAAACAAAGTTTAATTTTGGACCCCAACTTGGACCAACTTGAAAACTGGGCCCATAATCAAAAATCTAAACACATGTTTAGATTCAGCATATCAAAGAACCCTAAGAATTCAATTTTTGTTAAAATCAAACTAAGTTTAATTTTGGACCCTTTGGACCTTAATGTAGACCAATTTAAAAAACGGGACCCAAAATTAAAAATCTAAATACACGGTTAGATTCGGCATATCAAAGAACCCCAATAATTCAATTTTTGATGAAATCAAACAAAGTTAAATTTTGGACCCTTTGGACCTCAATGTGGACCAATTTAAAAACGGGGCCCAAAATCCAAAAACTTAATACACGGTTAGATTCAGCATATTAAAGAACCCCAAGAATTCAAGAATAAAACCCCATTGAAATTGATCAAGAAATAAGCAATTTATACGAAGTATCTTCTTTTGCACAATACTGTGCAATTGAATATTTCTTGCTATTGCGCAATACTGTACAATTGACAATTTCTTGCTATTGCGCAATATTGTGCTATTGGATATTTCTTGCTATTGCGCAATACTGTTAAATTGAAGATTTCTTGCTATTGCGCAATACTGTGCAATTGAAGATTTCTTGCTATTGTGAAATACTGTGCAATTGAAAATTTCTTGCTATTGCACAATACTTATTATATAATAATTTACACATCCTGTTTGGTGTGTATCTCCTACCATATCATTATTATTTGCTTTTAAATATAAATCAGAAATAACCAACTTAAAATGGAAAATTTTAAAAGAAAAAAAAAGGAATAAAAAGAAAAAAAAAAAAAAAAAAATCCCCCCCCCCCCAATTTTTTGAACCCCCTTATGATTCATCACCCCCAAACTCAATCCCAGCCTTCCCTTTGTGGTATGGTACCTTGCAGTACAATTTCAGAGAGATCCATACACTTGAACACAAGTTATTGTCTGGAAACTAGAAAAATGCTTATTTTTGGCCCCTTTTTGGCCCCCAATTCCTAAACGTTTCGGGCAATTACCCCCAAAATCAATTACAGCCTTCCCTTTGTGATATGGAACCTTGTGGTACAATGTCAGAGAGATCCATACACTTACACACAAGTTATTGTCTGAAAGTTACAAAAATGCTTATTTTTGGCCCCTTTTTGGCCCCTAATTCCTGAACTGTTGGTACCATAACCCCCAAAATCAATCCCAACCTTCCTTTCGTGGTATTGAACCGTATGGTGAAATTTCATGGAGATCCATTCACTTAAACTAAAGTTAGAGTGCGAAAACCAATGTGTCTTCGGACGACGCCGGACGACGCCGGACGACGACGACGACGACGACGACGACGACAACGACGACGACGACGACGACGCCAACGTCATACCAATATACGACCAAAAATTTTTTAATTTTTGCGGTCGTATAAAAATCGATTTGTACAATCGACATGATGAAATTATGAGGTCGTCAAGAAATGAACTTTGTGATAATATACTCGTTCCCCAAACCTGAAATAATCCCATCGTCTTCTTTCAAAATGCTTTTTAAATGAATGGAACCGTCTTTAACCTAAAATATATGCCATACTGAACGTTTCATCTTGTTTATGGTGAGTAAACCTGCGTCTTACAAACAACTGTTTACTTTCAGTTTGAGTTTATCGTGACTTACGATCTAAAAACTAGAGACGTTCCGAAATCCTGTTTTGTAAACAAAGATTCATACGCACCGCGTGGGTATAACCGTATTACTAATTTCCGATTTTTAATATCTTCGTAAATCTGGATAAAGACCAGTTTCTATCCAATGGATATCAAAATGATTCCGATTTTCACTTTTTTTAATGATTGTAAAGTTGAAATGGCATGAAAGGCTGACATTATTTAGGAGAACTATTTTGTCTAGCGATTGCTGATCATTGGAGGGTAAAAAGTCCAACACCATAACAAAACGGATCTATTTATCATGTAAATATGAAAAATATAACAAAGGGATAGCTCCAAATACCATTTAATAACAAAAAACTTATGCACAGGTCAAGATATCTTTTTGGTAAATAAATTAAAGTATGTAAACTGGTTCCCGTCCGACTACAACACTTTGTTCGAGTGTAGCGTAATACAAGCAGATTCCAGTTAGTATGTAAAATAGTAAATATGAAACCGAGTGCGGTAGGCGGAGGCAATAATCGACTTCCGTAAGTTCTGGTCAATGGTATCGGAAACATGCCGCTGATAGCGTCATTTTCCCAAAAAATTCATTTTAATGAGATATTATTTAAATTTGAAGCGTACAAGAAACGGAATAATCTTCATCTTGAGAGGGTTTTCATTCGTATGTCGTCAAGTTTTCCCAAAACGTTTATGGTTCATTCATGAAATTTCGCGGAATTTTATTTTATTGTAAATTTATACATTTTCCAAGCTTTAATGCATTATTTCCTTTTAGTATTCATTAGAATAGAAATAACAGTTATGTAATTTTTTTTTTAATCTCAATTTCTTGAACCCCTTGATCCCGTGCATCTGTATCGCGCAATAATAGATCACAATGAAGGTTAAGAAAATAGTTTCGGCAACATGGTCTAACGAAGTGTAAACCAAGGGAAAAATGCTAACGGACCAATCCAATTCAAGTATTTGTAGATATGCAAATCTATAAGAATTATCTCTTAATGTTGGATGTAAATAATAAATTTGTGTGTCGAAGGAAGACATAAATGGTAGTCTATACTGATTTTAGTGACATCTTTATAAACTCGAGGCGAGGCTTGATATATCATCGCTACTTATTGAAGATATTGCAAACGGATTTTGATAATTCGTCACATCCTATTTATTCTTATAAAATGCATCTTGAAACATGAAGATATATCTAAAGAACAATTGCCGATGATGTTTCATAAACCGTTGCTTATAATTCTATAAATCAATGGGGGAAAAAGTAAATCTTCCTTGTTCAATCAAAACATAGAGAAACACTTCATTGTACTCAGGGTTCAGACACTGTGTTAATTTTAATCAATGAACGCTTCAATATGTTTAAGTAAAAAAAAGATAAGGAAACAGAATAATTATCAAAACGTGGCGACGTTACACGCGGTTTATATTTGACATTCCGGCAGGTTATTGAGAAAAAACAGTCTGTTGAAATATTTATGCATTTAAACATATTTTATTTGATTTTACGATGAGACAGTCACACAAGTTTCATATCACAACTTAAATCCCTCTCCTAAATATAGTTAATATAACCCCAAGTGTGACTGGGGTATAAAAATAGTTCACATTGGTCTTCCGAACGGCAGTTAAAACCTTAAGCTTGTCAAATTGGGGCGTCCGTTTGTCTGTGCGGGAGTCATTGGTTTGCAGCCTTGTCCTGTCAGAATTGAGACGTTGAATCCGATGTTTTTGTAGAGGGAGAGGGCGTCCTTGCTCTCTGTGCGTTTTAGAACCATTGCAAGAACTCTTTCACGGGGGGGTTCGTAGGTGGCCTGCTGAAAGGAAAAATGTATACCCTTATCAAAATACAATTGTTTTTCCGTTGCATTTCAAATTTCCCGCCCTTCACATCTGTTAGCCTACAATGCAGAACTTACTATTGTTAATTTTTTTTTTTGACGGTGATGTTCCTTTGGCACCATCTTACGGTGTATATATATCCCAACTCGTTCGCTATGTCCGTGTCTGTTGTGACGTTTTGGATTTCAGTGAACGTAATCTATGTATTACTGGTAAATTATTAAGTCAGGGATTTCGTTACCACAAATTACTCAGTAAAACCTTTACTAAATTCTTCCATGGATATAAAGATTTGGTTTGTAAGTTTGGTTGTACATGTAGAAAACTTATTTTTAACGGGATAGCACATCCTAATTTTTACGGAGATATTGTTTACCGAGCCCGGAAATTTAGATACGATCCGGATAAACTTATAGATCCTTTAGATAAACTTATTCTATAAGGTTACCAATGCAACACTATAATTAGATCTTTGTATATTTTTTTATTGGTATTAATATTGATTTTGTTATAAGTAAGTTAAAATCAAACTAAATATTATTTTTTATATACATATGCACATTCATGGCTCTACAGTCTGTCGATACCTGTATCTTGGCATTGCACAAGGTTATGTTTTTCTCTGACTGTTAATGACGCCTTTACACTAAATCCATTGGAAGTTGGATGTGTACTGATTGATATTTTAGTCTTAGATGCATGATTTTTTTATACGTTGTTATTGGCTTTGAACTAGCTGTCAGTAATTGCGAGTACTCTCAGATCTGTAGTTAGTGTCTTTTTGTTGTTAGGATTTATAAGTAACCTGTCACGTCCACTCTGTGTTTTTGTTAGATTTGTTTCTGCTTTGTATCGATCTGATGAGTTAAGCCCTTTCCAACTGATTTTTATAGTTTGTTCTTATGTTGTACTGTTACACTACTGTCCCAGGTTAGGGGAGGGTTGGCGCGCCTTCAAACTAGTTTAACTCCGCCACAATCTGTATGTGATTGTCTCAAATCAGGTGCTTGTAATTCAGTGGTTGTCGTTTGTTGGTGTATATCATTTTTGTTTTTCGTTCACTATTTTGTACATAAATCAGGCCGTTAGTTTTCTCTTTGAATTGTTTTATATTTGTCATTTCGGGGCCTTTTATAGCTGACTATATGGTATAGGTTTTACTCATTGTTGAAGGCCGTACGGTGACCTATAGTTGTTAATTTCTGTGTCATTTTGTCTCTTGTGGAGAGTTGTCTCATTGGCAATCATACCACATCTTCTTGTTTTTATATTATGGTATTAAATGTAACAGTTTCTCGTACCGAACATGCATGAAACAGCTGCCACTGGACTTAAAGCAAGCAAAAATAAATCAATCATAGATAAAATTAGTTATAAATATAAATAAGAAGATGTGGCATGAGTTCCAATGAGACAACTCTCCATCCATGTCACAATGTATAAAAAGTTAACAATTATACATGTAGGTCAAAGTACGGTCTTCAACGCGGAGCCTTGGCTCACACCGAACAGCAAGCTATAAAGGGCCCCACAATGACTAATGTCAAACAATTCAAACAGGAAAACCAACGGTCTAATTTATACAAAAAACGAGAAACGAGAAACACTTATGAACCACACCAACAAACGACAACCACTGAACAACAGGCTCCTGACTTAGGACAGGTGCATACAAAGTATGAATATAAAGGCATACAGCCACAACATTAAACAATGATGGATTTGTCCAATAGTGACAGAAAAAAAGTACACAATTTCTTTAACAGGTCACAGTCCTACTTCACGTTACCTTAATTAACAACTAAATTAACATATCTACTTAAAACAAAATTGATAAGGAAGGAAGAGAAATATCTAGAGTGCATAATTATTCATGTGATCAGATGTAAATTTGAAAGATAAGTATCTAAAAGTATTTTTAACAAAGGTTAATATTTTAATCGAAATTGATCTTTTTGATATTCCATAAAAAAAATGCGCTAAAACTCGACAAAATGGTAATCTTGACAATGGTTGGAAATAAAGTTGGGTTTATCTTAAAAACAATTCTTGTATATCTGGTATCAATAACTTTTTAGCTCTGTAATTACTGAAGTAGGGTATATTCCTATGAGCCTTATTTTTCAGTACAGGTGTAGTTTACTCGGACGCATAAATTCAGTGTCAAACACGATTTTTTTTATTGTATGTTATTGAAATATTATACATGTAATGTTAATTTATATTCCAGTATGAATAAAATTAGGAGATTTGGGGTATACATCAATGGGACAGCAACCTAACGACTAAAATAACCAGATATCGGAAAATGATGTGACTTGCAATTATACTGGTTTCGATCTTATTCAATTTTGAGTATGTGATGAAATTTGCAATCCTAAACATTGGTCGATTGGATTTTTGTTTTTTGTTTTAAGTGCAATAATAGCTTCTATAAATTTAGTACCTCATACATGTAGAACTAACACAAGTAATGGACTTTTGCTAATATAAAGTAAGGATATTTGTTTACCAGGTATACGACAGAAAGTAAAATTCTTTTACTTTTTTAATCCAGACTGCTGGCATAAACTAGATCCTAGATGTATAAATATAAAAATAAGATGATGTGGTTTGATTGCCAATGAGACAACTCTCCACCAGAGACCAAATGACACAGTAGTTAACAACTCTGGTCACCGTACGGCCTACAACAATGAGCAAAACCAAAACGGCATAGTGAGCTATAAAAGGCCTAGAAATGACAAACGTAAAACAGTTGTTTTATATGTACAAAACAATAAACGAAAAATAAAAATGATAATATAGTAGCAAACGACAACCACTGATTCAATATTAAAACCAACATGAGATTTTAAATTTTTTTTGTTTAAATGTTTGCCCTCTACCGAATAAATATTGAACAGAAAAGATTCCTTAACAATAGTCGGCATTTCAAATGTTTTGCACATAGCCATTCGTGCGTATTACAACCGCTCTCCCTAACCTGTGGCAATGGTGACTGTAACAGTACAATATAAGAACAAACTATAAAAATCATGTTTACACTGAAAAACAATACAAAAATAAACACAAACAAACACAAAAGACACAAAAGTACAGATCTGAGAGTAATCTTTGTTACTGAAACTTAAAGCCAATAACAACGGATGAAAAAAAAATCATGTATCCAAGACTAAAATATCAATCAGTACACAGCCAACATCCAATGGATTTAGTGTATAGACGTCATGGCCTTGTGCAATGCCAAAATATAGGTATCAACAGATTGTAGGACCGTGAATGAACCGTGATACGCGTATAACTGTTTAATAGTTTTTGTTTCAAAAAACAAAAATATAATGAACAAACTGTGTTTGGTGTTCAATTTGGTACTTATTGTGAGAAACAAGCACATGAAAAAATACAATTAAACCGTCTGTGGTCTAATATTTGACCAGAAATTCTTGTTTGTGTTGTATATAGATTTGGGGGGGGGGGGGGGGGGGGAGGACCTTTATCGGGACTCCGGGATCGGGTGTTTTTAAGCTCGGGATTTCGGGATTGATCCTTTCGGGATCCGGGAATTCTTTTTTCAAATTTCGGGATGTCGGGATTTAAATTTTTTTAAATTCGGGACCTCGAGATTCCATGTTTTTAAGCCCGGGATTTCGGGATCAGGACCCCTCCTACCCCCTCATAGATTATAAGTAAAAAATATAAATCCTTTTCCTACGGGAATAAAACACAGTTATATTTAGTTGGAGATTAATTTATTGATAACTTGGCAAAATAGACCAAAATAAACATGTATATGTGAGCCAAAATTTGTTCCTGTGAAAAAAGTTCCAGTGGAACTAATTTCACAGGAAATATGTTCTGGGAGAACTTTTTTCACAGACAATTTCTATATAATTTGTTCCATGTAAAAAAAAGTTCCACACTTTACCTGGTGAAATAAGTTCTGGATTGGGGAAATTTGTTCCTTACCTAGTGAAATAAGTTCCGGGTTTGTGAGATTAGTTCCTTACCTGGTGAAATAAGTTCTGGGTTTGTGAGATTTGTTCCTCACCTGGTGAAATAAGTGCCTTGTCTGTGAAATATGTTCCACTGGTTAAACAAGTTATCTTATATACTGAGCACTTGTCATCTGTGAGTTTAAAGTTATCATTCAAGTACATTATAAAAACATGTATTATATTAATAATGTAATAAATAAAAAATGTAAACATCCAATTTGGATCCTGTGGAGTAAGGCATATGTTTAATAACATACTCAATAAAAAATACCAAAATGACACTTATGAGCCAGAAAAGAGTAGAATAAGAAAAATCATTCAGAAAAAAAATAGTATAGTTAAAGGTAAATTTGTATTAATTTGAAAAGGACAAAGTGACTGATCATTTATATTAAAAGACATAAAGAAACAAGACACACTCTTTTGTAACTGTGCCATCCCTTAGCTAAGTATATGTATGAATAGAACAGCCATGACATATTAACAGGAAACAAGGAGGTCGAATACCACTTAAAACATAAATACAAATTATGATACATTATCATTGCTTTTATTTCTTATCTCCCTTGGGCGGATCCAGGGGTGGGGGGGGGGACTGCCCCCCCCCCCCCCCTTTCGTGGGAAAAATTTGGTTGATTATATATGGAATCACTGAAGCATGACTGGAGCGGCCCCCCCCCCCTTAGGTCAGTCAGCGGGCCCCCCTTATGAAAAGTTCTGGATCCGCCACTGTCTCCATCTTACAGTCACAGTCATGCCTTCAATTGCAAATGTACCCTATGCAAGAACAGTATAGCATCAAGCTTGCATTATAATTTTTAAGTGTAACAAGAAAATATTTCGCTGTGCAATATGTTGCAAAGGTACTTATTGTCTGTAAAATAGGTTTGAGCAGAACTTATTCATTGATTTCTATGAAATATCTTCGTTTAAAACTAATATCACAGGAACTTATTTCAACTTTTTAAACAAATTTAATATTTGAACAAAATTCATGTAGCTGTGATTTTTGTTCCGGAACTTATTTCACATTTGGTCAAAAAATTAGTTCCGGAACAAATTTTACAGTGCTGGAACATATTTTCTGTGATATAAATTCCGGTGGAACATATTTCCTATGAAATTTGTTCCGGCGGAACAAATGTCACGCCGGAACAATTTTTTTGTTAAATATACCGATAAAAACAATATAAAAACATGTGATTGCAAAAGCCTATCATTTAAGCATTTAAGACGGGACAAAAATAGATTTTTACCAATATGAGATTTTAAATTGTATTTGTTTAAAAATTTGCCCTATACCGAATAAATATCTTACAGAAAAGTCGACATCGTGCGTACTACACAGTAGGCGGGTCGATTTTATAACATGTGACTGTGACGATTTCACCGGAAACGAAATCAGTGGGCTGTGTAAAACCGGGAGGCAATACACAAATCCTAAAACGAAAGTACAAATGCTACTTTCGTGCTATTTCCACCGCAGTCGTAATGGGTAATTGAAAGTAATATATTTACATATTCAGTTGATCATTGTAAGTATTATTTCATTTATACCAGGTAATGTACGATTATATTTTTACCTGTACCGACATGCATTTATGATAGATCAAGATGGGCTCATAGTTTGCAAACTTTACTTTATGATGGTCCCAGGCTGTACTAGTCCAAATAGTTATGACATCTTGAAAGGATTATTTTTAATAGTTTGTGCTTGCCTGTGTTGAAGCAAAAGAAATCAAAAATAGCTTTCAAAGACATCATAAATTAATTATTTGGACTGAGGCTGTTCATGATGGGATTTAATATTGTAACTATTTTTAGAAACTGGGATTTTGCAGGTTTTTTCTGCGTAACAACTAACGTATAAAACTTGTGAAATGACATTGAAAGAAAATTAAAGACTTGGTGGGTGTATAGTGGATAAGGTTAGTATAATGCAAACTGTCATGATAGAAAAGTTTGAAGATTTAGAGGTCCAGATACCATTTCTATTTCAATGAAAATGATTGTGGTCTTGATGTGGTATTGTCATGCTCTCATTTCATTAAAAATGTGTTTGTTAATCTGTAAAATCATATTTGAGCTTAATTTTATAGCTCTGACATGATCAAGGGCTTCTTAAAGTACTAATTTGTTTATTAATTAATTTCACTCCCTAGGCTAGTTGCAAATATGTTATTACAATTAGACATTCAACATGGACAAAATAACTGACTGTTTAACTGTTTATTCAAAATACAGATTACACTCACACAGATTTCCTGCATAGCAAGAGCGACAAATACATATCTATTTTCTCATAACAATAAAGCAAACTTAAGCATAATACAGCTTACTGCCTATAGATTAACATAATTTTCATTTATAGAAACCTGTTTTTATAGATAATTATATGTACTTGTACTGCTGACCAGTATACATCCACCTCACCCCTGAATTTGTTTGTCATATTGGAGTCTTTATGAAACAGTCATTAGAACTGAGGGTGGTAGACCCATGTCAGACAATTCATGATACCTATGTAACTGTAGTAAATTTAATATTACATTGTGTGTCAAAGTTAGTTGTTTATTCTTGTAATCTTATATAAATGTTAGTATTTTGTTTGTTTTTACTTGACCCTTATGGGTGTAATTTTGCAATGATGTAAACCCATTCATAATGAATGTAAATTAGCAAAATCAACTTTATGAGAGCAAAAGTTGGTAAGCAAAATTTAGTAAAATAATTTCTTGTTTCTATTGATTTTCTGGTTATTAGGTCAAAGGTCAAGGTCATTGTGCCTATAGATATAGTGAAATTTTGGAACAAGTTTTTTCACAGCCAATATACATTTGTATTATGAGCTATAAATCAGATTTTACTAATCTCTGGTGTTCGATATGTCTTTTTATTAATAAAAAGTAGGCATTCAATTTTGAAGTCACCTTGTTAAAAATCACTGTCAATTAAATAATTTAATAGAGTTAAATAAACTATTATCATCATAGATAACAGGATTAAAATTGTGTGCACCAGACATGCGTTTTGTCTACAAAAGACTCATCAGTGATGCCCTTATCAAAAAAGTAAAACAGGCCAAATAAAATAAGAAGTTGAAGAGCATTAAACACCCAAAATTTTTGACAAATTTCAGTCAATTACAAAAAAATTGACAAATTTCAGTCAACTACAAAAAAAATATCATTACGGACACAAAAAGTCTTTCTTCTACAAATGTATAAAATCGCACCTCCTCTCTGATTTTTATGCCCATCATTCTCTTTGATGGTAGGAGGCATTATGAAGGTATGGATGGGGTTTACAGAATAGAGAATAACAGGTCAATACTGCTGAAAAATGGGCCAAAAATAAAGAATAGAGAAAAATAGCCAAAATTAAAGAATAGAGAATAATGGGGTGATAAAAAATAAAGAATAGAGAAAAATTGGCAAAATTTTAAAGAACAGAAAAATAGCCGAAAACATTAAAGAATACAGAATTGAGGATCCCCCATCCAGCCTCCCTATATTATGTTTTCCAATTTGTGCATCAGTCCCTCTGTAAGTCTGTCAGTTAGAAAACTACAGCATAGTTGTTTACTTCAACTTCATATTATAAAAACATTGTAATTGTTTTGAAGCCTGTATATCATGTATACAGCAAGATACAGTCATTAGATAATCTTTATCAGACATATCATGTTTATCATTTCAGGTAGCTCAAAACCTAGCTTTCAATTCATAGAAAATGGCCATGGAAGATGTAAGTGTTTCATTTAAGTTTGTAGAATTCTGGGTCAGATTTAAGGAAGCTAAATGATTCCTTATTAATATGCAATGTAGTTGACTCTTGGTAAAAGATACTAGTAGATCAGAATTTCACTTTTAAATTACTTGTTTTGCACTACAGATTTTGTCTACTGGGTATTTTGATTTGACCACTTCATATTTTGAGTCAGTAAATATGTGAACTTAGTGGTGTACCTGTCAATAACTATAGGAACAGACTTTTATTTGATTTCAGGAATTTGTTGGAATGTGATTTCTTCAATTCTTAACAAAATATTGAAGGTATTTTTCTGAAAATTTTCTTTTTGTCAAAATTTTCCATTCTGGAGCATACACAGAGCCTAGAAATTTTTAGTGTGTACTTTTACATTAGAGATGTATAAATTATGATGTCAAACTGTTAAGGTGCCAAATTCTCAAAGACAGGAATAATTTCTATGATATTTTCAATTTATGAGATTGTTACATTAATAAATTGAAATCCTTGACTAAAGTTGAATGGTTTCTTTGGGCCTTTGAACCTCTAGCTTTTAAAGAAATTGCCAAAATTTTCACAATAGCCTCATTTTGATGGTGATGAATTGGTGTTTAATGTCCAATGGCAAATATAACATGCATATCAGGACAAGAATATTTTAATGTGAGATGAATATGAACCTTGCTTAATTTGTACCAGATAGACACAAAGAGCATGAAGAACTGGAATTTAAATGTGTTAGTCCGCAGTCAGACATTGTCACACTACTGGGACACATTATTCTGACTCCAAGCCAATATGTCTTTGCTGTTGATGTTTACTCATAAATGCTGTGTGCACAGCAAAGAAGCCTCAAATATGCAACTTTCAGTGGCGGATCCAGAAATTTTCATAAGGGGGGGGCCCACTGACTGCCTAAGAGGGGGCCTGCTCCAGTCATGCTTCAGTGACTCCCTATATAATCAACCAAATTTTTCCCACAAAAGGGGGGGCCCGGGCCCCCTGAAAATCCCTCTAAATCCGCCTCTGATTTTCAAGACTTCATCCTTTGTAAAATTGTAAAAAATGTCTTCAAGTATCAATTCATGATGCTGAATAATATTTTGAGTTTTATACTTGTCATCTGTAAATTAATGGAGTGAATAGCACTCTATCAGTTGACATGGTTAAAAAAACTAAAAATGGGCAGGCTGAAAAGCAATCTGATTGTTTATTTTAATTTTGAACAAATTCTGACAATTATTTAATTGTATAGTTTACTTTTAATTGGTGCCTGTATCAGTTGAGTACCTCCATGTTAGATGTCTTATTTCTTCTTTTTTTATATATATATATAGTTGGGTTGATGTATCACTGACCTTCATCCAACCTTTCTGAAAAAATCTTGTAAAAATTATAAATCTAAAGCTTTCCACTATGTGAAAGATAAACTACAGTTTTTATGTCTGAAAATATGTTTTTGCTTTTTGTTGAGGTCTGTTTTTCATGAGAAGTAAGAAGAATATATTTCTGTAACTTTCTGTGAATGCTTTGTTTCAATAGTCAATAGGGAGTGATCACATATTTATTTTCCTATTTTTCAGATAAAACATGACAAACTGGTAGTTGCTGCCATAGATTTTGGGACAACCTATTCTGGGTTTGCCTATTGTACCAGACATGACTATGAGGACTATCTCAAAAATAAAAAGGATCATCCCAAAATTCAGTGTCCGACATGGAAGGCTGGTGGATGGATGAACTACAAAGCCCCAACATGTGTTTTGTTTAAACCAAATCGGTCATTTCACAGCTTTGGATATGATGCTCAATCCTATTATCAAGAAAATCCAGACAAAGTTGATTTTACTCATTGGTATTATTTTGAACACTTTAAGATGATGTTGTACAAAGAGAAGGTTGGTACAAACATGTAAAATCACAAATTTGATTGGTAGAATTAAGTAGTAAATTTGTAGTTTGGGTTTAATTTAATTTTTAATTTCAAATTCTTTATTACCTTAATCTTCACAGATCATCGCTGTCAATATAAAATTTCAAAGTAAAAAAAAGTAATTTAGGAAACAGTTGTTGTTCTATTTATCTCAAAGTTCTTATGTTTGCCTCTTCCTTTAATTAGGTTAGGCTGAATGATTGTTCGTTGCATATTGTGCAGTGGCAAATATTTCATGCATATTCAGGATGATACAAGCTAAGAATGACCTTTATATTCAAGCACAAAACATCCCTCTTTTAGCTACTGCTAGAGTAAAAAAACACTACTATCCAAATTAGGAGATCTAGATGTGGTATGATTGCCCCCTGAGTTAAAATGAAGTGGAAGTAAGCAATTATAGGCCACTGTACCACTTCAACAATGAGAAACACCCATACTGTATAGTCAGCCTTAAAAGGCCCTGGCATGAAACTTAAACCCCTGGCTTATGTTGTCCTTCATCAAAGATGACTGCACAAACAAATATATAAAATTATGTTTACAAACAAAAGTAGATGTTGTATGATTGTCATTGAGACAACTATCAACCAGAGACTAGGGATCATGGATTTAAGGCCAAAAAAAAATATATGTCTGTATCAGGTTACATCATTAAAAAATAAGGTAGGTAGGGTGGTATATCTATTTTATTTTATTTATCAAACCCCTGCCGCTTTAAAAAAAAAAGTGGGGGTTTACTGTTTAACCTCTGTCTGTCCATCCATCCGACAGTCCGTCCGTCCTATGAATATTTTTTGTTGCATCTTTCTCAGGAACTACATAACAAGGATATCTGAAATTTGGTTTCAGGGTTTATATGAGTCAGATATACCATGTGATGCATTTTCAGATTCATCACTCAACAACTTCCTGTTTACCGAACACTTACTTCATTTTACACATGACATCCAACTTGGAAATTTTCATCACATTTTTCTTAGGAACTACATTACAAGGATTTCTGAAACTTGGTTTCAGGGTTTATATAAGTCAGTTATACCGTGTGATGCGTTTTCAGATTTATCACTCAACAACTTTCTGTTTACAATCAAGCGTTTGAGCGGGGTATAATCAGTGAGCAGTAGCTCGCAGTTTCTCTTGTTTTTTTATGCCCCCGCCATAGTGGAGGGGGCATTAAGTTTTACCCTTGTCGGTCTGTACGTATGTACGTACGTACGAACAAACGTACGTACGTACCAAAATTGGTTTCCGTTCTCTAACTTTAGTTTGCCTCAACCAAATGTTATGAAACTTATACACAATGCTTATTACAACAAAAACAGGTCAAGTTTGAATTTTGGTGGCATCACTTTTACCGTTCTAGAGTTATGCCCCTTTACAAATGGAAAAATTGCAGAATTTTTCGTTTCCGTTCTCTAATTTTAGCTTGCCTCAACCAAATGTTATGAAACTTATACACAATGCTTATTACCACAAAACACAGATCAATTTTGAATTTTGGTGGCATCACTTTTACCGTTCTAGAGTTATGCCCCTTTACAAATGGAAAAATTGCTGAATTTTTCGTTTCCGTTCTCTAACTTTAGTTTGCCTCAACCAAATGTTATGAAACTTATACACAATGCTTATTACCACAAAACACAGATCAAGTTTGAATTTTGGTGGCGTCACTTTAACCGTTCTAGAGTTATGTCTCTTTATAAATGGAAAAATTGCAAAAATTTTATTTTCTTCTAAATATCAAGTAATTTTTATTAAAATTGGAGTTATCTTCCTTTGTCCATGATTATAATTGAATCAACTACATTAAATGCTTTATACAATGCAATGTTTAATTTTGACCTCCACTGATAAAACACAGATCAAGTTGAATTTGGGTAGTGTCACTTTACCATTATTGAGTTATGCCTCTTTATAACTCGAAAGATTGCAAAATTTTTATTTTCCATTCTGTAACTTAAGTTTGCATCAACCAAACATTATGAAACCTATACACAATACTCATTACCACAAAACTAAGATCAAGTACAAATTTTTTGTTTCCATTTTCTAACTTTTAGTGCCTCAACCAAATGATATGAAACTTATAAACAATGCTTATTACTACATAATACAGATTAAGTACGAAATTTGGTGGCAACACTTTTACCATTATTGAGTTGTGTCCCTTTATAAACATAAAAGTGGCTGAATTTTTCATTTCCATTCTCTAACTTTGGTTTGTCTCAACCAAATGTTATAAAACTTATACACAACCGTTCTAGAGTTATGGGTGTTTACAAATAGAAAAATTGCTGAATTTTAAGTTTCTGTTCTCTACTTAAGTTAGCCTCAACCAAATGTTATGAGACCTACATGCACACAATGCTTATTACCACAAAACTCAGATCAAGTTCAAATTTGGGTAGCGTCACTTTTACTGTTCTTCAGTTATGTCCCTTTATAACTATATGATATGCAAGCGGGGGCATCATCTGTGTCCACATGTGGACACTATCCACATTTATTTCTTTTTATTTTTTGGTGACATGATTTTGAGTCGTGCGGTCGGTCTTTCCATGGTCCATGATGTACATGAACCAAGTTAACCCATATTTTAAATGATTGGATTATTTCCCTTGGAAAAAAGGTACTGCCTTCAACTGCTATGATTTTGTTTATATATATTTTTTTCAACTGATGGCAAAATGTTGAAGAGTATTAAATCAATTCTTTTACTACTATTCATGTTCCAGAGCATCTATATGTGTATTTTTTAATGTTTGTTACATCAGCAATATGAATAAACACATCATAGATAAAATTTGAGAAAAAATTATTTGTTTTAGGACGAATTAACCAAAGATACATGGCTAAAGGAATCAATTGATGTGAACGATGGTAAAGACAAGAAGATGAAAGCAGTTGATGTGTTTGCAGCTGTTATTGGTTATTTCCAGGGATTAATTATGAATGAATTACTAAAGGGTCATGGAGCCAAGGCTTTCTCAAATGATGACATTCACTGGGTGCTTACTGTCCCAGCTATCTGGGATTTGAAGGCAAAACAATTCATGCGAGATGCTGCTGAAAAGGTATGTTGATCAACCTTCTTTTCTCTTTTTTTTTACATATTTTCCCAATCTTAGCTTAACAAAAATAATAGGAAGTGTTGTGGGGGACATGGAAATACTGAGATGAGGTTGATATCAGTCCTTAGACTGCAAAAGTTTGAAAATCCGTGCTGATCAGCTATTTTTAAAAGATTCTTGCCAGATTTTTATGAAACTTCTATCAAACAAAATGAGGTGAAACCAAGGTTGACATTGTCTTTTCGAGGGGTATCAATCTGCTCTATCTCATTCTCAGACATGTGTAATATAATTTATTATACTGAATGTTCTGTTTTTACTGTCTATTAAATTTCAATTTCAAAGTAATAAACTATGATGTCTTAGTTGTACATACTATTATAACAATCATCCATGTTTATCAAAGCGCACACTTGATGAAGTGTTTCCATGAAGGGTGCATGATAGAGTATTTGCCATGGGATACAGTAAATTGTCTCCCTCATATTAACCAATCAAAATCTGGCAAATATAATAAATAATAAATGTTTATAACAGTAAGAATTCAGAGGTATTCCAAAAATCAGCACTGATGAAATAGCAGGAGTTATGTCCCTTTAAAATGTTAATTCTGTGAAAAAATTTCATTGTTAGCACTCTAAAGCCTACATATCTTGGAAGATGAGTACTATGAAATTTATATTAACAGTTAACTTCATTAACAGCTTGTACAGTATGAAAATCAGTCTCAAAAATTATTTTAGAGTAGGTATGCCCCTTTAAAATATATAATTTATGTTGACTATTGCAATTTAATCACTCATAGACCTATATTTCTTGTCAAAATTGTATGCAGAAAATTATCATAGTTTATATCAGCATGGTCTTGAATGTGTTTAAAATAAGCTGCCGTTACAGTAATGGCCCTTGAAATTAATACTTATATGAGAAAATTCAATAGTCTTTTATTATTTCTTTATTCACTTTTCTAGATTAGATTAATTGATAGCTTGACATATTTAATACATATTTATCCGTTATTGAGGACTAGTTTGTACATCAAGTACATGGTGTGTTGACCATGACTTAAAATTTGTGACTATGTTACACAGGCCAGATAAGTCTCTGTTAACAGTTTATTATGTTTTGGGGTAAATATCTCATTTACATATTCTCCACATTTTATATTGTTATTTTCACTGTAGGTAAACATTTCGAATGATCAGCTGACCTTGGCACTGGAACCTGAAGCTGCATCTATACATTGCAGACGACAGCCGGTTGGCATACAAACACAGACAGATGGCAAAAAAGCCATTGCCGGTATGCAGAAAGGCGACAAATATGTAGTCTTTGATCAAGGAGGTTAGTATTAGAATATTGATTAATGTATGCAAGAACTGTAAATTCAGAATTATTACAATGTTTATCAATGGGAAAAATGCAACAGTATCAAGTTCGCAATAATAAAAACTTGCATTCATAATAATTTCAGTAGGGATTTTCCCCCATAGAATTTTTGCAACCAAATTTTGTAACCCTGTAATTAGATTGGACAGTTTTGCAAGTGGTCACAGATTTCAATAATGAATGCACATGTTTAAAAATGTTACTGTGGATTCATCTATTTTCGTGGGTACCAATTTTCGTGAATAAAGGAAAACTTGTATGTTTGTGGATATTTAATTTCGTGGTTTTGCCGAGGTCTGCAAACAAGCCTATAGAAAATTTGTCATTCGTTGAACATTTAATTTCGTGGTTTACCTGTACCCACGAAATCCACGAAAATTGGTATCGAACGAATAATAATGAATCCACAGTAATTAAGTTGTGATCATTAAAAATTATATGCAAATTAGGGTTTTTACCAGAATTTTGCAGTTCACTAATCAGGTTATAATTTTGATTTAATGAGGTTGCGGTCCCACCAAGTTGAGATTTTTTTCACATGTTTAGTATGTTGAGGAACTTTTGAAAAAAATTCTTATTAATTAGGATATAGAGTGGGTGGCGCATATTCGCCTTGGACACATTTTCGCCGTTTTGCTATTTTTTCTGTAAAATTTGTGTGCCTTTACCCAATACTTGCCTAAATAGATGGTAAAGGCTGTTTGTAATGTTACAACTGTTGATATTCCTCTTTACCCCATTTCCAAGGTTATTCGCACATATTGAGAAATACGCAAGTGTTTTTAAATGATTTTGGCAATTATGTAAGATTTATATGGCAATCATGCGCAGTCTTAAAGTAAATATTTGTGAGAAAAATCGTATAGGAATGATCTCTCAAGCTAATTCATGTAATTGCAAACATTCGGTTTTATAGTATACCAGGATAATGAGGATTGTCATATCATACATTGCGGCGAAAATGTGTCCCCCATGGTACACGAACAACTTGATTTCCTCTTGAGTTTGCGTTCGTTTTTAGAACAATTAACCAATGTTTTGAAAATAATTTATCAAACATTTTTTCCATATTATATAGTTAAATTTCTGAAACCTTCATAAAAAGTTCCAAATATTTGAATGTAGGTCGGATGTAAGTGGAAATGAACGAATTATGCGGCCAATATGGGTCTCTCACTCTATGACCATGGTTAACTAAAAATGAAAATGTGATACTTAAATATCAGGAATAGCATCCATCAAAACATATTCCTATTTTTCAGTTACTTTTTATTTCTTTTCAGGCGGAACTACAGACATTACTGTTCATGAAGTAACAGGACCAAATTCTGTTAAAGAGATTCACCAAGCATGCGGAGGACATTGGGGTGGGATCACAGTCAACGGAGAGTTTTATAAATTCTTAGTTCGATTGTTAGGTGGAGATGTGATAAACGCTGTTAAAGAGAATCACCCAGTAGAATATTATGAACTTATGCATAATTTTGAGCATGCCAAAACCAATTTTAAGGAAGACACTAACAAAGTCACTGTGAGACTTCCGCTTGTTTGGCTCACCAAATATGAAGAAATTACGGAGGATACATTAAAAGATGTTATACCCCAAACAAACTTCAACAAAAAGATCAAAATTGTATCAGACAAACTCAGGATTGATCACTCCCTCTTCCGTACTTTCTTTGATTATTCAATTGTGAATGTTACTGATGAACTTGAAAGACTTTTCCGTAAAGAAGAACTTTCCTATGTGCAGACATTATTGGCAGTTGGAGGATTTTCCGAATCTTCTGTTTTAATAGATGCTATTAAAGAAAAACTTGGACCGGAAATAGATGTTATTGTTCCAAGAGACCCTGGACTAGCTGTTCTGAAAGGAGCCGTATTGTATGGATTTGAACCAGAAATAATTACCTCACGTGTTTCTAGATATACATATGGTGTAGCAATGCAAAGGAACTATATAGATGGCGTTGATGATGCATCAAAGCGTCCTAGCCATGGCAGACTTATAGATGATATTTTTGATATTCATGTGACCAAAGGACAAGTGGTAGAAATCGGGCATTTTGAACCAGAGCATACCTACTACCCTGTTGTAGACGAACAAAAATGTGTTCATTTTGAATTCTTTGCAACTGAGGTAATTGACCCAAAATACACTACCGAATCTGAGTGTAAAATGATAGGGGTATTAAGTGTTGACCTTGCAAAAAAGCTTTCTAAAGACGGAGGACTTTCATTGAGAATTAATGCTAGTGGCACTGAAATTGTAGCAGTTGCAAACGAAAAAGCCACCAAAAATGAATACAGAGCTTATTTTAGTTTATTTTGATACTGGTAAAGTTGTTTGCTTTTTTTTTATAATTCATTGGTCAGTATTGCATGTGTTAATTTTTAACCATGTACATTTTCTTCTTCCTGTTATATTTTTTTGAAGGTTACTATAAGGGGGTATGACCAATTTTGCTTAAATTTATTTCAATCAAGGACTAAAATTAGAGTTTCTGAAACCTACTAAAATGTGTATATGAATAAGGGTAGATAATATTCCAATCTTTTTTATAATTTTACATAAGTCTGTTAAATCGAAATGCAATAATTGTTATACCTCTCAGTCATTGCTGTTGAAGATACTTTTGATACAATATCACTAATTTTACATGTTATTGTAGATGATTTGCATTTAAAGACATTTTTTCCATAATGAATTACTTTTTTCTACCATGCTTTTTTGCCTTTTATCTTTTTCCCATATGAAGAGATATTTTTTGTATCACACTGATTATAGTGTGATATAGAAAATGTGTTAATTTGGTTTGCCTATCCTGCAATGCGACATTTCATTTCAATCATGAATTAAAAGGTCACAATGAACTACTTTTCCTCCATGGCAACAGATATTTAAGATTTCTTCACTGGTAAATATTATTTTTGTCAAATTTGATTCCATTCGGGAACATACTAAAACATCTGATTTAATATAAGTCTGGTTCCTGACATTATATTATCAATACTGAATGCAGACTTCAATTTGACATGATGCTTGCTAGATCGAAAAAAAAATCTTTTTACAATAAGAGAAATTCGTTTAACAACTAATGAGAATTGGATATTGCTTGATATCAACTATTGTTATTTTATTTCTAATATTAATAATGACAAACTTGCCATAAAGACTTAATTATTGTTGTATTGAAAATAATAACTCAAGTTTATATCAAGTGATATCCAATACTCACTAATTATGAAACATAGAGGTATCTGAAATATTTAGATTTGTTAAAAATGTCCATGTAATGTTTTTAAATAATTCCTTAAATATGCCAATCTTCCAAATTGCTGAAGCCATCTTTAGGCATTTATATTTTGGTAACATTTTTATATCGTATAATGCTATGGTGTCGTCATCGTCTGCGGCGGCGTCGTCCGAAGACACATTTGGTTTCAAACTTTACCAGAAGGTTCAATACCACAAAAGGAAGGTTGGGATTGATTTTAGGGGTTATGGTACCAACAGTTTAGGAATTTAGGGGCCAAAAACAAGCATTTTTGTAGTTTCCGGACAATAATTTGTGTGTTAGTGTATAGATCTCTCAGAAATTATACCACAAGGTTCCATATCACAAAAGGAAGGCTGGGATTGAGTTTGGGGGTAGTTACCCCAACGGCTCTGGAATAAGGGGCAAAAAGGGGCCAAAAACAAGCATTTTTCTATTTTCCAGACAGTAACTTGTGTTTAAGTGTATGGATGGATCTCTCTAAAATTGTACTACAAGGTTTCATACCACAAAGGGAAGGCTGGGATTAATTTGGGGTTAATTACTCCAAACGGGAGGGGGTTCAAAAATGTTGGGGGGATTTTTTTTTTTCAATTTTTTTGGGGGTTCATATTTTTATTCTTCAAAATTTTAGAAATTTCAAATGATTGCACATTATTGCGCAATAGCAAGAAATCTTCAATTGCACAGTATTGAGCAATAGCAAGAAATCTTCAATTGCACAGTATTGCGCATAAGCACAGTATTGCGCAATAGTAAGAAATCTTCAATTGCACAGTAATGCGCAATAGCACAGTACTGCACAATAGCACACTAATGAGCAATAGCAAGAAATCTTTAATTGCTATGTATTGGGTAATAGCAAGAAATCTTCAATTGCACAGTATTGCACAATAGCAAGAAATCTTCAATTGTGCAATAGCAAGAAATCTCCAATTGCACAGTATTGCACAATAGCAAGAAATGTTCAATTGCACAATATTGCGCAATAGCATAGTATTGCGCAACAACAAATTATTGCGCAATAGCACAGTATTGCTCAATAGCACAGTATTGCACAATAGCAAGAAATCTTCAATTGCACAGTATTGCACAATAGCAAGAAATCTTAAATTGCACAGTATTGCGCAATAGCAAGAAATCTTCAATTGAAAATAAATACAGATCTTTTAACCAATTTCAATGGGATTGATTTAAAGTCTATAATTTTTGGGGGTTCTAACCTTGTATTACTTTTTTTTGGATATTGGGCCCATTTTAAAATTGGTCTACATTGAGGCCAAAAGGGTCCAAAATTAAACTTTGTTTGATTTCATCAAAAATTGAATTATTGCAGCTGTATGATATGCTGAATCTTATTGTGCATTTAGCATTTTTATTTTGGGCCCTGTTTTCAAAATATTCCATACATGTATTTAAGTTTGAAGGGTCTAAAATTAAACTTTGTTTGATTTCAACTAAAATTAAATTTTTGGTGTTTTTTTATATGCTGAATCTAACCATGTTGTTAGATTTTGGATATCAGACCATTCTAGGTAAATTAAATGTCCCATTTCAAATTTTTAAGATCTTTGACCACATTTATTTTGTGTCAGAAACCTATATTATGTCAAAATTTTGATCACAATCCAAATTCAGACAGTATCAAGCTTGAATATTGTGTCCAAACTTGCCCCAAATGTTCAGGGTAAGACCTCTGCGGTCCTATCTGGCTGCGCTCAGCGAAGTATTTTATTATAAATGTGTCATTGTTAGAACCTCAGAGTAAACAGATATTTGATTTATTGGGATTTTATATGCTAATATTTTATTGTTATGACCATTTCTTTACTGAAAAGTGCCAATAATTTTTCATTGTAACAATAAATATTTTGATATGTTATTCAAACCATGAGAAAATATTGTTTGCAATAAATTCTTGTTTACTATTTTAAAGATTTATTTGCATTATATTTAATAAAAATCCCAGCTATTTCCATGTTTATGTTGTCATAAATGTTTTGATATATTTTGATTATGGATATATCATAATTTGACTTTTTAATTTTTCGATATACTAAGGATTTGCTACCATGGCTACCCTTAGGAATAGATAACCTTAGCTGTATTTGGCAAAACCTTTCGGAATTTTGGGTCCTGAATGCTCTTCAACATGTACTTTATTTGGCCTTTTTAACTTTTTTGATGCAAGCATCACTGATGAGTCTTTTGGAGACGAAAAGTGCCTCTGGAGTACAAAATTTTAATCCTTGTATCTATGATGAGTTTATTGACTACTTGTCTTTTGTTACCATTCTTGACTTCTTTAGATAAGATTTGTTATGTTGTTTAAAATGGCCAATGTATTTATTTGAATAAATTAAGGGATCTATCTTTTTGGCAAAAACTTACTGTGTTTACACCATGAACATTATTTTGAGTACAGACTTTTGTAAATGAAACATTTCAAGGTCTTGCAGCACCTAGATATATTAATTAATAATAATATATAAAAGTTTAATACATTTTGTATTTGTAGATTATTTGAAAGTCACATCAACAATTACATAAGAACGAGCTGAATGTGTGTACATTCTGTAGCCTGCAGTCAATATATACATTTAAGTTGTCTGTTAATACTCATTGTCCTTAATCATTAAAAGTTGTGATTTGGGGACACTTCCCTCTAGGGAAAATAACCTCAGATGGGTTGATCATTCTGGAAATCTACCAGCTATAGATGTGTTGTAGTTACTTATAAAAAAAAATTTGGCTGCTGTTGTGTTTTGCTGAAATCCTGAAGGATCTATGAGCAACTTTTGTGTACATATCCTTCATTTAAGATGGTATATGGATCTTCCACCATCCTTGTTGTAAAAAAGCAGGACACAATAAGTCTAGATTTTCGATGCAGGAACGGATTTAATTATAAGAATTTTCTTTTGAATGAACAAATCTATGTGATTTTAAGTTATTATAAATCATGTTTCTTAATTGAAATCCTAATGTATACGATGTCTGCTATGAAATGTGCCTTCGTGTACTTGATGTACTGTGCACGTGACTTCCATCATTATGGAACAATATAATGCAAGAACAAAATAACATAAGTAAATGTAAAGAATAGAAAATGATACAATACATACACATATACAATAAAACAAACAAGTAGTAAATATACATAAGATTATCATTCATAGTGATCATCTTTATGAACAATTCATTTCGTTGCGGCTTGACGAAGACATTTAAAACATTTAATTTTAAATAAACATAAAGATGTAATTTTATTCCACTTTTAAAAAGAAAGAAGAAGGAAAAGATTATAAATTTATGCTGAGGTTTATTAAATTAATATGTAATACATGGGACTGTAATTTCTGTAAACAACCTAATAAAAATGTGCCCAATGTTATCAAGTGCTTTATCTGTTGATAAAATGTAATCTCCTTCAACACATAAAGTGGGCATCTCTAGTACAAAGTAGAAAAGAAGCAAGATTAACCATGATCTACAACATATAGGGGAAAAAATCAGTGTCCTGTTGGATCCAACTTGGTGCCCCTCTGCTTGCCGTCTTGTCCTTTATTTTTATACGACCACACAAAATTTTTTGGTATCGTATAATGATATGATGTCGTCGTTGTCTGCGTCTGCGTCCAAAGACACATTGGTTTCCGGACAATAACTTTAGTTTAAGTGAATGGATCTCTATTTAATTTTTAAAGAAGGTTCAATACCACAAATGGAAGGTCAGAATTGATTTGGGGGATGATGGTCCCAACCGTTTAGGAATTAGGGGCCCAAAACAAGCATTTTTCTAGTTTCAGGATAATTACTTGTGAATAAGTATTTCGATTGCTCTGAAATTGTACCACAATGTTTAATACCACAAGTAGAAGGTTGGGATTTATTTTAGGGGTTCTGGGGGCCAACAGTTTAGGAATTAAGGGTTAAAAAGGGGCCAAAAACAAGCATTTTTCTAGTTTCCAGACAATAAGTTGTGTGTAAGTGTATGGATCTCTCTGAAATTGTACTACAAGGTTCCATATAACAAAGGGAAGGATGGGATTGAGTTTGGGGTTAATTGCCCCAAATATGTAGGAATTAGGGTCCAAAAAAGGGCCAAAAACAAGCATTTTTCTAGTTTCCAGACAATAACTTGTGTGTAAGTGTATGGATCTCTCTGAAATTGCACTACAAGGTTCCATACTACAAAGGAAATGCTGGGATTGAGTTTTGGGGTTATTGCTCCAAGGGGGGTTTTAAAAAGTTGGGGGGGGGGGGGGGGTGATTTTTTCCCAATTTTTTTAAGGGAAAAGTTTCAAGAAGAAATCTTCAATTGCACAGTATTGCGCAATGGATTTATAAGATCTTTGACCACATTTATTTTGTGTCAGAAACCTATATTATGTCAAAAATTTGATCACAATCCAAATCCAGACAGTATCAAGCTTGAATATTGTGTCCAAATTTGCCCCAAATGTTCAGGGTTCGACCTCTGCGGTCGTATCAGGCTGCACTCAGCGAAGCATTTTATTATGAGGCTGACTTCATTCAGAAGTTTCCCAAGAAAAAATTAAAAATAACTTTTCGCTTTATATATTAAGATGATGACCATTGTCCTTTCACAGAAAAATTCTAAATTGAATGACTACGTTGACTGCATCTATCCCAATGAACTTAAAATACAGCATGCCACAGTTAAGTCGGTTTCTTTTCTTGACATAAAGTGTGAACTTTCCAATTTCGGTTTAGATACATTCACGCAGCTCCAGAATTCATCCCCGGTTTTTGGTTGAATTCGTTGTGCTCTGTCTTTATTGTTCCGGCTGTGTCATACTTTGTTATTATTGTTTGTCCTTTCAGCGGTTTTATTTTTGGACATGATATTGTTTTTATATTGTACATGATTTTTAAATACCACCTTGGTTATCTCTTTTTTTACAGGAGATGCTGAAATGAACACATTAAAATACATTTTTAATACAAACTGGAAATCAAAATTGCAATATTTTATAACGTGAACTGCTGTATGAGATATTCGAATAATAAAAATCATAAAATGGTACAGTTTACATTCCATCTGCTGAAGGAAACGGTTTTCGACACTTCTTAAAGTTGGTTTTACTCTACTATTCTGAATTATTTTTAGCTCACCGTTCCGAAGAGGAACGGTGAGCTTTAGCCATCACTTGGCGTCCGTCGTCGTCGTCCGTCTGGTGTAAACTATTTCAAACATCTCCTCTGAAACCACTGAACCAATTCCAACCAAACTTACCTGAATGATCCTTAGGGTATCTAGAATAAATTTTGTGTTTTATTTTCTGTTTCGTCAAAAAACATGGCCGCCATGGCTAAAAATAGGACATAGGGGTAAAATGCAGTTTTTGGCTTATATCTAAAAAACCAAAGCAGCTAGAGCAAATTTGACAAGGGATAAAAGTGTTCATAAGGTAAAGTTCTATCAGCCCTGAAATTTTAAGATGAATCTAATAACCCATTGTTGGGTTGCTGCCACTAAATTGGTAATTTTAAGGAAATTTTGCAGTTTTTGGTTATTATCTTGGAAAGTATCAATGATAAAGATAAACTGTAAACAGCAAATATGTTCAGCAAAGTAAGATCTACAAATAAGTTTTATATGACCAAAATTGTCAATCGACCCCTTAAAGAGTTATTGCCCTTTAAGGACAATTTTACACAATTTGTTGATCATGTTTTCAAACTTTAAAAAAATCTTCTCCTCTGAAACCACTGAATCAATTCCAACCAAACTTAAGCTGAATGATTTTTAGGGTATCTAGAATAAAGTTTGTGTTTTATTTTCTGTTTCATCAAAAAACATGGCCGCCATGGCTAAAAATAGAACATAGGGATAAAATGCATTTTTTGGCTTATATCTAAAAAACCAAAGGAGTTAGAACAAATCTGACATGGGGTAAACATTAGGTGAACTTCTATCAGCCTTGAAATTTTCAGATGAATATAATAACCCATTGTTGGGTTGCTGCCACTAAATTGGTAATTTTAAGGAAATTTTGCAGTTTTTGGTTATTGTCCTAAATAGTATTAATGATAAATATAATCTGTAAACAGCAAATATGTTCAGCAAAGTAAGATCTATAAATAAGTTTATATGACCAAAATTGTCAATTGACCCCTTAAGGACTATTGCCCTTTGAGGACAATTTTACACAATTTGTTTATCATGTTTTCTAACTTTAAAAAATCTTCTCCTCTGAAACCACTGAACCAATTCCAACCAAACTTAAGATGAATGATCCTTAGGGTATCTAGAATAAAGTTAGCGTTTTATTTTCTGTTTCGTCAAAAAACATGGCCACCATGGCTAAAAATAGAACATAGGGGTAAAATGCAGTCTTTGGCTTATATCTAAAAACCAAAGGAGATAGAACAAATCTGACATGGGGTAAACATTAGGTGAAGTTCTATCAGCCTTGAAATTTTCAGATGAATCTAATAACCCATTGTTGGGTTGCTGCCACTAAATTGGTAATTTTAAGGAAATTTTGCAGTTTTTGGTTATTGTTCTTAATAGTATTAATGATAAATATAATCTGTAAACAGCAAATATGTTCAGCAAAGTAAGATCTACAAATAAGTTTATATGACCAAAATTTTTAATTGACCCCTTAAGGACTATTGCCCTTTGAGGACAATTTTACACAATTTGTTTATTATGTTTTCTAACTTTAAAAAATCTTCTCCTTTGAAATTGCTGAATCAATTTCAGCCAAACTTGGGCTGAATGAGTTTCAGAGTGTCAAGTATAAATTTTGTATTTTATTTTCTTGTTCGTCAAGAAACATAGCCACTATGGGTAAAATGCATTTCTTTGCTTTTGGGGAAAATATGACAGATACAAAGAACATGTCAATGGAATTTTTAAGCCCCTCATTAATATATATTAAAAAGCAGAACTAATCGTTGATGAAAGATTTAAGCAAAAAATTACAGGCTCTTGAGAGCCTCTTGTTTTGTTTTATTATATAACGGTATAAAAATATTTCAGTGCTTTGTGATGCAGTATTTAGCAGACACTTACTATTCAGAATGACATATATTGAACAAAGTGTATTTTCAACTTTCAGGAAATATATTTAAGAAGAAAAGCTGTCTAAATCTTTACGTCACAAAAAAAAGAAGAAATAAAAATTCAGACCACCTTACAGATAATGTCTTCTACTATCTTCAGATATGATGTGTCGATCTCGTGTTATGTCTCCTGTACAAACACGATGTGTTGACTATGGATATAATTATGAGTATACTCTGGACTTCTCTCAGACGGCAATAAAACGATGTTTTAGGAGTCGTCCGTTTTGATGTGCAGGATGTAAAAGTACGCAAACATGCCGGGTAGGAAATAGGAACGTTATATCTTATGGATCGTGTGGGGAAAGTACCAAGCTCTCTGTACGTTATTAAAGAATAATTGCGAAATCTCTTTGTGGGGTCTGTAGATGGCCTGTTTCAATCAAAATTTCTTATCATATCCAACAACTAAGTTCCCAGTGGCATTCGGAACTAAAAACACCCTTAATTTCCAATGACAGTCGAAATTCTCGCCCTTCATCCGGTAGACCGACTTTGCAGAACCTAACTTTGCAATCTTCGTTAATTTGTTTTCTTCCTGAATATGCATGACATACTTGTAACTGAACGTTAATACGTCGGTCAATTAATAAATATCCGTTAAAGTTTCAAGAAAAAAGTTGGCTCATAGAAACTGTTCTTTCTGTTTGTAGTCCTTACAAATTTCTAATTACGAAGATAATAGGAAAATCAAAAGGAAAGGAAATTTACATAAAATAGACATATATAAAAAATAAGGAGAGGTGGAATGATTGCAAATGAGACAACAATCCACCAGAGTTAACTGAATGAAGTAAATTTAAGAAATTATAGGCACTATACGACCTTCAACAATGAGAAAAATGAAAAATGTGAAATAATTCAAACGAGAAAACTAACGGCCTAATTTATATCAAAACAATTTGTGTTTTTTGTCACATCACAGACAAGAACCAACCACAACCACTCAACTACAGGTTCCTGATTTGAGACAGGCTCATAAACATGTTTGTGAGCGCTCAGCCCTCCCTAACCTGGGACAGTGGTGTAACAACACAACATAAGAACAACAAAACAATGGAAAGTTGCTACAAAGAAAAAAATGTTTATTTTATTGGTCATGGCCTACTTGTGCCCAGGAGAGAAAAAAAATATGAACATCAAAATTGATGGTGATGGTGGTGTGGGCATCGAAGAATCAAAAAGTAATGTCAAGTAATGTCTGTTGAAGTGATTCTTGTTTCAGGCTATGGATGAGACGTCATAGAATATTCTTGATAAAACTGGGAATGAATCAGGAAAGCGTAGAACTAGACTTAGGTCAGAAGAAACTGATATGCAATCTATAGCCTGAAATGTCGACCATTCTTTCTCTTCTGCTGCTTCGGATTTTGAGAAATTAAAATGTTTAGTTTTTAGCAATATAATGTTACGCACTGAGGTAATAAACGAAAACGGAGAAAACGATTAAAACAAGTTATAATTGGTTTATTTTACTTCTGTCACGTCCGAGTCGTAATAGTACACCATTGTACTACATACTCTATATCTACAAATATATACAACTAACATATGTCGTAGTTGATTCCATTTTGAATCAATAGAACATTTAAATTTGAATATATAGGTGTGTGTTTCACCAGACACGGACATTGAAATCATTGACTTACAACTTTCAACACGGAAGTACAATGCTTTATTTCGTGCCATTCTATTACCAGTAATACTGATGATTGCAGATGTATTAGTTAGTTAATTTATGTTTGTAAGTACCATTTTATTTATACCATTTGACAATTTCTGGCTTTACCTTTAAAACATCAAGACACGCATAGTATTAATGAAACATGTTTTGTTTACTTAATAAGGAATGAGGATTTTCATTATTGATACGTAGACTGGGGTTTCAGGAAGGACCAGAATTTACTCCAAGACTATTACGATATTGAAGATAACATTGGTACTGGAGTATCCAGTTTCTTTATTGGTGTGATCTGTTGTATTGTTCAATATTTGTTTTGTTTTTTTCTGATCATTTGTGTTATACTTTTTACTGATGTATTTCAAGAATAAACTCATGTTCCTATTGTTAACATACTTATAATTGCTTAACCAAATATCCCATTTCTGTTTCAGATGTAAATCAGACTATGTCATTGAAGATGGCATCCTCAGCATCTGTTGTAAGTGTATCAATTTTAACAGCCAATATTTTTATTTCACAATATTGAGCTATTTTTGCCACTGTATACGTGTCACCTATGTCCGTCGTTCCGTCATTCTGAAATTAAAGAGTTGTTTGAACTTTTCTTGTGTCTGCGTCTAAAGGTATTTGATTTACTTTTTGTACATCAATGTGTAATGATGACTTACAAAACTCAATTGAGTTTCCCTTTTTGTAGAATGACTTTTGGGGGAATTAACTCTTTTTGGATCGTGAAAAAATACTTTGCTGACTTTTTTGTCATGGAAAATATACAGCAGATATTTGGGACATTGGTATATCATAATGACCATATACATGATATAAACAGTGCATTTTTCGTTCCGACATATTTTTTACAGCGGATGCCCATCCGGGCATTCCGGTGTTAAGTTGCCACAGACATTTCTACCCACGTGACTTGCGTTTTTGACTGATAACCGAATGTATTTCGTATAATTACACAGATATTATCGAGTGCGAAATAACATTCCTTATCGCTTGTTATATATTGATTTCATCAATAAATATTCATGAAAATAATTTTTAAGAACATAGATAAATGATATGAAAATGTTTTGTCGTGAGAAATATATATATACTGTGACGAAAAAGTTTAGTATGGTACTTGAACTAAAGTGTGTATTCTTGTGGTTGTGTTGTGTTGTTGGGTGTCTAAGTTTCACTCGTACACGGACGACAAATGCCAAGTATACTCTTTAACAGGGTTACCCTTGAAATCTACTGGTAGCGTGATTAAGGGAATCCTGGTCACATAAATAAACAAATGAATCCTGGTGTAGTCTGAACGAAGTCTTGCAAGTGAACATAAACACGAAGTCGAATAAAAGTTCAATACTGTATTATTAAAATCATAAGACTATAACAAAGTTACAAGTATAACACAATGTACATCTAACTTCAGGCTCAACAATACGGTTCTCCTCTCTACTCTACAAACGTAACGGTAACTGTCCTCTCCTCACTATATAAATTCTCTCTCCTCCTTATTCCACGCTCTTTCTCTCTTTTATATGACTCCTACAAGCCCGTATACAAATATAGATTACTAGGGCAACCGGGCACCGTGTAGTCCGTGCTCCTGAAGTCCGGGTGCTCCGGGTGCTCCGGTGATCCGGGCTCCTAGTGTTCCGTGCTCCTTACATAAATTTACTAGATCACCATATGCAAATCATTAGGGCTCACTAGTCAAACAAAGAAATCTAAATATAACTCCTAATTAATATAATCTCTGATGATCTCTAACTGTATTAAATGGCTATGGGTGAAAATACAGATGTATGTAAACCTGATACAATCAGATAACACGCTTGACCTAACATATAAAAATGTTACAATACCAATAACAAATCAAGAATACCGAAAATTTGTGTTAACGCATGCGGAAGAATTATATCTCAAGAACGTTTTGCAACAAACGCGGGAAAATATGAATGCCTACTCAAATCATATCTATTAGAAAAACGAATTATTACAGAAGAGTGTCCACCATGCACTTGCATAGTCCGAGATTACTCTGACGTCCAACGGCTGTTTTGCCAGACAAGCTGGGGCCGTGGGACGTCAGAGCTCGTCCCATATCAAAAAGTGGATATTTGCCCGTCCAAAATAGATGCGCTGCTTCGTCGCTTCTGGTGCCAACGGACGGCCTTGGAATTATATAAATCGGGTATCAATTTGTTCATTTTTCATTTATCTCTTCATTTATGTAAGTTTCACCTACCTGCCATCCTTTATTTTCTCATATTTAGACAGTTTTCACAGTGACCCACCGATTCTGGCATTTTGACTTACATTTTGAAAGATTGTCATGTGATCACGAGAAAAAAGTAAGGCACAATGGACTATGGGAAATGATGTATGCATATGACCCTAGGTCAATATGAATATATAATCTAACACATCGCTCATTTATGATGCTAGCAATGTAAATATCCGAGAGCTTCCGAATGTTATCGTGGTTGGCACTAAATGCTTAATACCGATCTCCTGTAAAGGAGGTGAAAAATCGTGGTTTGCCACTAAATGTTAAATATCGATCTCCTATAAAGGAGGTGAAAAAAGTATAAATATTTGCATATTTGAGTCTCGAGGTCGCAAAATCTCTCGTAACTTGACGTCCATTTGAAAATAAAAGTAAAAATGTCTGAATCGATGGGTCACTGTGAAAACTGTCTAAATATGAGAAAATAAAGGGTGGCAGGTAGGCGAAACTTACATAAATGAAGAGATAAATGAAAAATGAACAAATTGATACCCGATTTATATAATTCCAAGGCCGTCCGTTGGCACCAGAAGCGACGAAGCAGCGCATCTATTTTAGACGGGCAAATATCCACTTTTTGATATGGGACGAGCTCTGACGTCCCACGGCCCCAGCTTGTCTGGCAAAACAGCCGTTGGACGTCAGAGTAATCTCGGACTAGCACTTGCACTGCGCTATATCGTTAGAATAGTAGAATAGAATGATATACAAATGGATGAAAATTATATATAACTGTTATATAAATATAAATATAATATATAACAACAAACCAGAGTATACTGATAACCTGAGACTACTATAACACATATGTGTTATAGTAGTCTCAGTGATAACAAATGATTATATCACTTCAATATAATAGTTATTACGGTGAGGTTGAATTCCTTGTCATTTATT
This sequence comes from Mytilus californianus, assembly GCF_021869535.1. Taxonomy (NCBI): domain Eukaryota; kingdom Metazoa; phylum Mollusca; class Bivalvia; order Mytilida; family Mytilidae; genus Mytilus; species Mytilus californianus. The sequence goes on from NW_026262745.1 coordinate 9,257,396, forward strand.
CATCATCCACACACGAACTTGTCTCAGAAAATAATATATCTATGTACCTTAACCTAACTTTCAGTTATAGAGATGTGTTTTTTTTTCTGAGACAAGTGCTTGTGAACATCCACCAGAACATGCGGTCATCCGATGATCAGTACTTCAGTACTTTGATTTGAGATATGGCTGTAGGTGATGGCATTCGTGTGACACATCCGGTTTTACCTAATAATTGTTTTCGTTAACTTTGATCTGTCAATGTTAACAATACTTTCTGACGTTTCTACATCTTTCTTTAATTTTTCGACTTTAAATCTTAAAGAAATATTTTGTAAACACATGTAAACAAATGGAGTAGTATTAGTATTTAGAGTTTGTTATGCAGCACATAGTATGATCAGTTTATTATTCTAAGTTTTGCTGTGATTTTTGGGAAAATATTCTTTTCAATTAAGTATATTCTGTCCAAATAAGCCAAAGATTTTTATAATGTAGAAACCCGTTGTTGCTGCCATCGATTTCGGAACCACGTTTTCTGGATAATTTTTTATGCTTACTCTAGTAAAGACGATTATGACAAATACCTTCAAAGGAAAACGGAACAACCGAAAATAAATTGTCCTGCATGGTCGGCTGGTGGATGGATGACCTACAAAGCACCAACTTGTGTGTTATTTCGTCCAAACCAAAAGTTCCAAAGTTTCGGATACGAGGCACGTGATTATTACAAGAATAACCCTAATAAAGAAGATTTAACCAAATGGTTTTATTTTGAACACTTCAAGATGATGTTATACAAAGAGAAGGCAAGTTTCTGTTTAACGAAAATATTTAATTATTCAAACATTTCTTTTTGACTAAGGATCCTTACTGATGTAGGTTACGAGTGTACTGTTGCTGTCAAATCATTGCATCTCGGTTATGTTTGGGAATCTCGTTAGTTCTCTTAACCTTAAATATATATATAATATTACATACTTTTTTAATTTTGTATTAAAATTCTGTGCAACATACTCTTTATATTGCTTATAATTTTGACTCTCTGTGCTCTTTCATATTGCATATCTATTATGATGTAGGACGACATAATATAATACAGGTTGTAAATAACAGTTGCTAAGTAACTGCCAGAGTATTTGTTCATACCTGTGATTCTGATGCCTGTAATACCTGTTGAAAAGTTTGATCGTTACTGATTTTGTAACGTTTCTTTTATTATTCCTCTTATCAAGATTATGTGGGGACAGTTAAAATCTTAACACACTAACTTAACCCCACTACATTGTTATCTGCGAGTTCTAAGGTAGAAACGATACCAGTGGGTTGTCTTTCGTTATATCGGAATGTTCTTTTTTAATCTTTAGGGTATTTTATTAATTATCGGTTAAATTTTTCACATTTTTTCTACGCTCGGAGCGATTAAGACCATGACTATATAATCGACAATTGTTCTTTGATCTTAACCATTTACGATTATTGATAGTTTTTATGGTGTTCGGTCGCTCTCTTTGTTAAGTATTAAGAACATTAAGCATCAACATCGAACCTCCCGGGGAAAAACAAACATCGAACCCCCCGGGGAAAAACAAACATCGAACCTCCCGGGGAAAAACAAACATCGAACCCCCCGGGGAAAAACAAACATCGAACCCCCCGGGGAAAAACAAACATCGAACCTCCCGGGGAAAAACAAACAAACTCGTTGTACAAACAAAACGACAACGAACACACGGTTAAGATAACCTGACTTGGTACTTGCACATCATTTAGTTGGGTCAAACCAGTGTCACGTGGGTACAAACCTGTACCATTACTTATCTATACAATATGTCATAGATTTAACAAAAAGTACCTGCACAGTGCTTCCAACTAGATGACCAATAACTTGAAGAAGGAAATAAAACGGCACGTGATTTGGTGTTTAAATAATTTTTATAGTTTTGTTGATTTCAGGACGAATTGTCGAAAGATACATGGCTTGTAGAATCTATCAATGTAGAAGGTAATTCGGCCAAGAAAATGAAAGCAGTCGATGTTTTTGCAGCCGTTATTGAGTTCTTCAAAGGACACTTTCTTAAAGCTTTACAAGTGAGTCACGGAGATTGTGTTATTAATCAGACTGGAGGTCTAGGTGACAGCTCTTCCAAGACAAAAACTAGAAAATTCTGTAATGATGATGTTCACTGGGTACTCACCGTACCGGCTATTTTGGACCTAAAAGCAAAACAGTTCATGCGCGATGCTGCTGAAAAGGTACGTTTTATGGTTAAAGGACAATGCGTTTATTTTGTATACTTTATTCAATGGGAAAAAAAAATAAACGATTTCCGTGCAGCCAACATGAATTTCTGGAATAAAAATTCTTTTTCTAGTACATAATAGAACCGAGATTTTAAAGCCAAAAAATACCAAAAAGGTCCGCAACATTCTGTAACAGCTGCCTAATGCAAATATTGTCCGAGGGAGTTGTAAGCCTCCAAAGAGAATGTTGTCTTATAATAGAAAAATTAACAGGAACAATTAGTCGAATAATTGTATTTGTGAAACTATACAGTTATAATTCATTAGTGTGTATGCTAGGTATAGCTGTTCATCATATACTGTGTTAAAACCAAAGAGCTCTAGGACACAGGACACAGTGCATGCAATGTTGCCAATTTTCAATCCATGTTTAAAGTCTTGTAAAAAAAAATCTGCCTTTCGGAAGCCAAGTACCACTAAAATATCCCCTGGTTTTCTGGAAATCTTAAATAGTAAACTATGAAGCGCATTAATCCTCAATTTTTTTAATGCAAACTCATAGAAAGTAAATTTTGGCTCAAAATGGTCTAAATATACTTCTCTGTTACCAAAAGTTTCATTTCTGCAAATGTGTTGCAAGGTTAGTTTAAGTAAACAATGAAATCAAAAGCACTATTTTTGTCCTAGTCGGGCTTCTTTTATGTTCTACGTTCTAAATTTAAAGGAGTGAATTGGTGGTCTGACACCTACTGACATCATACACCATGTACTGTATTACAACACTAGATATGGCAGACGAGAAAAGATATAACTCGACTTCCGAAGGTTATAGCTTTATAGCCTAGTTGGCCTAGAGATGTAGGGCACTGTTCAAAGTGCAGGCGTGTTGTCAGGCTCTCACAGAAGCAGGGGTTCGAAAACCACTGAAGGAAGAAAACTATTTTGCAAACGCAAATTTGCAGATCTAACATTGTTGGGCTCAATTTCAGGCGAAGTAATATATATAAATTATGGTGTAAGCCCTGTATAACCCTGAGAACGTCAGTCGTGTAAAGTTGTCATTTATTAAAGATAGCTTATGTTTTGTAAAGCATTTCCTATTCGGCATTGTCTAGGATTGTAACACATGTACAGCACATGATTTATAGTGAAAAGTACACGGTAAACCTTGTAGATCAGCTGTTTTTGTTTGTCATAGATATAAGAAGATGTGGTAGGAGTGACAATGAGACAACTCTCCATCCAAGTCACAATTTGTAAAAGTAAACCATTATAGGTCAAAGTACGGTCTTCAACACGGAGCCTTGGCTCACACCGAACAGCAAGCTATAAAGGGCTCCCAAAATTACTAGTGTAAAGCCATTCAAACGGGAAAACCAACGGTCTAATCTATATAAAAAACGAGAAACGAGAAACACTAATGAACCACATCAACAAACGACAGCTACTGAACATCAGATTCCTGACTTAAGACAGGTGCAAACAAATGCAGCGGGTGTAAACGTTTTAATAGGTACCAACCTTCACCCTTATCTGAAACAATAGTGTAAAATCACAACATAGAAAGACACACTATAAAATATCAATTGAAATGGCTTAACTCAATCAAAAGACATATTAACACAAGTGAACATACACTGAACGAATAAATTTGATCTATGACACAATGTAAATACAAAATCAATAAAATAAGGGGTTATATGTTAAACAATTTCAGAAAAATAGCCATAACCTTGAACAAAATGCCGCCAAATAGAATAATGTACACAGGTAAATGAAAATAATTTTGTTGGAAGGTATACAGTATAAATGGAGAACGGAAATATTTTTTACATAGTATGAGAACAGAAGTGAAAATGTATAGCCATACCAAACACATCAAAGCTGGTATATATTGAAAATAGAGAGACGAGATATAACATTAAACAAATAAACATTAAATAATAAGAAAGCATTACAGATTGTATCAACAGGTCAAATTAACAAGAAAGTACGATTTGAGAGTATTCGCAGTTACTGAATGCTAGTTAAATTAAAAGCCAAAAACAATTAATAATAAAAAAATCATGCATCAGAGACTAAAATCAACTAAAACACATAGGGATTTAGTATTTTAACGTCATGGACAGTCAAAGAAGACATGACGTGCAATGCCAAAAATAAAAGTATCGACAGGCAGTAGGATAGTTAGGAGTTAAACTCTATATAGAAAAAATGAACGTGGATGTGAATTTATAATACATCCCGTTTGAAAAGAATACAAATTTAGTTATGTTTTAATTTGCTAATGACAAAATCGATATTTGTGCCAATGTAAAATATATTCAAAGATCTAATTACAACATTGGTAAGATAACCTTTACTAATAAGTTTGTTTAAAGGTTCGATGAGTTTACACGGATCACATAGTGATTTCCGCGCTTTTAGTACAATATTACCGTAAAATTAAGGATGTGAAATACCGCTTTTAATAAGTTTTCTACAGGTACAGCCAAATTTACTAATCAAATCTTTGTATCTATGAAAGAATTTAGTAAAAGTTTTAAGTAATTTATGGTAACAAAATCCCTGACTTAATGATTTACCAGTGATGCATTGATTACGTTCGTTAAAATCTATGACATCACTACACACATGGGCATAACGAACGAGTTGGGATATATAAACACCGTATGATGGAGCCAAACGAACATCGCCGTCTAAAAAAGGAAAATTAACAATAGGGAATGAAAAATCGTCTCTTTTGTCGTAAATTTTAGTATGGAGTCCTTTAGCAATTGAAATGTCTAAATCTAGAAAAGGACAACTACTGTTGTTTATATTAGATTTTGTTAAAGTAAGTTTCTTTTGGGTAAATTTCGGTAGTATATAACTCTGGATTATTTAACGAAAAAATATTATCAAGATAACGGTAGGTACTGTTAAATGTATCAACCAAATGTAACAATGACGTGTCTTTACTAAGTTTGGTCATAAACTGAGATTCATAGCAATACAGGAATAAATCTGCTATTAAAGGGGCGCAGTAAGTGCCCATAGGAATACCTACTACTTGTCGATACACTTTATCGCCGAAACGTACATATATGTTGTCCAGGAGAAAATTTAAGCTTCAATCATATCTTCACATTTCCAGTAAGTGTATCTAGTATACTTTCCTTTTTAGTTACAGAAAAAAGGCTTTAAACGAGTTACAGCAAATAGATTTGCAATGAGATTTTTCAAAAGACCATTTAATTAAATATCGTCTGTATATCTATTTGATAAACATTTATAATGATTTTTAACTCCACTCATATGGTCATTACACTTATATAATATTGGTCGATCCAGCTCATGAAAGTATACCTATACTGCCAAGCTACAAATTTAATGTCGGAATATGTTAGTTTTCACAAATATATTTGCAAACAACCCTGAAAGACATATTGTGCACACTGGAATAAGTATTATATGTATGTGGATTTGTCTTTTTAGGCAGGAATTTCCACTGACCAACTGTCACTTGCTTTGGAACCAGAGGCTGCTTCTATACACTGTAGACAACAGCCAGTCGGCGTAGAACAAACAGGGGGTTACAAAGCTATTGCTAGTATGAAGGAAGGCGATAAATATATTGTGTTTGATCAAGGAGGTGAGTTAAGGGGAGGGTTATTATATGATAATTCTTATATGTTGCATATCTACAAATACTTGAATTGGATTGGTCCATTAGAAGTTTTTCACTTGGTTTACACTTCGCTAAACCATGTTACCGAAACTACTTTCACTGTGATCTATTCATGCGCTATACACATGCATGTGATCAAGGGGTACTAAGCAAATTGAGATTGAAAAACAAATTACATATTTGTTTAAGCATAGAAACAATAAATAATGCATTCAAGCTTGGAAAATTTATGAAATTTGAATAAAATGAAATTCCGCGAAATATGAATGATCTTACCGCGTTAACGTCATTTGCATTATAATCGCACGTTTATGGATTTCAGAAAGTCAATATGGCTGTTAACTCCTTATTAACGACATGTCTATTGTGCATTTGATGGTAAATAGAAGCTAATGAAATGAAATGTTAATTGAAAATTGCGAATGTTCTGGTAAGAATTATAAGGAATAAACACATTTTTTCCAGAAGTTATTGATATGTCATGCAGGAGCCTCTGGCCATTGTAAGTCTTGTATGTTTTTTTTATAAATTTGGTTAATTTATGTGTTTCGGAGTTTAGTTTGACGTCCATTTTTGCTGAATTAGCAGACTTTTTTTTTGTTCAGGGGCCAGCTGAAGCTCGCCTCCGGGTGAGGGATTTTCTCGCTTTGTTGAAGACCCATTTCTGTTCTTTGGCCGGGTTGTTGTTTCTTTGACACATTCTCCGTGTCCATTCTCAATTTTATAAAGAATAGGTTTTGTAATTTTCTGACTAGGACTCTGAACCGCTATGGTACTCCGAACCGCGATGGTCACGCTGAGGTGCGATAGTTTGACGCTGAAGTGCGTTTTTGATCACGCTGAAGTGCGATGGTGGCATTGTGACGCTATCTTGTTGATAGCTACGCCGCAGTGCGATGGAGGTAATGCTGAAGTGCGATGGTCTAAACAAACTACATTTTCAATGCTTTTCATGACGATGTAGATGTCAATTTGTATGTTAGAAGCAGTTTTCTAAGTTTTTAAGTTGATAAGGGGCTTCTTTACTTTAAATACTACGAGAAACGGGGAGGATTGGTGGATAGGGGAAAGTTAACCTACTGTGGCGATTTTTTTTTTCGAAATCTACAACTTGTTCCTTTCTACGTTATATGGAGCGTGAATTCTCTAAATACATACGAGTCCGCGGACAGACTCTCCTTATTATAATATTACGGTAAACGAGGATCTCATGATAGGAACAAGGTAAAGATAAAATGTTAATATAAAATTATAATGCCCACATGTAGAAAATCAAAGAGGACGAACTCTATCATTTAGTATGCAACTGTAATAATAATAATAATGAATTCTTTATTTAAAGAGGGTAACTCAATTAGAAGTAGTCTAATTTTCATTGAGGCCCTCAAACAAAATACATGTATACAGCTAACATTCATACATTCATACATTAAAATACAATATATATTACAAGTATATAATCAATTCAATCATTCAAACATACAAATGGCAATAAATGGTAATAATTGGTAGTTTGATTAAATTTTCTTATTCTTACAACAAAAGAAAGAAAACAAATTATTCGACTTGCATAGAATTTTCAAGAAAATGATTATAACAATGTTTCTTAAATAATTCCACATTTCGACAATTTTTTATTTTGAGTGGTAAATTATTCCATACCTTTGTTGTAGAATAATGAAAAGATTTTTTATAAAAATTTGTATTTGGTCTTGGAACAAATAGATCATTATTAGAGACAGATCGTAAGTTGTGGTGTTGCACATTATTAATATTTAGCATTGCTAAGTAATCAGGTGTTAGTCCATTTACAATTTTATACATTAGAATTGATTGTTGGTATTTTATTCTTTTTGTAAAAGATAGCCATTTTAAAGATGAAAACATAAAATTAGATGGAACAGAAATATCGCATTCAAGTATAATTCTTGCTACTCTTTATTGAAGTTTTATGATTCTATCTGAATCTTTTTGTAATAAATTTCCCCAAACTGAACTACAATAGTCTATATATGGTAGAATATATGCATTATAAAATAGTTGTCTTGTGTGTATAGGCAAATATACTTTAATTTTAAACAAAAGTGATATTTTAGATGAGATAATCTTGCATATACGATCAACATGATTTTCCCAGCTTATAATTTTCATCAATGTCAATTCCAAGTAATTTGAAAGAATGGACATTTTCAATACATGTTTCATTGACGGAAATACATAATGCTGATAGTTGTGTAAGTTTTTGTTTTGAGCCCAATTTCATACACTTTGTTGTTTGTGCATTAATTTTCATACTGTTATTGTTACACCGAGATTGTATAGCATTTAAATCATTTTGCAATATGCTGTTTATTTTTTCAATGTTTTTATTATGAAAATGCAATGTTGAATCATCAGCATATAAATCCATGTCTGATTGTTTAACATGAAGTGGTATATCATTTATATAAATTAAAAATAACAGAGGACCTAAAATATGTAATGAAAGACAGACATAGACAATGATGAATGTAGATTTATATACTAACTGTTAAATATATCTACATGTACTTCTCAAAATAATCTGTGGATTTTAAACTAGCCATCATGCGTCAGATAGACCATCGCACATCAGCGAACGGACCATCGCACTTCGGCGTAGACGATCGTAATTCAGCGTGACCATCGCACTTCAGCGTCCCCATCGCACCTCCGAGTCCTACATATATATAAAAGATAAGGTGAAAATGCTCTTAAATTTTGTTCCTGAATGTTTCTGGTAAACTATTAAAATTAAAAATGTTTGTCATGAGAAAAAAAAAAACTCTCACAAAAAATTAATATCCGGTCCGCATTCATAGTATAAAACTGATTCATGAATGACAAGTTATATGCCGTCGTAGAAGCTAGTTTTAAATGCTGTCATGAAATATTATATGGAGAGATTTAACATTTGATCCGTTGCCAAACTTGCCAAAATACAACAACATAGTCCATGGATTTGTTTTAGGGAGCTACCATTTGATTTTTAGGGGGGGGGGGGCTATAATGAAATTTGAAAAAAAGACAGGACAGGAGTTTTGAGTTAAAAAAAAAAAGGCAGGATGAGACACTTTGCAAAAAAAAGGCAGTATGACAATTTATGTAATAAAAAGTCATAATAAACTAATAAAAAAAAAGGCAGGACAGAGATTACAACTAAAAAAAATACAGGACAAAATTTTTCATCCTAGCCAATCCCACCCCCACCCCATAAAATTCAAATGGTAGCTCCCTTAAAAGTTACGGAAAAAATGTTTATGATATTCTTCTGAGACGTAAAGTTACTCTTTCTTTAGTGATACAGACAGCAGATATGATGGAAATAAACAATAATATCTTCTTTACTAGTGTCCTTATTTTCAGGTGGAACAACAGACATTACAGTTCATGAAGTTAAAGGGCCAAATTCAGTTAAAGAGATTCACCAAGCATGCGGAGGACATTGGGGTGGGATCACAGTGAACGGAGAGTTTTACAAGTTTCTAGTTAGACTACTGGGCGGTTTTGTTATTAATGACGTAAAGAAGCATCACTCAGACGCTTACTTCGAGCTGATGTACAATTTTGAACATGCCAAAATATGTTTTAAGGAGGACACCGATAAAACAACTATTCGAATTCCCGTTGCATGGCTTGAAACATACAAGAAAAGTACAAGGCAGGAATTGATAGACGTCATACCGCAAACAAATTTTAAAAACCAGATTGAACTTAAACACGGCAAAATGAGAATCAACCACAACCCTTTTGCGCTCTTTCTTTGACTATTCAATAAGTAATGCAACAAATGAACTTGATAAATTATTAAAAAAACAAGAGCTGTCCGGTGTTCATACATTATTAGCAGTGGGAGGGTTTTCAGAGTCGTCTGTTTTAATAGATGCCGTTAAACAAAAACTTGGTAAAAAGGTAGATGTTATTGTTCCAAGTGACCCCGGATTGGCTGTTCTTAAAGGAGCAGTTATGTTTGGATTTGAACCAGGAACAATTGAGTCACGTGTTTCTAGATATACATACGGTGTAGCAATGCAAAGAAACTATATAGATGGCGTTGACGATATGTTAATGCGTCCTACTTTTGGCAGTCTTATTGATGATGTTTTCGATATTCATGTTAGGAAAGGACAAGTGGTAGAAATTGGACATTTTGAACCAGAGCATACCTACTTCCCTGTTGTAAATGAGCAAAAATGTGCTCACTTCGAATTTTTTGCATCAGAAGAAGAGGACCCTAAATATACAACAGAAAAAGGTTGTAATATGTTAGGGGTACTCAGTGTTGATCTTACAAGAAAGGATTCAAAAGATGGAGAGCTTTCATTGAAAATTAATGCTAGTGGCACCGAAATTGTAGCAGTTGTAATAGAAAAGGCTACCAAAAATGAATACAGAGCTTACTTTTGTTTATTTTAGCTTTTATTAAATAATTCTTCCCAGAGTACTCATTTTTCTATGAACCAAAAACTTGGTATATGGCATTGAACCAGCAGTCACGCATTTCTACAAAAAAAACCCACACCAACAAGCACTTAAAAGACATACATAGAGTATAATATTTACAAAAACAAATAGATATATGTGCTTAAATATAAATATTACAGAATAAAAAGGGGACTAATATCTGAAAGATAGAGAATAATGAGAAAAAAAGAAAGAAAAAAGAAAAATGGATTTAATGATCAAACATGTTATAGAATAAAGAAATGAAGACCCCCCTCCTCCGAAAAAAATCCAGACCCATGTTTTTCTCGGAACTATAGAATTAATTAAGAGCCAATTTTTTTTTAGATAATTGTTTGAAATTAGAATTGTTGTTTGTTATTTACAAGACTTGCCTGAAATGGCATCGTAAATGTATTCTTACCTGTTTTTCTTTTATCAATATTACCTACTTGAAAACACAAATGTACAATTATACTAATAAATAAAAGCATATACATATTTAAATGTGTTATTTGAAATATAAGTTTTCTACATAAGGAAGTGCTTGTGAATGGTAACAAGTCATGACTATGACAGATGTTTTCCATTCGTTTGATTTGTTTGAGCAATGATTTTGCCATTTGATAAGGGACTTTCCGTTTTGAATTCTATTTGGAGTTCGGTTGTTTTGTTATTTTAGTTATTTGTTTCCAATTTCTCTCTCAAATGGGAATAACTCATCCCCCGCAAGTAACATACGTTTGGCTGAGGGATGTAAAAATACAGAGGTACGTTTGGTCAAAATCGAGAGAGTTTAATCTGATGCCTCATGTATAGAAGATTCCACGCTCTCTACACGTGCAGTCACTTCTTGTAGGTTGCATGTGGCAAGACAAAGCTATGTCTTTATCCAACATACCTTCATTTTGCAGTGGCTGTTTTATAATTATACCGCACTTCACTTCATTTCATTAAAGAAAATAAGTTAAGGTGCGTTTACACGGTACGATTTTCCATCCGATTTTCCGTCCGATTTGATTCAGTCCCTCAGGTAAATCGTACAGTATTTTGTTTACACGATACGATTTTCCATCCGATTTTTAACAGATTCAAACAGGTGCTTTTGCTTGATAATTGAACAAATATCACGTCGAGCATCATACAACTAAAAAAAAATCCTACGTTATTTTACGTTTATTTATTTATTTCTAATGTCATATAAGATGTTATTCCATATTGATAGAACTTTAGTAGGTTTTTCAATATGAATGGGATTTTGAATAAATAAGCATATTCACCTGCGGAAAAAGTATATTCACCGCGCAAAACGTCGCGTGCTGTTACGTGTATAATAACGTTTGACGTTTAGTTGGTTTTGGTAAATAACTGTTATTTTACACATATTTTTCTGTCTCGTAACATGGAATAAAACAATTACTGTCTTTTGTTTCGGTAAATATGTGGTTTAATTGACTTTTGAAAAACCTAGTGACATTCACTTCGGCCGTTGGCCTCAGTGAATATCAGTTTTTCAAAAGTCAATAAAACCACACATTTACCTCATCAAAAGACAGTAATTGTATAATATTCTTCCGACATTGTGACGTAACGATTCCTGGAAGGACTTCATACTCATATGCATGTATTTGGCGACATTTTTGGAAGCTTTAAACAGTATCGGCGAACAGTAATGTATTTTTAGACTTTAAGTCGTAGACTTCTATGGTGTACCTAGAAAAATTTGTATATAACCCCAAATCCCCACTGTTCTTCAAAACAATAAACATACAACTTAAATATTTTATATCTTGTATATGTTAGCTTTCCATATCTGATCCTGATATCGTGGCGCAAACTTCTCATGCTCAGGTTTTGATAAAGTGCTGAATTTGCAACACGGAGTTGTAAGCGATATAAAAATGCTTTCGTCCTACAAAATGTGTCACGTCGCTCGCACTGGTGTCGCTTAAATAACTTATAAAATAAGATTAAAGCTGAAAAATATAATGAATAAAAGGAGATATGACCGTATACGTCAATAAGGCAGCAACCCAACGACAAAAATAACAAAAAAAAAACAACATCCATAAGCCTTATGTCATGGAATAGGAGTTATTTCCACTGGAAGAACAATTACTGTAACAGTATTTGTTCCTTACATAAGATAATATTTAATTCAACAGGAACTGATAGCATACCATTGTTTATAACAAAATTTCCAGACAACCTCTATTAACAGGAAAAAATATATGTTGACCTATAAAGGCCAATATATAGGCATCAACAATCGAAATGTGTCTGTACAATATGTCAAGTTGCCTGCATTTTATTCATTAAAATTTTTTAAAGATTAATGGGGACCCGAATGATCGTTATATAAGAGGTTTCTCAACATCTTGCGAACGAAACAAAATCACCCTAACTTGACGTAATTTGCCGTAACGAGAAAAGAGGGGACATTCATTTAAATAATAATATTGGACTATTGGTTGTTCACTTCCCTTAGAAATGTCTTTTACATAAAAATATACATGCAGGTTTTTTTTTTAAACCATTTTGAGTTGTAGACATATTATATTGACTTGATATATATAATATATAATATACAATTAACACAGTAGTAAATCTGATTTAATAAAGAATTTTGGCGAAGAATATGAAATATTAAGACCAAGGGCAGTAATCGTACAAGAGATTTTAATAAACATGACATCATATCGAATTTTATAGTACATACATGTGAAAGAGGTTACATGTAGAACCTTGGGATGGGAGGGACTAGGAATCTTTTTGAAAACTTTTCTAGGCTCAGATCAAAGGTAAATAGTCCTGCGCAAAAATGAGGTAAAACAAATCTAAAAGTAGGATCATTTAACAGACTGCACAAGAGTAGGCGTGTGTACGTAGAACATGTAATAAAAGAAGTGAAATCATTTAGTCATTGGTTCGTTTCACCGCCACCAAAGATGGTAATTTTCTTGTGTGTTGTAGAACTTTGTGCTGGGTTATCAAAAAGACGTGTGGATATAATAAATGAAACATATTAAAGATTTGTCATCTCAATCACTATTCAATCCTTTATCAAATGCTAATCTCGCCGTGATATGCATATAATACTTGCCACTGAACGTTAAATATCCAACAATCAATCAATTAAATGCAAACCAGATGCAATGTTAACAATAATTAACAACGACATTACAGAAACAATATTCTTTTTTTAATGGATAAGGAAGATAAATCGAACGCATATGACGACATGTAAACAAACGGAACTCAACGTAAGATTATGCAACATTCCACAACACAAAATTAATTGGAACACTAATGTTTAACCACAACAATAAAATGCAAGGTTGCAAAAAAAAATATCAAATTGTTTCCTGTTGTCTTTAAACACACTGCAATATCGGTAGAAATTTGTTACTGAACAAAATCACCGCTCCTTAATAATTTCTGAATTTACAGTACTGTAAGATTCTCAAAGACTTAGTGTACACATGGATCTGTGAAACTGTTACATTAATCATGCTAATTAAATTAGTCTCTGATGCATGATTTTTTATTATTAATTGTTTTTGGCTTTTAACTAGCTTTCAGTAACTGCGATAACTCTCAAATCGTACTTTCGTGTTATTTGACCTGTTGATACAATTTGTAATGTATTTTCGTTATTTAATGTTTACTTATTTAGTTTATATCTCGTCTCACTGTTTTTAATATTTACCACCTTTGATAAGTGTTTAGTATGACGATACATTTTCACTTCTGTTCTCGTACTATGAACAACAAAATTATTTATTTTGTAAAAAAATATTTCCGTTCTCCATGTATACCTTACAACAAAATTATTTTTATTTACCTGTGTACGTTATTTTATTTGGCGGCATTTTGTCCAAAGTTATGGCTGTCTTTCTGATATTGTTTTACATCTAACCCCCTTGTTTTATTAATTTTGTATTTGCATTGTGTCATATATCAAATTTATTCGTTTAGTGTATGTTCACTTGTTTTTATTAATATGTCTTTTGATTGAGTTAAGCCATTGCAATTGATATTTTATAGTGTGTCTTTCTTTGTTGTGATGTTACACTATTGTTTCAGGTTAGGTTGAAGGTTAGCGCCTGTTAAAACGTTTAAACCCGCTGCATTTGTTTGCACCTGTCCTAAGTCAGAAACCTGATGTTCAGTGGTTGTCGTTTGTTGATGTGGTTCATAAGTGTTTCTCGTTTCTCGTTTTTTATATAGATTAGACCGTTGGTTTTTCTGTTTGAATGGTTTTACACTAGTCATTTTTATAGCTTGCTGTTCGGTGTTCAATTTTACGTTGTGCTCTGCAGATATCGATATAATTTTTGGTAAATTGGTTTGAAATGGTGACTAGCAGATTGAGTATGATGTTTCGTTTGATTGACCGACTTTTGGCAGAATTACGGACTTCAAAAGCTTCATGAAAACTGTACATTTGTCTAATCGCAATTTTGAATCACCTATATATCTGCAGCTGATATTTGATGAATAAGAGTTATTGATGACTTGCATATAAAAATGAGAACATGTGGTATGATTGCCAATGAGATAACTCTCTACCATGGTCCAAAATGAAGTAGAAATTTACATATCAATTTTTCTTTCGTTCCTACTGGCAGAATTTTTTTGCGATCACGTGCACACTTCATGCTGGTACAAACTCATCCGATTTTATATAACGTATTTCTCTTTCACGATTTCTCTCAGTTAATGCAATATTTGCCGATGTTTCTCAATTATTCACCAATTTCTTTAATCTTTTGACGATCTTTTTATAATAAAAGTAACACTTGGAATTTGTTATATGCGTAATAGATTCATTTCAAGTAATAATTTGCTTTTAAATAATGTGTGTTTGACTATCTTTTACAGTAATATTTTGTATATATATATATATATATATATATATGTATTGTCCAAATAAGTATTATTTTTTTCATAATGCAGAAACTCGTAGTTGCCGCCATTGATTTTGGAACCACTTTTTTTGGATATGCTTACTGTAGCCAGCACGATTATGATGAATACCTTCAAGGAAAAGAAGAACAATCGAGAATCAAATGTCAAACATGGTCGTCTGAAGGAGGAATGACTCCCAAAGCTCCGACTTGTGTTTTATTTCGTCCTAACCAAACGTTCCATAGTTTCGGAAACGAGGCACATACTTACTACAGGGACCATCTTAAAAAAGGAGATTTAAGAACATGGTTTTATTTCGAACACTTCAAGATGATGTTGTATAAAGAGAACGTATGTTTAAGTATACAGTTCCATTTCATTTTTTTTTCATATTTTATGACCGCATCGACAAGTGGTCTGCAGGAACCACGGTTCGATCATCAACCAAAAACTGCTGCTTCTCTGTCAAGCACGCGGCATTAAAACTACACAAACGTGAGAGTTATAAGTGTTTAAATAGCTCGTAGTGGAACTTTTGTGTCTGGGAACGGGTGACATGTCTTCCTGTAGAAAGAAACTGTGAGCTATAACTAGTGAATAATCCGTCATGTCGGTCTAGAATAAAGCAGGGTTTTGTTATGCTCATTTTATTTCAAATTCATAGTCCTTACTATAAACGTGATATTTTCATTGAGTGTTCATCATTTAATCAACAATTTGTGTGGAATATCACACTATGGTAGCGGAGTTCTCTATACACTACGACTTCGTGTTATCGATGCACTAGTACTGAGACTTCGTGTTCGTGTACTGTGGCTTCCATTTTGGAACACCAAAACATAATGTAATTGGTATTTTCAATTTTTGTTTCTATATTTCTTCTAATTTTTTTCAATGACATGACCTATTAAAAATGAGTTTTGCAAACATTAATTTCAATTTTGCATACAAATAATAATGAATCTACAAGTAGCTTGATTGTATTGTTTGAATGTCCGATCCCGTTTCAAGATTTTTGACAATTTATTTAAAAAGTATTGACACAAACGCCACAGCATGAATTAAAATTAGCTGTCTTTGATATCAAACAAGCTTGATCCTTAAAATTGTACATAATTTTACACGTTAAAACTATACATGGAAGGGTTTGTCAGCTTGTGTACTGTGATTTTGCGTTCATATCAATCCAGTCCTTCAAAGCGATTGTGAATGTACTGCGACTTCATGTTCAACAAAAGCAAATAATTTTAAATACTTAAACATTGTTTCATCTTTTTAGCAAAGGTCTTTGAGACATAATTATAGAATGCTCTCATTCGATCTTTATCAGTCTCGTGAACAATCTGTATTTTTTCGAAAAACAAAGGATATGTGGTATCAATGATCCATGACACAAAATCAGTATATGCACAGCAAAAAACACACAAAAAGCGAAGGAACAGCGCTTTTATTGCTGTTCTTTATCTCAAAATCATAGTGATGCCTTGAACACGGAGCAAAAAAAAAAAACAACTCTCATCTCACTGCAAGTTTAAGACGGTCCCTAACACCGGTTTGAGCGGAATTCTTTGCAAAAAGATTCGGGTGGACTTCGTAAGATGTATCACCTCCAAATCGGGCACGGTCAAAAAAGTACATACTGAAAAGAACTAGTAGTACATATTTAAAAACAAAATAGTTCATACCCATATAGGTGTAAATAAAAAACAAGGTAGAATATATTTTAGTTAATATTAAAGTTTCAATTCAAATGAAAGGTGAAGGACTGCTGATCCTTGTACCCATAATTGTACCTTTAGTGTTTCCAAAATGAAAGGTAACGTACACCGGAAACGCAAAGGCACATTTCATAGAGGAATTGAGGACACCATACACTTAGTTGATGAATTGTCAAGCAGATTATAGATCATGCGGCATTCGTTTCATTTTTCATTTTCTAACCCAATATTTACCATTTATTCACAAACTATCCCTGTAGCACAATCGAACGTTTTATTTCCCTCAGTAATTAATTAACGAACGCGTGCTTTGGCTAAGATATTGCTATCTGGCGTAATTTCCTAACAACACTTGGAAACGTGGTAGCTAGATGTCTTGTAATTTATACAAAAGGGTTGGCACGATGTAAGTTTGCATATGACAAAACGTTAATGACCTGGAAAAACTTCTCAATTTTTGTGAATTACCGGGGTCGATGTATAAATTTGCCTCTGTAAATCTAAGAAACAGGTATCACGGAGAAGATCACCAAGTTCAAATTTGTACAACTTTAATTGTCTGATTGTGATGAAAATAACTGAACAATTTTGGAAAATATTTATATCTTGCAAAAAAAATACTTTGTTTAATGTATACATGTATACTCAGGCAATGAGATGCATTGTTGCTGCGTTTCCTCGATAAATGGTTTAATTCTTCCATTTGAAGCCCTTTTCTTTTAATTTCATGGCGAATTGACTAAAGATACTTGACTGAAAGAATCAATAAATGTTGATGGTATTACGCCTAAGCGAATGAAAGCAGTAGATGTCTTTGCAGCAATAATTGAGTATTTTAAAGGACAGATCCTGAAAGCTTTACAGACGAGTCATGGAGATAAGGTGACTTCAAAGACGGAAACAAAATATGACAGCTCTTCGAAAAAAAACTGGCCCATTCACTAATGATGATTTTCACTGGTATCTCACAGTTCCGGCTATATGGGACTTAAAGGCAAAACAATTTATGCGCGATGCTGCTGAAAAGGTATATAATAGAGTTACACGACTTGTTTCTGGAACAACCATCTTCACATACGCTCGAGTCCAAAAGTTGAATAACCAAATATATAAAAATCACAAAGGGACTTTTTTTTAAGATCCGGTTTAACCGTCTTAGGTCATTCTGTACTATTAATACAGTTAATACAAACAGCTAGAGGAATGTTGTATCGGTGCATCTCTACATGTTTAATTTCACCAATTACTCTCCTAGATATGGTTTCTCCTTAAACTGATTTAATGTGACTTGGTTTCATTTATTCACACCAGTTGCATTAGTCGATCGTTCGAGAGATAACGAAAGCGGAAATAAACAAGAACAAAATGGATGAGAAAAATAATGCTTAGAATTATTGATTTAAGTTATTTTCGTGTTCCTTTTCCATTTTTCAGAACAGCAAAAAACATAAGCCGAACGCAATTGATTCGAGTAGCTATAGCAAGAAATCAGAACAACAATTTTTTTTGTCGGAGACAGTTTACCATGGGTTCTGTTTTTCTTTCTTTCCCTCTTTCATTTTTCTAGCGTAATGTATATTTTTATCTTTAAAGTATATTATATAAAAAAGTGTGACACATGAGACAGAGTTGACTCTGAATAGGAACCGGGACAATATAATTGGTATATCTGTTCAACTCGGTTTATTAGACAGTGTTTGTCCAAACCCAGGAATAAGACTTTCAATGTAAGCCTTTTTGTATAAGTTTTTTCTTTTATATTTACTATTTTTTTACTCTCACACTGAAATCGGCATTGTGTATTTTGTCTTTATAGGCAGGGATTTCAAAGGATCAATTATCCCTTGCCCTGGAACCAGAAGCTGCTTCTATACACTGTAGAAAACAACCGGTCAGTGTAAAAGAACAACCTTGTGGTAACAAAGCCATTGCAAGTTTGCAGAAGGGTGATAAATATATGGTCTTTGATCAAGGAGGTATGTATTCTAGAATTACTAATAACTTATCCTAAATAATAAGATAACACATTCGCTGAAGCTATAGTTTTACGGGTTATTATACCCGCGCTCTGAAAGGATCGGGGGTTTACTAGCTTACGTCTTTCCGGTATTCGGTGCGCGTTTCCGTCCATAAAAGTTTGGTCGTTTTTTGTCAGGAACTATAAATCAGATTTTCCTGAAATTTGGTATTAAGCCTGATGTGAACTTGCTAAACTGTGTGATGCATTTCGAGATTCATCGCTCATCCACTTTGTGTTAAAAGATTATTTGTATATTCTTACACATATGTTGTCGCATTTTTTTTCTTCAGAAACTACAAATCAAGGCTTTCTGAAATTTTGAATGAGCTTTATATGTGAGAGTGCTTTACTGTGTCACGCCTTCTCATGTTCATCGCTCATTAACTTCCTGTTTACCGAATACTTATCCAATCTTACACATAATGGCCATGTATGAAATTCCGACTCAATTTTCTCGAAACTATAAATCAGAGCTTCCTTTTATTTGTTATCCAATCGGAGCACCCTAAATTTGTAACCAACATTCATATAAGCATGCGTATGATGCGTTTTCAAAGCCATTGCTACATATATGGTTAATGCATAGACTTTTTTCAAGCCTCACTCATAACGATGCCTTGTTTGTAGGTCTTCCCTTTTTAAAAAATACAGCTGGATCCGCATGTTCAAGCTGTTTAACTAAACAATATATAGGAATTATATATTTGACGCGTGATTCCTTTCATAGCTTTATTATATGCATGATAGACTTAAGGCTCATACTAGTTATATAAAAGGAATATCTATAGCATAGACTGAGAAAGGTACAGCCGAAATGATTGTCTTCTTAAGTGATGCAGATTGTTTGAGCATACAGAAACGAAACCATTTATGGTATTATGATCGACTCATGTCTTTGTTTTTAGGAGGAACAACAGATATTACAGTTCATGAGGTTACTGGGCCTAGCTCTGTTAAGGAGATACATCAAGCTTGTGGAGGTTATTGGGGTGGGATCACAGTCAACGGAGAGTTTTACAAGTTTCTAGTAAAAGTGTTTGGCGGTTTTGTCATTAATGATGATAAGAAGAACCATCCAGCCGAATACTTTGAGCTGATGCACAATTTTGAACGTAACAAAACAAGTTTTAAGGAGGACACCGATAAAACAACTATTCGAATTCCCGTTGCATGGCTTGACGCATACGAGAAAAGTACAGATCAAAAGTTAAAAGACGTAATACCACAGATGGATTTTAATAACAAGCTTGAACTTTTAAATGACAAAATGAGAATCAAACACTCGCTTTTCCGCTCGTTCTTTGATTATTCAATAAGTAATGTTACAGATGAACTTGATAACTTATTCAAAAACAAGAGCTTTCTGGTGTTCATACATTATTAGCAGTAGGAGGGTTTTCAGAGTCGTCTGTTTTGATAGATGTTAAACAAAAACTGGGTAAAAAGGTAGACGTTATCGTTCCAAGAGACTCCGGATTGGCTGTTCTTAAAGGAGCAGTTATGTTTGGATTTGAATCAGGAACAATTGAGTCACGTGTTTCTAGATATACATACAGTGTAGCAATGCAAAGGAACTATATAGATGGAGTTGACGATGTGTCAATGCGTCCTACCCTTGGCAGTCTTATTGATGATGTTTTCGATATTCATGTTAGGAAAGGACAAGTAATAGAAATTGGACATTTTGAACCAGAGCATACCTTCTTCCCTGTTTTAGACGAACAAAAATGTGCTCACTTCGAATTCTTTGCATCAGAGGAAGAGGACCCTAAATATACAACAGAAAAGGGTTGTAATATGATAGGGGTACTCAGTGTTGATCTAACACGAAAGTCTCCAAACGATGGAGGACTTTCATTGAAAATTAATGCTAGTGGCACTGAAATAGTAGCGATTGTAAAAGAAACGGCCACCGAAAATGAATACAGAGCTTACTTTTGTTTATTTTAACTGTTGTAAAATAATTCTTCCCAGAGTGCTCATTTTTTTCTATGAATCAAAAACTTGGTACAATGTATATGGCTTTGAATCAGCAGTCAAGTATTTCAAAAAAAACCAACCAAATAACCACTTAAAGACATACATAGGGTAAAATTTGTATACAAAACAAATAGATTAATGGGCTAAAATATAAATATTACAGAATAAGGGGGGGGGGCTAAAATCTGAAAGATAGAGAATAATGAGCAAAAAATAAAGAGAAAAGAGAAAAATGGACTTAATAATCAAAGATGTTAAAGAATAAAGAAATGAAGACCACATGCACCCCCCCCCCCCCCCCCCCCCCCCCCAAAAAAATGTAAAGATACACAGCTACGTTTGGTCGATATAGAGAAAGTTTGATCCGATGCCTCATAAAGAGAAGATTCCACGCTACATTATACCTTCGTTTTAAAATTATACCGCACTTCATTCCATTAAGAAAAAAAAGTAAATCTTATTTAGAATTGACACATATACGGTATGGGTTTTTCTCATTGTTGAAGGCCGTACGGTTGCCTATAATTACTTACACCCACTTTATTTGAACTTTGGTGGATATTTGTCTCATTGGCAATCATATCACATCTCCTTATTTTTATACATGTATACAGTTAACAATAAAAATGAGCTTTAGAAAACTTTGAACTTTGAAGATCTTACTTGTTAGATTGTTTCCGGTCCCTGAATATACATGAAATATTTGCTACTTTACCTTATTTACAAACAAATTCCTTTCAATCACAATTACATTGTTTCCCTTGTTTATATCCTGCTTTTACTTTGAAAACCATTAAAAAAACCTTCCACGCAATATTAACCCAAATATATTTCTCAAGTTCAAAACTTTCTGAAGTTTTTGAAAGAAATAGAATTGAGAATGGAAACGGTGAATGTGTCAAAGAGACAACAACCCGAATAAAGAGCAGAAAACAGCCCAAGGCCACCAATGGGTCTTTAACGCAGCGAGAAAATCTCGCATCCGAAAGTGGGCTTTAGCTGCCCCTAAACAATAATGTATACTAGTTCAGCGAAATGGACGCCACACTAAACTCCAAAACATATAAATAAACCAAAATTCAAGAAACACGCAAGACTAACAAAGGCTAGATGTTCCTGACTTGGGACAGACGCAAACATGCGGCGGGGTTAAACATGTTTAGTGAGATCCCAACCGTCCCCTTATACCTACAGTCAACGTGAAATAAACAAACACATTTTATTTTTGTGAGTTATGGGTTGTTTGCTTATGAGAGAGCTGTCTACCTTTAGATTTTGACTCTGTTGGATAGTTGTCTCATTGGTAATCATATCGCATTTCCTTAATTTATATGATAAAACCAATGAAAAAGATCGACCATTAGAGGTGCACAGTTACTATCCATGATGGTCTGGATGGAGTTTACAGAATAGAGAATAATGGGCAAAAAATTTAAAGAATGGAGAAAAATGGCATAAAAATTAAAGAATACAGAAATGAAGGAACCCCATTTTAACCATCATCTATAGAAATGCTGATAATTTGACAATGTTTTATTTTGCTATAACGACTAAAAAAAATCTTGTCAAGCAAGAATGTTAAAGATTTAATTATATCCGAGCATTTCAACGAACAATGATTTGAATATTTAAATGTTTTAATAATCAGGTCTTTAATAAATCTGGTACAATGATAACCGATATTTCTTATAGGATTAAACACCTTTTTAGAGGAAGGCGTTTAATCCTATAAGAAATATCGGTTATTTTTGTACCAGATTATTTAAAGACCTGATTATTAAAACGCATTCAACTTGTTTACCAGGTTTATGTTTTCAGATTCTGTGGAAGAGTAGTGTAAAAGTTACAAAAATCATAACTGTCAACAGATTTAACTGCACGATTAATAGAATTATTTTTTTTATTTAAGGGCTTTACCTGAATGTTTTATACTCAAAGAATAATTGACAACTGTGTTTTGATAGGCTTTATTGCAATTTTGAATAATTCAATATTTAATAGTAAAAGGTGCATTTGTTAGATAAACAGTTGATTTAACAGTAGTACATTTTCTAGAAGAAGATATAAAGTGGGATTTAAAATGAGTTTTGTGTTTTAGCTAATCAATACATAGTCAGGACTTGATGCTCTGTGATGAAAATGTTCAGTCTCGATTTAATGGTTTTCCGTTATGTTTTTTTCTAATAAGTTTGTCGAAACAAAAGTTTTAGATTGTTTTGTTTCCTTTATATAAAATGTCAATGTAATACTTAGTCAAACAAAACACAACATTGTCAGCTGGCACCAAAGCATATTTATCAATTAAATCGTTTAGTTTATACCTTATTTTCATTCATGTTAGTAGCAGATATTAAGTTGATTATAATTCAACATCCTCAGTGGTGACTACTCAACGGAAAGTTAATTTTAAGTCCAGAACTTATTTGATACATCAAATGTTACCCCTTCAGTCTGAATAGAAGCAAGTATCAAATTTAGACTTTTCTCGTGAGCTAAAAATAGTGAAGAAGGAACATCTGACTACTAACCCTTCCAGATAAACTGAGATTTCCCTGGTTCATTATTGCGGTTTGTGTTACCAATCTTTAGTTTTCTGTGTAGTGATTTGTCTTTATAGCAATGGTGTTGACTGGCTTTTACGACGTGTCGTCAAGCGCCTTTACACATTGGTACTATTTCACAAAGGGGAACCAATTCTGAGTACAATTACTGACTTCGAATGACGTCATTGGCTGTCAATTCTGTTAGTCGAGCAAAAAATAGAAAAAATAATTCATTACTTTACAATTATCAAATTCGACAGTAAAATATCTTTCCCCATTTTAAGTTTAAATCTGAATGATGTGCTAAATTTCTAAATTAGACGATATTCGGCATAGATTTTCCGGTTCAATAATGTGTGGATAGTCTTGTATTATGAGGTCTGCAGTCGTAAATTATACCGCAACTAATCATAATAAAAAGCCATATCGAACTGCTCATTCGCGTTATTGCGAGAGAAATAAAAACACCGGCTCAGAAAATTATCTCGACTCTTCCTACAGTCGAGATAATTTTCTGAGCCGGTGTTTTTATTTCGATAAATTTCGTAAGTTATACTGAAATGTGTATGACTTACGAATATTTTTACTCTTAAGATTTTTTGTGAAAAGAGCCGCTGTATTGCAGATACAAATTAATTCGTATTGGATACCAAATGACATAGAAGCTAACAACTATAGGTCACCGTACGGCCTTCAACAATGAGCAAAACCGATACCGCATAGTAAGCAATACAAGGTCCCGAAATGACAATTCAAGTTAAAAAAAACCAACGGCCTGATTTATGTAAAACGAATAAAATATACAGCAACTGCCGACAACCACTGAATAGCAGGCTCCTGTCTTGGGACAGGCACAAATAGAATGTGGCGGGGTTAAACATGTTTGCTGGTGCCAAGCCCCCTTTACCCTGACTCTGGTGGAACAGTACAACATAAGAACAAACTATAAAACTTAGTTATAAAGGGCTTAACTCATCAGATCGATCATAACAGAACACAAAAGACAAAAAGGACAGATCTGAGAGTACTCTCAGTTACTGACAGCTATAGTTTAAAGCCAATAACAACTAATAAAAATCATGTCTCTAAAAAGACTAAAATATCAATCAATACACACAGACTTTTTGTTATTATGTAATTAGTAATATAATGTAATAAGATATTACATATCAGGCTTGCTTTGTAACATTATTTACATAGATGTGCTATCATTCATCAACCAAAAATCAGTTATTGGCAATCAGCAAACAAGAAAAAGAATAAGAAAGTACAGCAATTCATATTGTCAAACAAAAGCAGTTATAAGGTATCAATTTGATGACAAAAAATAGACGCAATTAAGATTTCATTCCAAATCCTTTACTGCAAAACATCTTCTGACAGTGTTACTGCATCTGCAAAAAAATGACACTTTTTCCTGGTTTTTTTTCCAATCGAATTGCTCTTTTTATAACAAGAGATAAGATCAATATTTATTTATTACTTATAAGTAAATAAAATGTAATCGTCTCATATCTTCGGGGCTGACACCTCTTAGATATGAGAAGCTTTAAACATCTATTACTTAGACCTTGACATCGACAGTGAGGCAGTTTGGGATCTTGAAATTTAAACCTCGCGAAAAAAATAGCATAACACTTTGTGTTGTAAGCTTATTTATATATATTCACACCGTTGTGACACAGCTTTCAGTGACATGACGATGCCACGTTATCTGGAATGGAACGATGAGCTATACAATATGATAACGGCTTACCATTTGTAAAAACTTGATCGATTTCATAGAGGGGGTATGCTTTTTTTGAAATTTATCTGCGTTTTTTCCCTTAAATATGTTTATTCTATTGCTTTTGATTTACAGTTTGTTGTTATTCGTGTGGTATGAGTATACATGTGTACGCCTATGATCACAATGTTCGAAAGACGACAGTCATGGTAGGTATACAAAGTATATAATATTTAACAAAGAAACGACGTCATTATTGTGATCAATACCGTATCTATTTTTCGATAAAATAGTGTAAACCACCTGAGTACGTGATTAACTATCATATATCTTTTTAAATCGTTTACCCAACCTATATATACTTATTTATTTAGCTTAAATCATTACGTAGTGTTATCTGTAGATTCTCGCGAGACTTCGTATCAAACAAGGAACCAATATTGAGCACTATTTTCGAAATAAACATTTAAAGGTTTTGACTATTTAAAAAGTATGAGAAAAGTTACAACAAATACAAGTAGGCTGGATTAAATAACAGTCGAAATCACAAAGGGAATTGATGGACATACAGTAAGACTATTCAATGTTATATGGGGACAAGACTTCTTTCTTACTTTTGGTTTTACTATCCTAATGCTATGGCTGTGTTTGGCTTTATCCAACATTTTCCTATTAGCATGGTGATGGCAGTTGCTTCGTTAAACTCCTTTGTAACTAGGTAGATGCATGTATGTGCTTCTATTACAGTAAGAAATTAATTATAAATGGTAGCTATCATTTAAAGTCCCAAGTGTTTTATGTTCAGCAAATAGCTGTGTTAGATATCAAAGTTAACTGAACTTTAAATTTGAAGTTTTGGACAAAAGTATTGCGATAAACAGTAAAAATAGAAAACAAGTGTAGGTTATTCTTGAAGTTGTAACATACTTAGCACTTGCTAATATACATATGTTTTTTATTTCTAGAGCCATTTGAAAAATTCATCGTCAGAAACAGTTATCGATACAGAAAACAGTTATCCACTATGGAGAGTGACAAGGTAATAATGTTCTTTCCTTTTTCTTTCTTTTACTCAAACACGACTATAAAGATATGAATATGTTTGTTTATATCAAAGTAATAAATGTTCTACTTACTTTTAATAGTTATTCAAAGTAGTGCACAACCGTGGAAATACGTTGCTTACATTATAATTTTATAGTCAGGCTTTGGAAATAGGTTTTGTAATGATAGAAATGTCTGAAACGTTGTAACTTTGGTTTCTCTGAAGCTAAATAATGCATTCAACTTACTAAATAAGCAGTGTCTGAAACTTTGTTACCTCTGTACCGTTAAATCACACGTGTTGTATTAAGGTATATAGGTAATATTTTCCAGAAACAAGTAACTGTGTTGGCTATCAGTTGGCTATCAGTTGAATTTAAAAATACAGCGTAATTTTATAATTAATAATATATACAAAATATACAAAAAAAGTCTTAATTTTGTCATCATTATTATTTTTTTTGCAGCTAGTAGATCATGGTAGAATTATCGTAGCAGCCATTGATTTTGGGACAACGTACTCCGGTTATGCTTACTGTAAGCATATTGATTATAGAAGGGAGCCTGTTAACCCTCCAATAATTTGCAATCCTTGGATTGGACCACAAAAGATGACTTCTAAAGCACCGACATGTGTACTTTTTAAACCAGACCAGAAGTTGCATAGCTTTGGTCACGAGGCTATAAGAAATTACTATGATAATCCTGAAAAATTACAATTACACAAATACTTCTACTTCGAGTATTTTAAGATGATGCTGTATGAACAAGAGGTATCTATCTGCCTTTATTCAATAATTCGTACTCTCGCATTTATTTTATTATAATTTGTATAAATAAATGCTGATGGTTGTCAATTGCGTTGGTAGGTATTGATGTTTGAATTTAACTGTTTTAGCTTGAAATTCAACATATTAGCTACTCTAAGTGGTTATAATGGACATTTGAAAAATTAGACGTTTAGTTGAAATCAAGTCATATCATCTTAAACCTCTTTAATTTCACTTTAAAAAACACAAACTTGTTGTTATTTTTATTTACGTTAACGTGCTGATAATATTACTATAAATAAGTAGGTGTGAAACAAATATACACAAGTACTTTAAACGGTTTGAAAATTAATGTACGCTTATATATTCTTCACTTTTCTAAAAAACAGTTAACAGTACATCAACAATCAAAATTCACTTTAAAAAATGAAGGTCATTGTCAAGAGATCAATTCCACCTGTATATATAGATCGTAGAATAAGAGGGGAAAGAAACACTGGAGGTCGGAAATTCTCCCCATAATTTATTGCATCCCGCTCCAACTTCTCAGTATAACTTTTTTCTGCAGGATCTTACCACAGAAACGTATTTAGAGGAATCGATAAAAGTAAAAAATGTTGAAAAAAGAAAAAAAATGAAAGCAGTTGATGTTTTTGCAGCCGTAATCGGCTACTTTCGAGATCAGTTATTAGGTGATATTAAGGATACAAGTGAAAAATGGTTTACTGGAAAACACGTCCAGTGGGTTATCACTGTTCCTGCAATATGGGATTTGAGAGCAAAGCAGTTTATGAGAGATGCTGCTAAAAAGGTAAGAAGTTTTCCAGTATTTTTTTCAGTTATTTAGACCAAGAAGGTATATATATATCCAGATAGATATTTATTATATTTCAATGGATATGCAAGACTGGCATATTCCTTAAATGTATAACTACATATACTTACGTATTTTTCTTTTAAAACATTTCCAATTTTGATCGATTTTTTCCCCTCAGGCAGAAATATCTCACGACCAGCTCATATTAGCACTGGAACCAGAAGCAGCTTCTATTCACTGTCGAAGGGTACCAGTTGGTGTTCAAACAGAAGGTGATGGAAGGAAAATTATTGCAGCTATGGCTCGAGGTTCAAAGTTCATAGTGCTTGACCAAGGAGGTACAGTGTTTTAAAGTATTCAGCAAAATTAATTGAATGGATCCAATTTTCAAAAAATCTATAGGTTAAATAATTTCATATTCAATGATAAGATATCAGTTGTTTTTCTCGATAAAGTTTTACCAAAAGTCTCAATTTTTGAATCGATAATTTTTTTTAAATACAATAATTGTAATTTCTAGGTGGAACAACTGATATTGCTGTACATGAAGTTACAGGGTTGAACTCGCTCAAAGAAGTTCACCAGGCTTGTGGGGGACATTGGGGAGGAATCACAGTTAATAAACAGTTTTATTGCTTTCTGGAAGAGATATTTGGTGAGAAAGTTATTAATAGCATCAAAGAAACAAATCCGTCTGCATTCTATGGATTTCTACGTCACTTTGAAGACGCAAAGACATCATTCAAAATAGAAAATCAAAAGGATCCGGAAGGACAAGTAACACTTCGTATTCCACTTGAGTGGATGGATACATTCAAGGCCATTAGAACAAGCTCGTTAGGTGAAACTATAGAAAAGACGAATTTCAGAGATCGAGTTATCGTGAAAAGGGATAAAATGAGAATAAAGAACAATTTGTTTAGAACATTCTACGATTATTCTATTGAAAACGTTTTAAAAGAACTGGAGACATTATTGGCGAAAAAAGAATTAAGGGACGTTAAAACGTTGTTGGTTGTGGGTGGGCATTCAGCTTCTACAGTGCTAACTGAGGCTCTCAAAAAGAAATTTCCGAAGATTGGAATGGTCATTCCAAAAGACCCAGGATTAGCGGTATTAAAAGGTGCTGTATTGTTCGGGTTTGAACCTGGAACGATAACGAGTCGTGTCGCAAGATATACATATGGTATAGGAACAACACGAGCATTTCAGAAAGGAGATCCAGAATCAAAGAAAATTACTGTAGAAGGTGTTGAAAAGTGCAAAGATGTATTTAGTAAACATATAGAAATAGGCCAGATTCTCGAAGTCGGAGAGGATAAATATCTCCAAGGACATGAATATGTACCCCTTTATAAAGATCAGAATAGCGTAGATTTTATTTTTTATGATACTTTGAGTAAATCACCAAAGTATGTCACAGATGACGGCTGTCGCCGTATTGGATCATTGCATTTTAAACTTACCGAGGGGATGACAGGAAAGCGAACAATGGCTTTGAAAATCAATAACAGTGGAACAGAACTTGTATCTCTTGTTACTGAAATAGCCACAAAAAAACAAAGTAAAGGTTACTTCCGGTTACCTTCCGAAACAAATTAGATTAAAGTCATTAAAGTAATCAAATATAGTGCAGAACAGACCTCGAGCCTACAACCTTGGAAATATTGAGCTTACAATTTATGATGCCAACTACAGTTTAATAGTAACTATAAACAATAAACATGTATGTATTTATGATGTTGGTAAACGACCAGAATTATTAACATATAGACAGCAATTTCAGTGACAATCCTGCATCTCTAAATCATTTAGTTTTCTCTGTGAATATACCCAGATTGAAAACAGTCAAGTACAAAATGGAACTTATTTCCCTTTCATTTGAGATTACATATTTTGCCTACCCGTGATAGACTTTTGTGTCTACTTTGTTCTATTTTTAATTGATTATGTTTTTGTTAAGTCTGCAAACCAATTCCCAACAACGTTTTTATCAGAATAAAGAATTTTATTATTCTAAAGCTAGCTTATTGTTTGAACATATAATTCATACAATCTCATATCTAATATAAATAAAATGAGATACAGTGTGTACGCCGATGAGACAAAAACATACCGACAAAATAAAAATACATCTATCTACAGGGCAACATAAAGTTATCAACAATGAACAAGTTTCTTCACAATGTGCCAAATTCTATAAAAGGTTATAAAGTTGTGAATAAATTAAAACAGAAACTATCAAAGATGGCCTATCATCACTTAATTTTCCAAATAAACAAAAATACATTAAGATAATTATGACTGAAAACAAAACAAAATTATGAGGTTTCTGACTTGGGAGAGGCACATTAGAATGTGGCAGGGTTAAACTAGTTTTTGAGGTCTTACCATTTAACTTACGGTCAACGGACAAAAAATGTACACAATAGAACATAAATCAAAAATAAGAACAGAAGAGACATTCAGTACTAGAAAGGCGTTTCATATCTAAGAAATGTATGACATTTTTGTATATTTTCATCTATACAAATATAATCTTTCATTCTTTTATAATTACATTACATGCATGCCTTCATTCTTTTATAAATACATTACATGCATGCCTTCATTCTTTTATAATTACATTACATGCATGCCTTCATTCTTTTATAATTACATTACATGCATACCTTCATTCTTTTATAATTACATTACATGCATGCCTTCATTCTTTTATAGTTACATTACATGCATGCCTTCATTCTTTTATAGTTACATTACATGCATGCCTTCATTCTTTTATAATTACATTACATGCATGCCTCAATCCTTTATAATTACATTACATGCATGTCTTCATTCTTTTATGGTTACATTACATGCATGCCTTCATTCTTTTATAGTTACATTACATGCATGCCTTCATTCTTTTATAATTACATTACATGCATGCATTCATTCTTTTATAATTACATTACATGCATGCCTTCATTCTTTTATAATTACATTACATGCATGCCTTCATTCTTTTATAAATACATTACGTGCATGCCTTCATTCTTCATGCATGCCTTCATTCTTCATGCATGCCTTCATTCTTTTATAGTTACATTACATGCATGCCTTCATTCTTTTATAGTTACATTACATGCATGCCTTCATTCTTTTATAATTACATTACATGCATGCCTTCATTCTTTTATAATTACATTACATGCATGCCTTCATTCTTTTATAATTACATCACATGCATGCCTTCATTCTTTTATAATCACATTACATGCATGCCTTCATTCTTTTATAATTACATTACATGCATGCCTTCATTCTTTTATAATTACATTACATGCATGTTTAACAAGAATCCGTAATTTTGATTGGTAGACAACAAATGCGAGGTATTCAAAAATTAGATTTTATTCCCAATAAAATGCAAAATCCATGACAACACGGGCTTCCTATGACAACGCCACAACAATGCACATAAAAATTAACGAAGGAGGGCTTGTATAAGCGTTGATCGTGCGCACATTTTTTGGGAAATGTGCTTCGGTAAACGCTTTTACATCCCAATAAAACTACAAAAAGAAGCATTCAATTCTTAAGGAAATGGCACATTTAGGTAATTCCAAATTACCTTATTCTGACCCATTTTGACAATATAAATCAGTTACAAGTCAAACTGATATACCTTAGCCAAATGTTTTTAGTAATGAACGGAAAACTTTTTTTCATTCTATTAATCTTTTGAACCCTGATTTATTAGATAAAATCCAACTTAATTTTTTGTTTTTGTTTTATTCAAAGTATAAGTGTTGGACTGTAAAAATAACTATTCCATTGTTTAACTGTAGACCACAGAAGTTTACCGATGTTCAAATCTCATTTATCCTTTTTGAAGATGCCATTTGAGTAACAAAAACTCCAAAAGAATCGAGACCGGATGGCCGACAGAGTGAGCGTTTCCTGCTATGCATGCAAGCGTTTTTTTTTAATTTTTTTTTTTAATCGATAGAAATTAATGTGCTTCTTGTATTTACGTACATTAAATGGACTATCTGTAATTATAGATTAACATTTGTATAATCCGAATTGAAGTAACATATAAGAGAAGAGCAGGCATGTTTTTGCAGTGGTAAATCTACAAAATACATTATATTTACTTTTTGTATTATTAAAAGATGATTTTATGTATTGTGCATTCATATATTTTACCAAAGCCTATGATGACATTAATCGTGTAAATATTTTTACTGTATTACTATGTAGAAAATCATTTTGAAATTATCAAGAAGTTACAAAATACTTGTAGCAATGATGGCAAGGTCAGAAGTAAATAAAGATTGATTAACAGGTAATTCCACTTGTTATTTTGGGGTTAAGGTTGTATCTAGGAGATTACAGTATTGTATTTGAAAATTTGCTGGAATTTCTTGATGAATGCACAGTCAATAAACAGAATGTTTGCAACCTAAAAATCAAAAATTGATGCCCACAAATCTTCAAATATAATACTGTTATCTCCAATTTTGCAACTGAAAGAAAATACCGCTATCATTTATTAATTGTGGAATGGTGTCCTATAATATGAAAGTTACACACAAAGTTGCAATAGAATTTAAGTTCATGGTTGTTTGCAATGTATATAAATAAATGTACGTAACAGAAATGGAATATACCATGGTAGCAAAAATGGTATTAATCTACATGAGGACTTTAATAGAAGATGATGCTTCTTTTCGCAGTATAGCTCATTCACCAGCTGATATTCAGAGACCTCTGATCTATTATAAAGTATAATGGCAAGTGGAACATGGACAATTCAAATAGTGGTACTTTAAAAATTACCTTTTGAAAGTCGTCAGTTATCATACATTTCAAGGCACATTCTTTTCTCAGTACAGAATGAACTTTAATGTATGTATCAAAACTTTGAACTCAAAGTTTTTATTCCTACTTCAGTAAGAATTTTGGTAAAATAAAGTACTCTTAGTAATGATATAACTGCATGTGTATTCGCATATGTAAATTGTTATTGGCCACTAAGAAACACTACATCTGTTCCCACATATAAGCAGATAGCGCTATCGCTTTCAAAGCATTTTGGGGCACACGTGGTCTTATTCTTTATTTTCAATTTTCTTTTTCTAACAATTTGTTTAGATTATTCTATAAACATGTAAATGAAACATTGGCCTTCAAATGTTCAGGCATGCGTCCTTGACAACAAAATTAAAACTGCAGTTTTTGGTGTTTATATTTTTAATCTCAAAAGCAAAATTCGATGTAATTATAACCAGTATTGACTTTGGATATATGTCGTTTTGTTTATATGTTTCAAAAGTTTTCAAACATATAGGAAAAACTGAACGCTACTTATATCAACTTCTTTCTTCAATCGTATAAGATTTCAAAATTATAACATTCTAAAGAAAATTGAATAAAAAGTTAACATAAAATAATGCGGTATGATTGTAAATAATAGAACTACAATCAGGTATAAAAGCTTTCTTCATGCAAGATGTGGCATAATTAAAAAAAACTATAGACACTAAAAACAATAAACGAGATACAATAATTGAAGACGGCAACAAATGACATCAACTGAGTTTAAGAGTTACCGGTGTCTACTTGAGACATGATTATTTTGAATATCGATGGGTTAAACATGAACGCTCAACCATCCCCGTATCCTGGGTCGATGGTGTAACAGCACAACATAAGAACAAAGTATACTTTAGTAGGACTTGTATTATTGAGTTTGTGTATAAAAAAAATAACAGACCACTAAGCGACTAAACAAAATATCCGGTATCTCTTGCAAAAATTTCATTAAATATATTAAAACTTACCAATGGGTTTTGTTAAGATAAAACGAAATTAAGGCAAGGACATCAAAACGAGTTCAGACATTTCACGCATACATTGTTAATATATATTTTTGGAACCACCTTGGTGGTCTCGTGTTCGCCTCGGTGCGGTAGGTCGTGGATATAATTCCCGGTCTGGTAAAATCAAAGACTTAAAAATTGGAGTTATATCTGATTCTCCGCTGAAAACGCGGTTTTAATGAGCTAGTGCAAAGGCTGGTTGGCTCGGAGTCAGAATAATGTTTCCGGGTAGGGTGACAAGTCTTACTGTTGACTTCACATCGTCCTGAATATGCGGTGTAAGTTAAACATCTATCCATAATGATCATCATATATTTGAAGATTCGCGCCTTTTAAATTCTTTCATTGTTCACCTGTGACCAAATTGATATGTATGCGGAAGGTTAATTAACCAACCAAAGACTTTGTTATGACAAAACAAAACTAAAGGTATTTATGTTCAAAGACTGTGATTTTCATAAAGTTTGCATAGATTTAATAAGTGTAATAATTTAACCATTCATCTTTTTTAGCTATAGATATAAAGCTTATATCACATTCCGTCATTGAATTTTTTAAACATTTTATTTTTGTTTCGGTGCAATTGAAATGAAAGTAAAACGATATCTGAATTTACTTCATGATAATAATAACTAGTTTGATGTATCTCTTTTATAATTAGCATTGTGTTTTTATATTTTTCTCGTTTTTGGGAAGTTTTGTTAAATTTTGTAAAAATATATACAAACCACAGGAACATTAACCTATGCAGGTCTTTAAATACACATATCAGTCTTCAGTTTTAGTGTCATCTATATATGTAGTGGTTGCATGTACTTTCAATATTCTAGTTAACTAACAATTGTTTTAAGTTTGTTAAGAGACTATGTGGGAAGAATGACATCTTTCATTCGGACTCATACATATATTTTTGTTTTCATTTAAGGAAACGATGGCAAGTCGGGGAGATGACAAAGTACGTTAACATTAACCTTATGCGTGATAAAAATAATAAAATCTAAAACTTTAATAAATCGGAGAGAGAGAGAGAGAGAGAGAGAGAGACAAGGCAAGACAAGCCAATTTTATTCTTTAAAACCACTGTATACAATTGGCAGACTAACCAGGAAGACCTGCTAGTGAATTTATAACCTTTATTTCCATGTGTTGTTTGCATTGTAATAATTTACAAAACTTAATTACATTTACTCTGTTACAATAAGATGTATAAAAAAACAGTTTTCTTGAGTCCTCTAAGGATCTACAATTCAAAAGAAAGTGAAATTCGTCACCTTAATCTTGACATTGATATACATTATAATATCTTCTTTGTCTATCTAAACCTATCCATCTACCAGTTTCAATTGGTAATCTATGAATACCAGTTATAAATCTACAAAATATATCCCTATCTCTATTGGGTGATATATTTGAATATTTTCCGAATTCAAACTTATCCTTATATAATCTGTATGATAAGCCTTTTGACGAATTACATATATCTGAACGCCAGTTTTGTTGAAATTGGTCAAATAACTTTGTTTTAAACTATCATTTAGCAATTGTTTGCTAAAGTCAGTTTGTACTAACCAGATATTACTATGGCCACAAGTATCAAGAATATGTTTTATAAAAATAACCCATTCAGACGTTCAATTATTCTGTGAATATTTTAAAAACGTAAAGTTATACAAAATGTGTGACAATTTATTTTCTTTGCCGTGAACAATTCTAGACCAATAATTTACCACACGCAGTTTAATGTATACTGCCATGGGATACACACCAAGTTCATCGTATACCATAAAGTTTGGAGTCGACTTCTACAAGTACAGTAGAAGCTTGCAAAATTTCAAGGGTACTCTCTTTATAATATCTGAACCCCCAAATTTCATGCCCATAAAGTAAAATAGGCTTCAGTATCTGAGAGAGAGAGATAGATTTAGAGAGAGATGCATTCGTTGAAGAGAGAGCCACCCACAGAAAGAGAGAGAGAGAGTCATGGTAGAGATGCATGCAATGAAATATAAGAAAAGATAAGTTGCAAAACATATTCATTTCATTATTTTTAACATTATTTTGATTTGCTATAGAAAATATTACTTTATATAACCGAGATTAGAATCAATGCAATACTATAGCTGTCTTCGAAACATACAAAAAAAAACATACCATAACAAGAACTAAGAAACAAAAGCAAATAGTAACGTCAACATAGAATTTGTTTTTATTAGTTGATCGGAGAGGGACATGTGATAGTGGCTGCCATTGATTTCGGGACAACCTACTCTGGATTTGCATACTGCAAACATAGTGATTACAGAAACAATCCAGCAAACCCATCAATTTACTGTCACACTTGGAATGATGGAGCATCTCATATTAGAGAAAAAGCTCCAACTTGTGTTCTGTTTAAACCAGACGGAACATTTCACAGTTTTGGATTTGATGCAGTTAATTATTTCTATGATAATGCTGAAAAAACTGACTTTACACAATGGTACTACTTTGAACATTTCAAAATGATGCTATTCAGCGAAAAGGTAATATTATCTAGTTATGAAATGTCTATTTTAAAACATATAACACGTGTCATGATTAGCTAAAGTTACGCTTTTCACTGAGTTCACTCCAAATGAACTCCCTAAGAAGGCTTAAATTAAAATACTCGTGTTCAGGATTTCCCTACCAATACCTTATTTGGTATGCCTCTAAATGCATACCGTAATGTTTGATAGGATTTTTTGGTAGTGTATTTTGACAAATTACAGGAGGCCCCCATAAACTGAATGTAAAAACATGAGATAAATAATAATATCCTACCTACCTATTCATAAAGAAAACCCTACACAAACATATTATTTCCTTGGCCTTATAATGGGTCAATACAGATATCGGCTCGTTTAAAAAAAAATCAGTTAAAATCTCTATTTTTGAACTCTTCAAAGAAACTGATACGCACTTAATTATGAAAAAGCAAAATTTCAAAACATAGTAAAAACTTAATCTAGGTTGATGACCTATAGTTACGGAAATGTTTAACTGATGAAAATTTTTCGAAGACCTCATTGTGACTTTTGATTGAAAAACAGTAATAATTAAAGCTATGAGTATTTCGTGTGTACCAAGTGATTTCTGTTATCATGAGCTGATACACCGTATCCTTTCTTTAAAATGTTGTTATTAACTATATATTCGTATTAGTAACCATGTGACTAAATGAATGCACATAGGTACATGTACATCAGACAACAGTCAAAAGAAACATCATGAAAACAAACCGCATCAAATTAAGTAACAAATTGTTATAAAAAGTTGACTTATTCAAATATATTTGTCTAAACAGGACCAGTTAACTAAGAATACCTACTTAGAAGAATCGGTAATGATTGGAAATAAAGCTCGCAGGAAGAAAATGAAAGCCATGGATGTGTTTGCAGCCGTGATTGGTCATTTTAGAGATTTACTTTTAAATAAAAGAGCAAACGAAACTGATTCAACAGATGAATGTATACAGTGGGTAATTACTGTGCCAGCTATATGGGACCTAAAAGCAAGGACGTTCATGCGAGATGCCGCTGAAAAGGTAAATCAAATTTCAATGATAAGGGAATTTTATGTGCTAGTAATCAACTCATTTTAGAAAACCGACCTACACTTTCCATGAAATTTAGAACTTCTAAGGTTAATTAGAAAATACTTAACATGTCTTCTGCATATTATTTTGTGTGATTCTTTTGTGGATTGAATTTGTTTATTATTTTTGCGTTTGGTCTTTGTAAACATGGAGTTGTGGTGTGATTGCCATTTAAATAGCACAAACATAAGGCGAAGGAACAATGATGGGAACAACGTATGACTTTACAAAACGAAAGACGGGGTTATTATACGACCGCAAAAAAAATTGCGGTCGTATATTGGTATCACGTCGTCGTCGTCGTCGTCAGCGTCAGCGTCGTCCGAAGACATTTGGTTTTCCGGACAATAACTTTAGTAAATGTAAATAGAAATCTATGAAATTTAAACACAAGGTTTATAACCACAAAACGAAGGTTGGGATTGATTTTGGGGGTTATAGTCCTAACAGTTTAGGAATTAGGGGTCAAAAAGGGGCCCCAAATAAGCATTTTTCTAGTTTCCAGACAATAACTTGTGGAACGGTGTATGGATCTCTCTGAAATTATACCACAAGTTTCCATACCACAAAGGGATGGTTAGGATTGGCTTTGGGGGGTTATGGCTCAAACCGTTTAGGAATTAGGGACAAAAAAGGGGGGAAAAGAATGATTAATGATAAAAATGATTATGTATGTCATTTTCTATTTTAAGACTTTTATGATGTTTTTGAATGGGTAATTATGGTTCCAAACTCCATTGGAAATTTGAATTGAGATTATGACCATATCTTAAGGGAAAGATTTTTTTTTGGAAAAAAGGGGGGGTGAAAAAAATTGGTGGGGGGGGGGGGGGGGGTAAAAAGAAATTGTGAGGGGGGCAATTTTTTCTCAGATTTCAGAAATTAAAAACAAAATTTCTTTTTGGGGGGGGGTCAATTCGCACAAAAGCAAAAAATTGAATATAAATTCAAATCATATAACCAATTCTAAGTTCTTTGACTACAGTTATTCTGTGTCAGAAACCTATTATGTGTCAAATATTTAATTACAATCCAAATTCAGACCTGTATCAAGCGCGAATATTGTGTCCCATTTTTGCCCCAACTGTTCAGGGTTGGACCTCTGCGGTCGTTTCCAGCTGCGCTCGGCAAAGCAATTCATTCCTTTAAAGTGTAATACAATATATCCTTTTTAGGTTGGTATACCAAACAATCAACTTACACTTGCTTTAGAACCAGAGGTTGCATCAATCCACTGTAGGCGAGTTCCAGTTAGTGTCCAAACTCTTAACGATGGAAAGAAAATAATTGCTGCGATGACACTTGGGTCAAAATATATTGTCCTGGATCAAGGCGGTTAGTATTATTTAAAACTATATTATTCATTCATTCATTTATATATCAAATGACTTATCGTATCTATTGCAAACTACTTTATTAATCAGAAGTACTCAATATGATTTTATAATACGATATATGAAATATAAAACAATAGTGAAACATTCAACCCTCTGTGTTGTATTTGTATTGCTATAGCATAGCAAAGTGGACAAGCACATAAGATATTTATTCTTGTGTTCTACTTGTCTTCCACATTCATATCGTAAAACATGCGTGCGAAAACACATTCAATTTATAAATTATGATACGAAATGGTCAGAATTATAAAATATCAAAGTGTAAAGGAAAACGAAGTGTTTATACTAAGATATGACGACATCCCTATGCACACTTGATAGAACAACTGAACTCAACGCAAAGAAACAGTAATAACTGTTCTAGGTCTCTGACACACACCGAGGCCTTAAAGCTTAACTATAATGTTCAGATATTCCGGACAACCATGTCGTAAAATATTTGTTAGATACCTTTACAGGAAATAATTCAGATGGACTTCTTTGTCCAAGGTTTAGGGGTGGGTTGGTGCCTTCAAACGAGTTCAACTCCGCCATATTCTGTATGTGCCTGTCTCAAGTCAGGAGCCTGTGATTCAGTGGTTGTCGTTTGCTGCTGTGTAACATATTTGTTTTTCGTTCCTAATTTTGTATATACATTAGGCCGTTAGTTTTCTCGTTTTAATTGTATAATATTTTCATTTCGGGGCCTTTTATGGCTGACTATGCGGTATGGCCTTTGATCATTGTTTAAGGCCGTACGGGGAGTAGTATAGTTGTTGATTCCGGTGTCAGTTGGATTCTTGTAAAGAGTTTTCTCATTGGCAATCATACCACATCTTCTCATTTTTATATTAATAACAATTTAAGAAATATACAGACAGAAAGAGAGAAAAATTAAAATCATATTTCATAACAGAAGTTATCTTAGTCTTTATCGAAAAAAAAACATGTGTTCGATGGGTTACGTTTCGTTTCACCTAGTTTCGTTTTTTTTTCAGGTCTGATTGCGAGTCGATGAGTTTAATTTCTGCACCATTTCTCATACGTTTCTGACTTATTTGGCAGTTATTCGGAAAAAGATTTTTTACTTAATACAGAAACTGTTCTGGGTAAAGGGGGTTTCA
Organism: Mytilus californianus; assembly: GCF_021869535.1. Taxonomy (NCBI): domain Eukaryota; kingdom Metazoa; phylum Mollusca; class Bivalvia; order Mytilida; family Mytilidae; genus Mytilus; species Mytilus californianus. The sequence goes on from NW_026262745.1 coordinate 9,297,268, forward strand.
AATAGACAAATAATTGGGTTGTTGGTAATATATATAATTCTATTTTTCTTGTAAATGTTTTCAGGTGGAACAACTGATATTGCTGTTCACGAGGTTACAGGCGTGGACACTCTTAAGGAAATACACCAAGCGTGCGGCGGTCATTGGGGAGGTTTCACCGTTAATGAAGCATTTTACAGATTCTTGATAGATGTGTTCGGAGAAAATGTTGTCGACAAGATAAAGCAAGAAAAACCTTCGGCCTATTACAAATTGTTGCACAATTTCGAAGACATGAAGAAATGTTTTGATGAAGAAAAGCTTAAAGATCCTGAAAGGAAATCGAAAGTTATTATACCAGTAGAATGGATTGAATATTTTGAAAATTCAAACACAGTTAATTTGAAGGAATCAGTCAAAAAGTCTAATTTCAAGGGAAGGGTGACAATTCAAAATGATAAACTGAAAATCAAGAATAGTTTACTAAGAACATTTTTTGATTATGCGATCGAAAGTATCATAGCTGAGCTGAATAAATTGGCACAGAAGGAGGAGCTATGGGACGTGAAGACTTTATTAGTAGTCGGTGGCCATGCAGAATCACCTGTTTTGATAAACGCGTTGTATGAAAACTTCCCAAATCTCGACATTGTAGTACCGAAACAGCCATCTCTTGCTATTCTAAGGGGGGCTGTCCTTTATGGGTTTGAACCGGAAACGATAACAAGTCGTGTGATGCAATATACATATGGAATTGCTATGCAAAGGCCTTTTATACCTGGAGTAGATCCTGATTCAAAGAAAAAAAGTTTGGTTAACGGATTAGTTGACAATGTATTTGATAAACACACCGAACGTGGACAAACGGTTAATGCCGGTGAATTTCTCAAGGAGCACGAGTACGTGCCAGTAAGACAGGACCAGGTTGCAGTTCATTTTGAGTTTTATGCAACACAGCATAAAAATCCAAAATATGTTACAGATGAGGGATGTAGCTGCATAGGTATATTGTATTTTAAACTCTCTGGTGGAATGAAAAGTAACAAGGCAATGAATTTGAAAATTAATCCTAGCGGAACACAAATCATTGCTGTTGTAACTGAAAAAGACACCGGAAAAGAAAGCGAGGGCTTCTTTTGTTTACTTGACTAATTATAAAAATCTCGCATGCACGAAGGGAAACTGACACACACAAGTAGTTTATTTTTTATACACATTCATTAGTAACTTAAAATACGACTTCAGCTGAAAAAAATATTTACGCGTCTAACAAATGTGATCTATTTCAAATGTATAAATTCTTGAATATTTATATTTTTTTTCCTTTTATATAAAAAAATTATGTTCGTTGTTGCCTTATTTCCAACTTGGGATGAAGAGGGAAAGTAAGTAAGAGAAGTATTTATTTAGCGTTTGTATTAATCATTTAATAAGTCATTGCAATTTAGTATGCAGTTCTATAATCATTAGCATATCTCAATTTTTACATCGGGATGACCGTGAGGGCATTCAGATGTATTGTTGCCGACAAGATTTCTACTTACATAACTTTCGTGTTTGACTGGTAACCGATCTATAAATACGCGGACATTATCGAGTGCAAAATAACATTCCTTATCGCTTGTTATAAATTCATTTCTTAAATGAATACTCGTAAAATATTTTTGTTTAGAACATAAATTAATAATATGAAAATGTTTTGTCGTTAGAAATATATATATAAGTAAAAAATCATTGATAATATCTATGCACACGTACAGAAAAATTGTGTTAACGCATGCGGAAGAATATCTCAAGAATGTTTTACGGGAAAATATGAATGCCTGCTCAAATCCAATCTATTAGAAAAATCATATTATTACAGAAGAGTGTCCACCATGCACTTGCACTGCACTATTATTAGAATAGTAAAATAGAATGATATACAAATGATTGAAAATTATATTTTATACATGTAACTGTTATATACAAACATTAATATAATATATAACAACAAACCAGAGTATACTGATTTGTATCACTACAATATAATAGTTATTACGGTGACGTTGAATTCCCTGTCATTTATTCATTATCCACGCACGAACTTGTCTCAGAAAAAAATATATTTCTGTACATTAACCTCACTTTCAGGTATACAGATGTTATTTTTTTTTTCTGAGACAAGTGCTTGTGACCATCCACAAGAACTTGCGGTCATCCGATGTTCAGTACTTCAGTACTTTGATTAAATTATAGTATTATTCCAGTATTCGGCAGCACCTGCATATGGATTATATATCTTTCAGTAGAAACGATGTTATTGGACTGGAGTTCCTTTTCCTGATAACTTGATAAAAGGTTTCTACTAGGTAAAATGGAAGATATTGAGCCAATGTTTATAGTCGAGGTTTTTTGAACGATTGATGAACGCCATCATGGTTTGGCCGACCATTTTGAAATGCCTGTGTTACAAATGACCCCCTGATTTGATTAAGCCAAACTTCCGTCCTCTTTTCTCAGAGTTTCGTCATCTTTTCACAAGAGTTCCATCCTCTTTCGCATAGTTCCGTCCTCTTTCTCAGAGTTCCGTCATCTTTCTCAGAGTTCCGTCATCTTTTCACAAGAGTTCCGTCCTCTTTTCTCTTTGCTCCGAGTGTGATACCACCGAGTGTAAACCGATTGATTCCTTGTAACGATAAATATGACAGGTGCCAGTAGTTGAACTGCATTTCCATCCACTTTAATTTTCAAGTTCATGTTACATCTGCTTTTGATAGTTTTTATATATATTATATCTTTAATGTTTGTGCTATTTCTGAACGTTATGAATAAAGATTAGAGAATTTAATGATAAGATTTACTATACTTGAAGGTCTGGGGTCGGTTTCACAAAAAAACTTACGACTAAGATTGATCGTTAGTATACTGAAATGTTCATGACTTACGACCAATCTTAGTCGTAAGTTTTTTTGTGAAACCGACTCCTGGACAATAAATTACAGTTACATAATGTCTGGTGATGACTCATCAATAGATTGTCACTCGCGGATACGCCGGTTAAATAAATTACTAAAAATGGAAGAAAACCCGCATATTTTACCCTAGATGGTATCTCTATTTAAGTATAGACTGTATAAATTATAAGTGAAATACAGAAAGTTAAATTAATCAAAATTTATCTGCAGATGCTTTTTCTTGACCATAAAGAAATTTCCATCAAAGTTGCATAAATTCCATGAAGGTTGACAGAGTTAGTTATGTCTGAAAAACTTCAAACCAGGACAATCTATTTTTTCTTTTGGTTATTGCATTTTTATTGCAATCCCCCCCCCCCCCTACTACCATCGATTTCTATTCATCCACTATTTGAAGAGTCTTTTGTATCACCTGCAACAGTACGAAGTCCATTTATCAGTAAAATACGAAAAATTGGGAATTTGTTTTCACTTTTAATTTTGCGCTGGATGCCATCTCTTGATCGGGATGAAGCTTTTTTGTTAAGGTTTCGTAAAATTCCATTAATTAAAGTTTGATTAAACGTTTTTGAAGTCTAAAATATAACCACAAACTATACCTAAATGTTAACGACATGACGAAGACAGAAGACGGAATGAAAGCTTGCTTTGCTCGCCTTTACGACTTTTGTCGTATGCGCGACAAAAAGGCGTATGCAGTTGTTTCATCCACTGCTTAAAAAAAAATTGTTTTTTGGTTGTTTTTTTGTTATCAATATTATTGTTATTTCTACTATTATTATTTATTCATTTGTTTAATTCTGTTTATGTTTGGGTTTTTTTCAAAAATTAAATCACATTTCCAACACTTGTACTGAGTATGTATAAAAAAAATCTTTTTTATGTTTATTTTTATACTAAAATTTGAGTGAGTGAATAAAACTGTAAGAACAGGATCTTCAAATGAAAATGCTTTACAATTGGCCATCGTTTACTAATAACAAGAATACACGTGTTGTCGTTTTAAACATACCCCACTCATAATTTAAAGTATCGGAAACCAGGAAGGAGGCGTCTGTCAGATCCGAAGATTGTACACATGATACAACCCATCACTGTTCAGCTGCTGGCTTAATATGAAGTAATTCTGTTGAATGTTATTTGAGAAATATGTGGCAGAAAAGTTTAAGTTCATTTAATATCTTGATAATTCAAAGTATTCGCCAACAGATAGTAGATATCTGATAGAACCCTAAAATAAAGGCTCACACATTACAACTGTCAAGCTGTTGATCAAATATGAAATCATTGAGTTAAGTAGTTTGTGAGAAAAATGTGACCATAATATTTGTTGGTTGCATGGAAGGACGGACAGACGGACACGGTAATTGCAATATAGTCCCAACAACTAGAATGGAAGTATATAGTTATCAAAGGTACCAGACTTATAATTTGATACGCCTGACGCGCGTTTCGTCTACATAAGACTCATCAGTGACGCTCAGATCAAAATAGTTAGAAAGCCAAAACAAGTATAAAGTTGAAGAGCATTTGAGGACTCAAAATTCCAAAAAGTTGTGCCAAATACGGCTAAGGTAATCTTTGCATGGGATAAGAAAATCCTGGTATTTCGAATAATTCATACTTTTGCAAACAGTAAATTTATAAAAATGGCCATATAATTGATATTCATGTCAACACATATGTATAATATGTATAATATTATTTTGGTAACTATCAGAGTTGACCAGATAAATGCATGATTATAATACACATTTTGTTCAGCTTATTTGAATGTAGTATCACCTTAAATTAGATAAGCGATATAGGAACAAAAACTGACCTTGCTTGTAAAGTTGTATAATTTCGTTCCACTTTTCGTCGAGTAATTTGCTGCAAGGAAATCAATATGACGAGTAAAACACAAAATTGTTTACTGATTATCTTATGCTAGAGAGATATCAATATCAAAGTAATGAGTAAACAAATGACTGCAATAAAATAAGGAAATGCAGCGTGTCAAGAGTTCATCCGGGGATAATAAAGAGGTTTGGGTTTTAAAAAGTATTTTAACCTACGTTCACAATGTTCAAGATATAAAACAATCAGTTTTTGGAGAGGGTTTTACCAATATGTATGATGTAATTCATTTCGCAACAAATGACCGAACATTACTGATTTGCTCCAATAAAATACTAGTTTATGAATGTTAATGACTTAAAGTTCTGCTTAACTACTTTATTCAGTATTGTTACCAGTCTACTGTGAGCAGACGGCACATGTCAACTCTCGCCCTTTTACCTAAGGGGAACATTTCAAAGTAGCACATTCCCCAACTTCAACTGGATACAAAACAGCTTCGTTATCATTTCTATCTCCACCGGGTACTGATTCCAAATTTTCATCTGCACAAATATACTCAGTTGAAGTTCGTCCTGTTTCACTGGCCTGTGCAACTAAATATCCAGAAAATTCTTTGTGCCAATCGGTGTGTCATTCTTCCCGGAACCATGAGGACAGCTGATCTCCCGAATGTTTTGCAAACCGCACATGGCATATTTTTTGCATCCGACGAACTTCCAAATGCCTGGTTGTTGTCTAAAATGTCCATTTCTACTCCAAAAATTCTTGAAGTCCCCCTATTCAAACCGTTAGCATACCTTTTTCATTCGGGGACTTTCGGGAGACATAGAATATTAGAACCATCTCCGCCACTCGCATAATGTTTCCCCGCCGTAAAACCTGAAAATATAAATTCATTAGACAAATCGTTTGAAAATATATTGATTTTAACTTTGAATTAAAAGAATCTCGAGATAAGATCATATGTATATCATACACGAAGATAAAAAAAAACAGCAATTGCGAAATGCCTTCTTTATTCGTCTGTTTTACATATCTTCCATTAGAATCTGTTGCTTTAAAGTCATAATCTGATTAATTTGTGTTATTTATTGAACCACTTTGATACGTTTTGAGTTGACGACGTTTGTTTTTATTAATCTATGTCCCAGCTTAAGTTTTCTATACATTATCGACTCCACCCTAGAAGGTTGACATTTTTTCAAAATACATTATGTATATGTAGCTCATCTGTCTCTGGTAGAGGTAAATTTGAAAATGCAGTTTTACTTGAATTCTATGTTTAGTGTTATTGTTGCCATGACTTTTCATGACCAGCAGTAAAACTCGTGCTCACTAAATTACCGTTGAATATGTGGAATATGTTAATACGTAGCCATGTCCGATCTAATTTTGGGGACAACTCGTGAAGCATGAATGTCACGTCCATGCGTGTAAAGTAACCCTTGTCCTTTTACAGAAATTAGAGAAATTCGACCACAAAGTGTAACGTGAAAGCAACGTTTTTTTCATTTTCTAAAAATCTTTTATTGAAATTTGGGAACTTGACATATCTTTTACTGGGTGTAGGGTACTACCTTTGGTAGAACCCTACAGGTAGTCAAATATAAGACGTTTTTAATACGGAGACAGAGAAACTGGAGTGGGTCGAATTTGGCGCTCAATGTTGTGAGAGTTACATCATAGACGGTGTGACGTCAACGTGGGTCATTTGCATAGCTAGGTCAGTAGTCCCATTTAGACAATGTGGCAGCCAAGTGATGCATTTACTAAAATGGGTGCAAATGATCGACAAAATAAGATAACATCGTTAGTGGATTAAATATTCAATTACAGACATCATGAATAATCTACAGAATTCTATATTTCACAAAGAACAACCATGGAACTAAGGAAAACGTGCGTGACGTTCCCCGGGGTAATGGATAGCAACGTCCGGGTATATGGGTTAGCAACACCCAGGGGCTATGGGTTTTGTAACGACGTGCGTTATCCAATCAAAATCCTAGAAATATTCTAAGCCGGGGATAATTATTTATAGTGTGGTAAGACAAAATGGTTTCACAATCCAATTATATTTCGTTTTGTTTTTTTTCCAATGAGAAATAACATGATAATGTCACATAAAATGATGACGCTTGCCACAATTTTTTTAAACGTTCTCAAGGAACCTTGATCTTTTTTTTCGTGACGTGAAGCACATATGAAAATGTCTGTAAGCAATTCACCACTTATATCTGTATAATTTGATAAATTAACACAGCTTAAATTTTAATTTTTTTCCAAACATGTAAAAAGTAAAATCACAAAAATACCGAACTCCGAGTAAAATTCCAAATGGAAAGTCCCCAACCAAATGGCAAAATCAAAAGCTCAAACAAATCGAACGAATGGATAACAACTGTCATATTCCTGACTTGGTACAGGCATTTTCGTATGTAGAAAATGGAGGATTAAACCTATAAAATATAATATATTTTGAATTTTTTGGTGAAATGAAAAGTAACAAGACAATTGAATTGAAAATTAATCCTAGCGGAGCACAAATCATTGCTGTTGTAACTGAAAAAGATACAGGAAAAGAAAGCAAGGGATAGTTTTGTTTACTTGACTAACTATAAAAATCTCGTGAGAAGGAAAAGTGACTTACATAAGAACAGTTTTTTTTCACATTCATTAGTCCCTTTTTAAGATTGCAGAAGGAAAGGCTTCCTGAAACATTATTTACGCGTCTAACAAATGTGATCTATTTGAAATGTATAAATTCTTGAATATTTATTTATATTTTCTTCCTTTTATATTTAAAAAAAAGATAATTGTGTTTGATGTGGACTTATTTCCAACTGGGGACGAAGAGGGAAAGTAAATAAGAGAAGTATTTATGTAGCGTTTGTATTAATAATTTAATAAGTCATTGCTATTTAGTATGCAGTATTATAATCATTAGCACATATCAATTTTTAAATTATAGTATTATTCCAGTATTCGGCAGCACCTGCATATGGATTATATATCTTCAAGTAGAAACGATGTTATTGGACTGGAGTTCCCTTTCCTGATAACTTGATAAAAGGTTTCTGAAGATATTGAGCCAATGTGTATAGTTGAGGTCTCTTTGAAAGATTGATGAACATCATCATGATTTGGCCGCCCATTTTGAAATTCCTGTGGTACATATGACCATTGATTTGATTAAGCAACACTTCCGTCCTCTTTTCGCAGAGTTCCGTCATCTTTTCTCAGAGTGTGACACTACAGAGTGCAAACCGATTGTTTCCTTGTGACGAGAAACATGACAGGTGCCAGTTGTTGAACTGCATATCCATCCACTTGACCTTTAATTTTAAAGTTCATGAGGCATCTGCTTTTGGTATCCTATATTTGTTTTTAAATACCTGTGCTATTTCTTTATGTTTGGAACAAAAGATTAGATAATTTATTAATTAGTTTGGTTTTAACTAGAGGGTCTAGACAAGAAATTACTGTTAACTAACGACTGACTGCTGATGATGACTTATCAACAGATTGTCAGTCGTTGATTGTCTGACCCTTCTAGAACATCTGAGTTTTTAGAATTTTTTTTAACCATTATCTGTTCTTTGTTTTGTTTTTGTTTTTTTTTGTGGGGGAAGGGGCATGGACTTATTTTACCGTTCGTATTTTTCTTTGGGTTATGATGTTGTCTCTTTCTTCTGCTTGTGTTTTTTTATTACAGGACCCAACTGTTATTTCTTTTCTATATGAAGTGTTTCTTTTGTATTGTTTTAGCTTATAGCTCTTTTAACGTTTAGTGCTTTCGAATTTCTTCGAAAGTTTACAAAAATTTTTTTTTATTATTATTGTCATAAATACTACTATTACTTTTCTATTATTTGTTTTACTAAGGTTAATTTCGTGTTCATATTTTATTTTTATCTAATTGAATCACATATCCGGAACTACTTGTACTGACGTATGTATAAAACTTTATAAATCTATAATTTATAAACTGAATTTTTGAGTGAACTAAGAAAACTGTAGGATATTCAAATGAGAATGATCAACAATACACATGTTGTCGTGCTTACCATACACCCACTCATAATTTAAAGTAACGGTAACTAGGAAGTACGCGTCTGACAGATCAAACAATTGTACACGTGAAACAACGCATCACTATTGAGTAGCTGACCAAATATGGATCATTCTGTTTAATGGTATTGTAGAAATGTGTGGCGAAAATTGTTAAGATCATTCAACATCTTGAACATTGAAAGTATCAGTTAACAGAAGGTAGGTATCTGACAGAACCAAAAAAAAAGCTCGCGCATTAAAATTGTCAAGATATTAATCAAATATGAAATCATTCTGTCAATTAGTTTGGGAGAAAAATTAACGAAAATATTTGTTGGAAGAACAGACGGACAAGGTGATTGCAATGTAGTCCCCGCTCTTAGAAAGGGGTATAATCTTGTTCTTGTAGCTATCAGAGTTGACTAGATAAATGCATGATCAGAATACCGATTTTATTCAGCTTGTTTGAATGTAGGATCACCTTAACTTAGATAACGAAAGAGGGAAAAAGACTGCCATTGGTTGTAAAGTTATTTAATTTCGTTCCCCTTTTCGACAAGCAGCAGTGATTTTCTGCATGGAAAGCAAAATTGTTCGTTGATTAATTTTATGCTTTATACTCGTATTTGGTAAAAAGTTTGTGAAAGCTAGGGAGATCTTCACTATTGAAATAATAAGTAAAAAAATACTGAAATAACATTAGGAAATGCAGTGCGCCAATAGTTCATCTGGGGAAGCTTTAGAGGTTTAGGTTTTAGCAATTTTTTTAAATCGTATTGACTGCAATGATCAAGCTCAACACATTTGCTCCAAGAAAATAATACTAGCTTATAAATACTGATAAATAAAAGTTCTGCTTAATAAATACTTTATTCAATATTATTTCTAGTCTACTGTGAGCAGACGGCACATGTCAACTCTCGCCCTTTTTTGTAAGGAGGACATTTCAAAGTAGCGCAGCCCCCAACTTCAACTGGGTACAAAACAGCCTCGTTATCATCTCTATCTCCACCGGGAACTGATTCCAAATTTTCATCTGCACAAATATACTCAGTTGCAGTTCGTCCCGTTTGACTTGCCTGTGCTACTAAATATCCTGAAAATTCTTTGTGCCAGCCGCTGTGACAAGTCATTCGTCCCGGAACCATGAGGACAGCTGATCTCCCGGATGTTTTGCAAACAGCGCATGGCATATTTTTTGCATTCGACGAACTTCCAAATGCCTGGTTGTTGTGTAAAATGTCCATTTCTAGTCCAAAAATTCTGGAAGTTAAATGGTTCAAACCGTTAGCATACCTTTTCCATTCGGGATCTTTTGGGAGACATAGAATATTAGCACCATCTCCGCCACTCGCAAAATGTTTTCCAGCCATAAAACCTTACAATAATAAAAATAAAATCAAGACAAATCGTTTAAAATGTATAGATTTTAATGTTTTATTAAAAACAAACCTCGAGATAAGATCATATGTAGAAATATTATTCGTCTGTTTAATATAGGAGACGTTTCTTCTGTCGACGCACCCGGTCTCAATCCTTTTTTTAAAGTTCATGGGATTTCCTCAGTTTTTGTTTGAAACGTTGATTTGTATCTTCCTATTGATTTACGAGATTTAATAATCACATATTTTACTTGAATATGTCGCCTTTTCTAAATTTATTTTCATTATTAGTCGGATCACTTTAATACATTTTGAGAAGCCTATATTTGCGTTTATTGATTTATGTCACATGTTTTCTATACATTATGAAATCCGTCCTACAAAATTCACATTTACTTTCTATGTGTAGCTCCTCTGCCTCGCCTTTTAATTCTTGGAGTCCCCCGTGAAATGCAGTTTTATTCTAATTCTATGTATAGAATTATTGTCGTCTTGTTTTCATGATTGTACAATTTTATTGTTTTTTTTAATTGTGAAGAATGTATGTATAGTATGTTTTAAAACGGAATGGTCTTATTGCTTTCCTACAATTCTGATAACAGAATTTTTATAAATGACATATAAATATGCTTACCCTTCCGAAGCACTTGAGATCTTGTTTGTCTGTTTTTCTTCGACTTATAGAAGTTATTGTCCCTTTGATATATTTTGACTTATAATTTAGCTAAAAGCACGAATTCAAAATTTCGATTTCTGAATCCGTTCCTATTTTCAATATTCCTATACAATTACAGCAGAAAGTGAAATTTACTTTTGAACGTCGTAAAATGCAGAATGTTTCTAGTTATTAAAATTTGAATATTTTGAATTTAGACAATAATCCTAAAATAAAACAGTTAAGTAGTATTAGATGTCAAGTGTAAAATACGGACGCATTTGGCATGAAGAAAAAAAGAGGCAAAAGGGTACTGAAGATCAGTTGCAACTCTAGCATTGAATTCATTTACTCTAACTGTAGGAAAACAAATGAATAATTTGTGTTTCATCGCATTGTGTAAACGTGTGTATTGAAATTTCCAACAAAATAAGAAATTCTCTATACTATTAAATTATAGCACAGAACTAAAATGTCTTAACATTACATTAATAATCTCACTGGCCACGAATTTATTTGTTTGATTATAATTCTAATTCCTAGATCAAAATCAACCAGGGCATTTGGGAATCTTGCAATGATCGTGAACGCTCGTTTTTATAATCATGAAAAGGGAACTATCATTCTCTTACATACACAAAGATGTTAAGTATACAGTATGTCGATAAGAAAATATTTTAACAATACAATTTACAAAAAGACATTATAAACGATGCAATCGTTCTTCTATAAAATAGGTGTATATAGTAAGTAAAGTAAGTAAATAGTTTGTTAAAGTGTCATATATTGATTGACATAAAAATAAGCAACATTATATAAATATATACACATAAAACAATCAATATCCAGCCATAAAAACGACTTATGAGACATGAGAATTATATAGCAAGTGTCAAATTTTAAATCGTTCCGGTCTATAAGGATAATAAATAAATAGTCTACATGCTTATTTCTAACTGAATCCGTATTTGACCATTTGCTCATTCCAGTTCCGAAATTTTTGAATACTCAGTATATTCTAAATTATATGAATCTTAAAAGGAGTAAAATTTACGTACCATTATACACAAGTGTTGCATCCCCTGCGCAAGTATTTCTCCCCCATCTAACGTATGTAACTCCTGTTTTAGCTGTAAATGCAAGAAAAACCGACGAAAGTCAGTTTAGTTATAAAATGAAAATGTTATTTTCCAAGAGCATTTGTTAAATATATAACAAAACAATTAGATTTAATTTTACAATGAGAAAATTGTATTTCAATGTTTAGAAATAATTAAGAAATTACCGAGGAGCATTTTGACGCCTCTTTGGTCTCGATGTAGCGTGCTTCCCTTGAGTACAGGGGGTCGTGATAACGATTGCCGACCGGCTCGAACCAGAGACGTCAAATTGATATTGGCTGCTTCTCCTCTAAACACGTGTCATTTATTAGTAAGATCAAAGAAGACTGTTTCGCTCAGACTCATAATTTTCCGGGTGGGTAGCATGTCTTCCTATCATATGTTATCAGAAGATTAACACGTTTAAAATCTTGTTTATGGTGTTGATTTAGTTCAAAGCAGGTATCTTGTTTATATAATAATTAATAAGTCCTATCCATAATATGCAATTAAAATTAGTCGCTAGACGTTATACCCTAATCCATCAGATAATATACCCATCCAAAGTGCTATTAAAACACATATTCGAAAGTCGAACTAAGACACAAAATGAACAATAGAAGAAAGAAAACACACGAGTTAAATACCTTGTACATTTCCTTCACACCATTTCATTTTCTTCAGATCATTAAGGTTCTGTTCCATTTGCCTAATCACATAGTTTCTGTATCCATTAGAATGTTTGGTAACAATAACAACAAGTAAAATTACAACAATTGATATATGCATTTTCTCAACTCCAACTGTATGCATATATGCCTCCGCAGTTCTGTTTTTGTAGAAATACTTCCAGTTTTATGATTCTGTAACAGCTTCTCAATTAAAAGTGGGAGCACGAAACATTGCATGACTGTATATTGAAATACATTAGGAATACGCCAATGTCATCTATCCAAGAAAACTTAAAATTATGTAAACATAGAAAAACTTTGAAATTCGAAATAAAATAATGATACGAATGCCTCATGTATGCTCTAAGTTTAATACCAACAACAAGGACAAAAAAGAATACATAGAGAAATATTACCATTCGTTATAAAAGAAAAATGAAAAATAATTATCTCTTCTGCATCGTTTATTATGTCAGTACAACTTTTAATAGAAAAAGCTCATGAAAAGCACGGTTATTATACTGAGAATCTACAGAAAGAAGGGGTATATGTGTCATGTTATGTACAATACAAAAATCTTGATTTTAATTCTTTATAATACCTAGTTCTAAATAAATTAAAATACTTCTTTTCAATTTATTTTAATTAAATAAATATGGATAGGACTATAAATACTGTCTATAAATAATGAAAAATATGGTGCTCATGGTCGTCTGTTTTGATTTGAAGAATTCATATGTAATACACAGTAATGTGTAGTTTGACTGGGAAGATAACTTATGCTCCTTGCACCTTTTTCCAGTGACAGTCCAGTTTCAGTCCTTGTTTCTGCTTCACCATCACTGAAGAACACATTTAGTTGTTAATGTCTCGATAGTGAATACTGGAAATACTGGGGACTACTGTGCTTCTCGTTCAACTACTTCAAATTTTAAGTACACACAAAAACATGAATTAGGTTATGAGAACGAGGAAATAGAAGCGCTTGTTTTAAATTTAGATCTTCCCTTCTAACTAAAATTTATAATCTCCGCAAAAATGGTTGATAGCAATATGACTCGATCATTATTCCTGTTGGATAGTCTGATGCAGTTCATGCTTATTTATATTAAAAAGTCACACGAATATTATATAAATAAATAAACAGCTGTCATTGCACACAATAACAACAACAACAACAAAACACAATTAAATTGGGAAATAGTTTTTTTTATCATCAGTGATTATGTCCGTCAAGTTTTTATAATGCTGATGTACCAAGCACGAAGTAAATATAATCAATCTATTTCAGGAATATAACAGTTGTTTTCCATTCGTTCTGTTGGTTGATAATGTTTGATTTTGTTAGTTTATGGACGACCCCTTTTTGAATTTACCTTGGAGTTTGGTATTTTTGTTATACTTTTTTTGTGCCTTTAGATATCCCTAGATTGTTTTGCTATGGTAACTACAAGTAAAACTGTAGTACAGATGCTTGTTGTTGTAATTGTCTTAGCCACAATCCTTTCGATCTTTCCATGTTTGTGACGACATCACTAAATGCAATTATCTCCGATTTTAAAATAGATTAAATGATTTGATGGTTGCTTCTAGCTATAGCAAAGCAAGAGAGGTCTTCTCTACATAACATATATGAAGGTTGAGAATGAACACGGATGCGGCCACTTTCATTTTTGACGGAAACTATCTGAAAAGTGACATATTACGGCATATTTGATAGATTTTCATATCTAAGCTTGAATTTGAGCGTCTTTAATGACTAAATCAGTTCAAATCTTTCACCTAAACTAATTGAATCGACTGAAGTAGACACTTAAGGGTTTAAAAAGTGTCCAAAATGTGTCATCAAATGAACCTGAATTTTGAGGCCGAAATCGGCCCTTACCGGACCTACTCCTTTGAAAATACTTTGAACGACAAACGACAAATTTATTTTACTCGCATAGTGGTATTTACCATATGTGGATTCTTAAAAATTCTAAAGAACTTCTGGACAATTTTAAATCTCGGTCTATTTCTGAAATTAATTCTAACATAACTTTTGATTTTTTAACCCAGTATACCAACATTCCACATGTGAAATTATAAAATTGTTTTGAAGAAACATTGAATGACAAACTTTTTTCTTATATGACGTTTACATTTTCTGACGTCAGACACGCGAAGCAATGAATGTGGTTTTTAATTTGATAGATGCTTTTGTGCTTTTTTTGGTAAATAATTGTTTGTTTTGATATTGTAACACAGTGATGACTGCTGTACCCATATTTTGACTATTTTATTTATAATGTCTGTTTTGTTCACGCATCGTTGTAAATATAACGGAATTTGATAAGACTGTCGTACAAGTGAGAGGTTTAGCGCTATAAAACCAGGTTCAATCCACCATTTTCTACATTTGAAAATGCCTGTACCAAGTCAGGAATATGACAGTTGTTGTCCATTCGTTTGATGTGTTTTGTCATTTGATTTTGCCATGTGATTAGGGACTTTCCGATTGAATTTTCCTCGGAGTTCAGTATTTTTGTGATTTTACTTCTAGAACAGCTGAATGCACCCCATTTTTGATTATGTCGATCGTCTCTTTCGTGATTTGTTTTAGTGAAATTTGACTTTTTGTCTTTTTTTCTTTTATCTGCCTGATATCACCCCCAGTTATTGGTGGGGTTCGTGTTGCTCAGTCTTCAGTTTTCGATGTTGTGTTTTGTGTACTGTTGGTCTTTTTCTTTTTTAGCCATGACGTTGTCAGTTTATTTTTGACTTATAAGTTTGAATGTCCCATTGCAATCCTTCGCCTCTCTTATATCTTTTATTACCCGCAAGGTATTTTCTTACTTGTTTAGCGCGGATACATAACAAATTCTGTCAAATTTATCGTAGCACTGGTAAAGATTAAGTTCATGGGCAAGTGGTTTCCGTCCGAAAACGATCATCAGCGCATTCAACAGAGACAGTGATTCCAGCCTTGAAATGGATGACCATTAGAGCACTCAATGACTCAAGCAATGAACCCGCTGACCATAAGAGCATTCTATGAAACAGCTGACCATCGGAGCATTCAATAATTTCAGCTATGAAAGGCTAACCAACAGAACAATCAATGATTCCAGCTATAAAACGGCTGACCATCAGAGACAATAATTCCAGCTATGAAACGGCTTACCATCAGATTACCATTCAATGATGTTAGCTATGAAACGACTTACCATCAGAACATTGAATGATTCCAGCAATGAAACAGCTAACCATCAGAATATTCAATGATTCCAGCTATGAAACGGCTTAAAATCAGAGCATTCAATGATTGCAGCTATGAAACGACAGACTATTCTGTAATCTTGGAGTCTTTTGTAGCCCCCTATACGCATGGGTATTTCGCATCATTGAAGACCATATAGAACCTGTAGTCGGTTACAACTTGTCATTTGGTGTATGGGTTTTAATCAAAAAATTGCTTCGGTATCTGCATTCGATTACATCCTGATTTTTTGTGTTTGGTCGATACTAGTAGTTGTATTATGAGCTATCAGACATCTCCTTATTTGAATAAGTTAAACATCAACATTCATTTTCGTTAGTTTTCCATATCGTGATCAGTGTATAATTACTAAAATGCATGTGTGGTTTTTTTTTTTTGCCGTATCCCAGCTATAAATGCCAGGACATTAGCTTTTATTCTAGTTATCACATTATTAATAGAGTTTTCATTCCAACAAAGATGCATACTCTTTCGAAAATCAATATTACGCGCATTCGTAATATGACAAGCAAGATATTACCTTTAAAGCAAAATTTCCAATATTTCAGATTATTTACTACTGCAGTGAGTTTGATCTCTGACCACAGAGTTAAAACCCATCTCTCTGACCATATGGAACAAAGTACCCCCATATTAAGTGTAAATATGAATGTACGATTTAAATATATCATCCAGAAACCAAATTGTTTCCAATATGTTTAACGTTTAATTTATAGCTGTATTGGCAACAGGTTACAACTCTCAGTCAAACAAAGTTGACCTTAGATGAATGTGGCTATTCTTTTAATGTCCCTTTTTTTTGCATGTATCTACATCCCTGGCTTTCAAATGTTTGGGTTTGAACGTTCCTGCTGAAGGATAATCCAAACAACAGCCAAAGGAAGCACCAAGTGTGTAAAGCTTTTTTTTTCATTTAATATGATCATTTACCGATGACCTCAAACCAATAGTAACCCTCCATACTTCAATAGGACCAGACACAAACATTTTGACGACCAGACAAACTAATTCAGTTGAATCATAATCTGGGCTTAACGCAATTAAAATCAGTTTGATATTGAGAACTTAAAAACTCATTTAAAACTAAAACTTTTATTAAATTTAACTGACTAATAATGTGAATTATTACTGATATGCAAGTATGTGTCATACGCGCATTTATGACAGACTACGTGCAATATGGAATGAAAACATATATATAAAATGGTTCCAGGTATAATATATACATCGTTGTCATCAAGTAACTTGTAGGATAAAGGTTCATTCAACATCTGGTAAAGGTTGCACAACCCCTTTTGAAAGAAGAGGACCATCTTTATGCAGAAATAAAGCAGGCCACACCAAAAATTTTACTCTGCGTCCCATTGTTGTGTACTCTTTGAACACCTGTTTATCGTACACATCTTCTGGTTTAAATTGAAAGAACATCGGAGGATCTTGTACAGCAGCTAGGTAGCAAATCTTTGCACAGTTTTCTATATACGACTCACAGCATTTAACATACTTTACTACTGTTGGGCAGTGTGAAACGTCTTCAGTAATTTTCTTAAAATAAGGAAATAGAAATTAATTCAAATTTCAATGGTAAAATCCATCAAGTTAAAAACATTAAAACTTCTTTACTGACTATGAGAACTACGGACAAGTAGCTTTACAAAATTTAAATTACTAACCGACAGCTTTTTATCAACATTCAAATATTTGAAGTATTGTAAGTCAAGTTAATTTCTTCTACATTTGGCAAAACAGTAATAAATAAGACCTATGAATTTCATTCTGATATCAAATGGCTTTCAAATGATTGGGTTTGAGCGTTCCTAATTAAGCTTAATCCACATAAATAAAATGAAATAGTTATATAATATCATTTCTTCTGTTATGCTGTTTGAACAGATGAGTGATCTTTTGCATAGACTAAAACAAACTCTGTTGTCATGTTTCGGGGAGATAACATTTAACTATTATATATCTTAGATGAAAATATATCTACATACCTTTTGTATCAAGGGAACATATTTCCAGGAATTAGCTTTATACGCATCCTTGATTGATTTGATAAAATCTGAGGTGTCATCTGGAGGAAGACCCTAAACAAACAAAACAAAATAAGAAAAAATAATCCATAGTTATATATTTATATATATTGCTTTTTTCTTTAAGTCGACTTTGACATCTGATTATTGTCTTTATTAGTTATAGTATGAACAAATTTTGGAAATTTTATAATTTTCAAAATTGCATAATTATGTAATGGACAGTGATGAATTAACGTTTGAGGAGAAAGTTGTGAATCTCATGAAAAATTTGTAAGTCTTTTTGATTTGAAATGAATAAATGCATGATGATATGGTATAGATATATAAATAAAACAAGTGTACAGTTACAGATTGATTGATGGATGTTTGCTTAACGCCCATTGGCAAATATTTCATGCATGTTCAGGACGATACAGTTGAAGATACTGATACTTTGAAAACCTTACAGAAGAGACGTTTAAGATTTTAGCTATTGCGATTAATCAACTGACCTGAACTGATTGTAGCAAGCCTGATAATTGAAGTGTCGATTCTGCAATACTTTTCTTGTTTATCTCCTATGAAAAAAGTCATATGTTAATTGAAAATATAATACGAAATTGCATTTATGATAAATTTCTACCCAACTATTGAATAAATTAAATGAACATTGAAACTGAATTTAAAATTTTGTACTTTTCATAAACTGTAGTCTTTAAAATATTCAAAAAAACAATTTTCATTTATTTAAAATGAGTTATTATTCTCTCGCTCCCCAAAGTTTTGGTCTCTAATAAAGGATGACTAATAAATCACACTGAAATAATTATCCCTGGTTAACAGTGTTTGTAGCAGTGCTTTTCTTAACCAATTAGACATTCGACTGTTCTAAATTAGTTGGGCTAGTGAATACTCTTTTAGCTCATTTGGTAGGATGGAGGGTTACTGGTTCGAACTCTGGCTAGTAGATGGATATTTTGAAAATGACTCCATATTTATTTACCATTAATATATCAAGTAAAATTGTGACAGCATATTCTTCATCAATGGAAGTGTCATCAGTTTTCAAATCTTGTAGATCTAGAAATGCTTCCGTCCATTCATTTTCATAGAGCTCATTAAACTGTTCTCCAAGTTTCATTGGACGATTTGGATCATTTAAGTCAGTAATGGCAGGATTATTCTCTCTCAGTTTTACTCCCATCATCTCACTTAACCTATAAAATGTCATGTATTTGCCTTGTATAAAAATCAGAAGATTGACTATGAGACAACTCATACCACATAGTGTTGCAGGTGCAAACATTTTTAAGGCTCTGATTACTTTATTTACTAGTAAGTAAAAATATGTTCCCTTTAAAAAAAAATTATAAAAATAATAAAAAGTAATTTAGAAAAAATATTAACATTTTTTTCCGATCACAATTACTCTCTTTAAACACAAATAGGGTATTTGTAAAAATGTATTTCCTTTTCATTATTACCTTGAAAGTGCCTCGTCTTTTGCCTTTATCAGTTCATCTTTTTCTCGCATTAATTCAGCAATCCTATCAATATATAATTGTGGAAAAAATATATTTCATATAGAGAGTATAATGATTAAAAGAAATGACACCCACTAGCTCATTCGTGTTATTCCTGAAAAGACATAAATGGGTACACGTCTTTATCAACAACGAAGGAGCTATAAAATATCCGTTATTTAGCCCATGACGTTGCTTAAATAGGATTGTTTTCGATTCCTTCAAAAAGATAAGAGAGGCGGAAGAAACCAACTTGAAAGTTAAATTTATATGTCGAAAACGAATTGACAACGCCATTGTTTAAAATTGAAAACAATCAATAGACAAACAGTATACAAAACACAACATAGATAACTAAAGACTAACTTGAAGCAACAAATGAGTAAAATATAGTGTGGTATCTCTTGTTCAAGAATGTCATTTGTGATGTCGCTGGAAGATCATTCACATGTGACACTTGGTTTTAATGGACAAGAAATGGAGTAAATAGTTTTTTGGTCAGTTATTGCGAACCCAATGAAAGTTTTCCACAGTGCCATCTCTATCTTGACCAGGTATTTAAACTTTTGTAAGTTCACCTGTTCTATTGAATGAATACAATAGCTATTTTTCTGTGTGTAGTTTATTCACTGGGACCTTTAAATTTCTTCTAAGAGAAATCTATCACTCATTGATTAATTTACCTGAGTAATAAAAATTTCTTATATATAGACAAAAATACTTTTTTTATACTCATTAACTGCGTGTGATGATGTATTTATTCAATATTAATAATATATTTTCATTCAGTTTAATATAAACATTGATTCAATCATAAAAAGTTGATTTCAAACAAAAGTTTTATCAATGTTCCTATTGAAATTTGATTTTTTTTTGTCTAGTTATAGAATACATTTAAGAAGATCTTAATTTGAACATCATAATTTTCAAGTTTTTATTCATGTCAAACAAATTTTTTTTTAAAAGGAACAATGTTGAAAGTTTTGTCAGAAATCAACTTTTTATGATTGAATCAATGTTTATATTAAACTGAATGAAAATATATTATTAATATAACATAAATCAACACTAACATGTTTAACCCCGCCACATTCTGTATGTATGTGCCTGTCCGGAGTCAGGAGCCTGTAATTCAGTGGTTGTCGTTTGTTTGTGTCATGTATGTGTTACATATTTGTTTTTCATTCATTTTTTGTACATAAATTAGGCTGTTAGTTTTCTTGTTTGAATTGTTTTACATTGTCATTTCGGGGCCTTATATAGATGACTGTGTGGAATGGGCTTTGCTCATTGTTGAAGGCCGTACGGTGACCTATAGTTGTTAATTTCTGTGTCATTTGGTCTCTTGTGGAGAGTTGTCTCATTGGCAATCATACCACATCTTCTTTTTTATATTTTATTAATGTTTCAACTTTGCATCACTGTTTACATTCAACCGATTGAAAATATATTATCAATATTGAATAAATATAACATCGCATGCAGTTTTGAGTATAAAACATGTATTTTCCTCTATTTACAAGATTTTTTTTTTACTCAGGTAAATTAATCAATGAGTGATAGATTTCTCGTAGAAGAAATTTAAAGGTCCCAGAGAAAAAACTACATGGAGAACAATAGCTATTGTATTCATTCAAATTATAGGACAGGTGAACTTGCAAAAGTTTAAATACCTGGTCAAGATAGAGATGGCACTGTGGAAAACTTTCATTGGGTTCGCAATAATATTGAATAACTACATCATCACACGCAGTTAATGAGTATAAAAACAGTATTTTTGTCTATATATAAGATTTTTTTTTTACTCAGGTAATTTAATCAATGAATGATAGATTTCTCTTAGAAGAAATTTAAAGGTCCCAGAGAATAAACTACACAGAGAACAATAGCTATTGTATCTATTCAATAGGACAGGTGAACTTGCAAAAGTTTAAATACCTGGTCAAGATAGAGATGGCACTGTGGAAAACTTTCATTGGGTTCGCAATAAATGCAAGTAAAAACTCATCAAAGATACAAAACATTCCAAAGATGTTTGGCTCTCAATCGCATCTTTATACATAACCTTTATCTGGTTATGCTGTTGCTTATTTATGCATATAAATAGAAATGTATCAAAGTAAGGTTATATTCGTAAAGAAAAATTAATAAACTTTTATAGGAATCTGACATCTTTAAATACTTCTTGATTTACAAAAGCAATGGACCAAAACATGTCTTTATCATTATTCAGTTAAACCGAAAAAGTAAATTCGTCAACAGTATATATATATTGGCATAAACTCCTCATAAAACTTAAGTTATCCACAAATATAGAATTATCTATCGATTAATGTAGACGGATAACAAGAACTATTTTTAAGTCCAAATACATAGTCCTACTTTTACAAAGTATAAAACCACACTAACAATAAACGAATTTTTCTTTATATAAATGATTTAGATTATCTGTTGATATCACATTGGATTATTTGATTTATCAATTGTTTGCTTAAACGACCTGTTGCAGTTTCAAATATATAACTTTATATATGCATACATATTTTTTACCTAAATTCACTATTTCTATTCAATTGTTTAAAATGTTCTATTTCTCCTTGGTTTCTTCTTGTTTCTTCCTGGTGGCTGAAAAAATAACATTTTAAACATATATTGGTCATATTCAATATAATAGATAAATATTCTGAATAAAAGGAAGAAAACGGAATTTATTAATATTTCTTATAATTGTGGTAAGTCAGTAATTACAATTTTTGTAGGGATGCTATAAAATACAGCAAGCATTATGTTATATACAATGTCCATGTATCCATGTCTCCTAAGCTTTTCTAGAACATACTGCTTATACTATAAGACAAAGAAGAAATATATAACGCTTTAAATCAGAAGCATAGAATAGGATCAATAATGTATGGCAACTCAAATTCATCATTCCGAATTCTGTTCATTTCATTTTCTAGCTACTCAACACCACAATGTCACAACTATATATTGGCTTCTAAACAACACATGGATTTTATACATTTACTTTTAAATCCAGTATATGTTCAACTACATATGGGAACGTTTTTCTGACAAGTGTTTTAACAAATATTAAGTAATTACGCAGTTGATATAGTCGAGCGTTTGATTTTGAAAGGTTTTATGGACTTCTCCCTTTTTAATTTACCTTGGAGTTCGGTATTTTTGTTAATTCTTTTTTTTTAAAGTATCGAAATTCTTTATCCATGACTAATAAAAATGTTACAGAACATTGTACATAGTGTTTACAATTGCAATCGAACCAGTGATTAGACATTTTGATAGACACTACAGGAATTATCGCTTTGAGAACCAAAATCCCTTGCCTATAAAACTTTATTATATGAGAGCATATACTTTCCTTTATTTTTGTAAAAGATACCAGTAGACTTATACTGTTTAAAGATTCCATTGTTTCCTTTACCTGTTTAGAAGTTCATTATTTTTCCTGTCTAAATCATTCAGTCTGAAAACGAAAGTGTGTATGTAATATCAAACCTACGAACATTAAAGATGAAAATAATTTAAAACATCAAATATATTATCATACTTATGCATTGGTTTGCATATTAAGTCTGCAATTACTATACATTTCAGATCGACTTGTATATAAAATATAAAGAGAGATATTGTTCCATTGCATCTATTGGGAAAATATATCTCATCTTAAAATGTTATTTTTTCGAATTTTACTTGTAAAGTTTTTGAATATTTGATATTCAATTTTCAAGAGTTTGATAAGAAAATATTGTATATCTCGGGGCGCAGATGCACAACCTGTTTCTTTGATTAGTTTAAGGTTACATGTAGGCCAAATTATACAATGGCTTGAAATGATCAGCAGAAGAATTTTCTTATTGTGTGACCTCATCTATTGCTGTCTTATCCCGGTTTTTGTCACGTTAACCAATTCTTTCTGTTTGAGTTGCTCACCCAATTTTGTCAATAGAACGGAACTATAAACAATTGTCATAGATCGTAGGTTTAACTAGCTATAAAGTCAGGTTTAATCCACCATTT
Source organism: Mytilus californianus (assembly GCF_021869535.1). NCBI lineage: Eukaryota > Metazoa > Mollusca > Bivalvia > Mytilida > Mytilidae > Mytilus > Mytilus californianus. Next base: position 9,320,745 of record NW_026262745.1, read on the forward strand.
CTCCGGGAAATGCCTGTACCAAAGCCAGGAACAGGACATGTACAGTTGTTTTCCATTCGTTCTGTTGGTTGATATAGTCGGAGCGTTTGATTTTGTCACTTTTTATTGAGATTCCCGTTATTGAATAAACCTTAGAGTTCGGTATTTTTTTAATACTTTTTCTAATACATATAAAAAATCTATAAAGAGTAAAAGTAATTTTCTATCATCTAACAACAAATAAACAACCGGTCAGAGAAGAGTACAAAGAAATTCAAAAAATATAGAAAAGTTTACATGCTACGAAAACCAACAAAATGTAATGTATAGAAGCATGATAACCAAGAGACATATATAGTACCCTGTATCAACCGTTACATTATATATTAATCGGGATATTCACAGGAGATATGGGCTCGTATTCCATAAAAGTGTTTTATATCTCCTGGACCGCCAGGCGAAATGGGATATAAGGCACTGACAGGGAATATGAGCCGATATTTCATCTAAAGCCCTAATAAAAATTATATTATACTGGAGTGTTCTGATTTCAATATCAATAACAATTCTGATCTTCGTTTTTGCTCAATCAAATTGCAGGATTAGACGAGAAATTTCACTCCAGTATGAACTAAGTATGATATCAATTGAAATATACAACGAAACAATTACTCAAACAAAACAAGATAGAAACAGAAATATTTGTATATATTTACACAATAAAGAGCTCGAAAAAATTACAGTGACCTCATCTTTAACTGAAAACAAACACTATTATTTTAGAAATTCAATATTCATGTTACAATCAAAAGGCAAACAAGCTTTAGATAACCTTTAAACATAATTCAAACTAATTCAGGATGGATTGCTTCATTCCAACTTTTTCAACTTGAAAATTTTCATTTTACAAGTATATCATTTCTGTTGGAGTTGTGGTTTAGTTTATTTGGTCGGTATTCAACCATCTGTTTTAAAAGTAACAGATTAAAAGCATAACCAAGTGTGAATGAACTTCTATACATGAGCACATATAATTAATTATCATGACTAAATTATGTATCTTGAAAGTCTTACAATAACAATGGGCTATGGAAATTCTACATATGCGCAGATAATTTGCACAAGTTAACAATGGCTAGATAGAAAATAAAATTTCACGAAAATACTGTTCATCCAACAAATGAACAGTTAAACTGAATACACATCCTAAATATTTGCCACTAAATAATTGTAAACTCACATGCATGGTACACAATATAGTCTACATGAGCAAAGGAGGGAGGGAGTGTTTGTGCGTACCTAAAACTGGTTTGAAATTATATTAGAAAGTATAAAATGTTAAAACAAAGCAACTTACTGTGACTGCAGACTTCGTATCTCGTTTACTAGCCTTTGTTTCTCTTCTTCTGAGCTTAAATTATAACACCATTTAAATAATTGTAGCGTTTATACAACAGAAAGAAAGAAAAAAATACAATTTTGCCCTTGTGAAAAATATCAATTTGGATTTTAAATTGAATAAGAAATATAGAAATAACTAATTGTAACAAATAGTCATTAGTAGGTATCGCAACAAGTACTTTGTCAGCCACAGTCACTACCATTTGCAAAGACATTATTAGTATTTAAATATTTCTAATTAAAATTTCCCGTTATTAATTTTGTAACTGTACTTGTTGGACTACGATAACAACTCGCTTTGTACTTTATTTGGCCTTTTATTTTTTGGATTCGAGCGTCACTGGTGTGTCTTTTGTAGACGACAAGCGTGTCTGGCGTACAAAATTATTAACCTGTTATCTTTGATGAGTTTTTAAATTTTGTATTCCCTTTTGGTTTTGAATTTCCTCGTGAATGTAGCTTTAACATTGAGTGTCATATAATGCAAATCACTGACTAGTTGTTCTCAGATATCCGTGTATAGTTAAGGACTTGTTGATTTCATGATGTCTATTGGTTGTTTACATGTCGTTGAAATGCTGTCTCATTGACGAATAATTCACATGGTCTTTTATTTGTGTGAGTGAATGAATTGCAGATGATCATATGATCATTTTTCGAACTCATAGATGTTACCATGATACCTGGAAATATATCAATGGATTATTGGAACCACAGGTGCGAGATTTTTTATTCATATCTGAGAAACAGGCAATATATGCCCTCAATTTTAGAATTCATTCATACATTATTGTATTATTCAAAATTATCAGTCAAAAGGTGTTCTACAAGGATCAACAGTTCTTCATCTTTCATTTAATATCTAAATTACCAAAATATATTCTACATAGTTTGATATTTACACCAATACGTAGGAACTTTTTTGTTTTAAATATGTATTACTTTCAAGTATGTTCTTTTTTACCGCGCCCGAGTTGGTGGTGTTACATCTTGCAAAGTCTACCCGAATTATTTTTGCAACGAATTCCACTCAATCCGGTGTTAGGGGCCGTCTTAAACTTAGAGTGAGGTGGGAGTTGTTTTGCTCCTTGTTGAAGGCCTCACTGTGACTTTGAGATAAAGAAAAGCAATAAAAGCGCTGTGTGTTTTGCTGTGCATATAATGATTTTGTATCAATGTTTGATACCCCATATCCTTTCTTTTCTATTATACACTCAAACAGGAGTTCTGGTATAAACATATAAAAGTTTCGCTCCTGTCATTGGAACCCATCTTTTTATTTTGAGATAACCTTGTGTCCGTATTATGATTATACTGAACGAGGAACTTGTAGTTTTTCAAACAGATACAATCAGAACTGACTTCAGTATAAAAATTAGATGTGGTAGCATTGCCAATGAGACAACTCTCCACCAGATGTTCGGATATAGACTTATTAAAATTTTCAAATGTTATTGAAATGGGACGGTCACATTGGTTAAGACATATATACCTTATTGTTCACGGTATGTATAAGGAGTACCAATTTGATATGACAAATGTTTGAATAATGAATCACAAAGAATGTGTTTTAACGTACACGAAGAAAAAAATTTATACGCCAAATGGTGCTAACAACTACACTGTAAAGTATATCTTCATTTAACGGAATAACTATTAAGTGATACAGGAAAGGTATATACTACCATTACAACTACTACTTACGGATCTAGAAGATCATCATTTTCGCTGTCCGTTGATTGTGTTCTTTTCCTAAAGATTTATACATAACGGCATTGTAATTTTAACCTTAAATATCTTCATATTCGTCAATTAAAATAATTCTACAATTGCATTATCATCCCTTTTCTGGAATGTTTTGTTCATGTAAACATGGCGTGTTTATATTCTATATGCAGATGAGAAAAGGTATTTTAACATGCAGAATCCAGTAATATAAAGTTTGGACCATTACTTTATTCGGAATTTGTAAATGAATCAGTTATGAATCTTAATTTGAATGCAAAATTTTGAATTTCACAAACTTAAGTCATTTCATTTTCGATGAGTACAAATGTATCTGTAATTAATGATTATACCTACCCATCAGACAGTAAAGTGTCACATAGTGGCTATCAATATACATTCTTGATCATTCTTTAGCGGTAACTAATGTTTCGAATTATGATATTAGTCGAGGAGTATATGAAAGAATATTATAACAAAGGTACCATAACCATAAGTATTTTGGAAGCATGAGGAACAAACCACATAGGAAAGAGTGACTCGAAGGATACACATACACAGTCTAATAACTTTACCTCATCCAACTTGAAAAGCCAAAAATGCGTAAAACACATTTACAGCAACGTAATAAACATCTTCCTAATGTCCTACAAAATAGTGTGTTACGTTTTACTACCTTAGTAAACATTACGTAACAGCAACTCTTACACATATAAATGTATGTCAATATACATCATTTAAGATCCCTAAATTGCGTGAATCAGTTATAAAACTATCTTTCTCAAAAGGCATGTAACAATGAGGTATAACAAGGTTTTTTTAAATCTTCATGTCTTCTAGGATTTCAATATCACTCGTACCAAATATTAACACTACATCTATATTAACCTTAATATATGAAATAATGCAATACTAATGTATCCAAGACATAACATTTTATTAGACTTTGACGTACTCTGGTACCGGACGGTACATCTACTTTGACATTGGCGTAATTAGAATGATCCATTTTCATTGTAAATTTTCAGTTTACAAATTATGCAATTGTACTAAAACCCAGGCTATCGCCCCAAGGCAAAAGTCGAATTGAATGAGCTGTCCTATTTAGTTACTTTCACATTTGAAGTTCCTTATACATTTATATTTCCAAACAACGATTGGCTGAAAGTAAACATTTAACCGTTTCTCGTAGATATTTGTAAAGCTCCTTAGGAAGATGTTCACTAGGTCTTTTTTTTTTAATGTATAAAATGCAACAAACCTGGAACTTATACATGAAAGGACTTGGAAATCACAGCAGTTATCAAGAATATAATATTGTTATCATTGTGTATAAAGGAGAGGACTTAAATGGTTCCATGATCGAACTATCATGGTAAGTCACTATAATAGGTTTGACGAAGAGCTGATTCAAGAACAAAGCTCTGTTGTGCCAGCAAAGTTGTTAGAGACAGAAAATTAGAAAGAGGCACAAACGACATGCGTGACGTAACTGTATCATCTCAACAACAATTTGTAAGAGAATAAATTTTGTAGTTAAATTTAGCGTTTGTGAATTGCTAAACTGGCGTACTACTCTAAAATGTCAAAATTATTACCTGAAGGGAAATGTCGACATCAGGCATTTCCAAAATCTTCGAAAAGGTTCACCCAAAACCAATCTACAATATAAAATTTTCAATAGATTTATTTTTCATTCAACCTGAAAAAAAAAGTTTTTAAGGATAAAACAAATCAACAAAATTGTGTTTTTTCTTGTATCTTAATATTAAATACATGGCCAAAAATGGATAGAACAATGGCAAATGACTGTCATGTTCGGACTTTGTACCGTATTTTCTCTCTCACTTTTATACACATGAACATTAACATTAGATTTGTTACATACAACATTCTCGTTTAATATCATTATGATGAATTTTCTTGGACACCAGTAAGATATATAATGTAATGTAAATGGCGTTAAGTATTGTATGCCCTCCGTTGACCCTTACTAGTGGACTAATTTTCATTCCTCTTTATAGGCAAAAGATTTATAAGCGACATCGTAGACTGTAGTTGAAATTCTAACCATCTACATCTCTATTCATAAAAATTTACGATTCTAAAAATATTTGTACCCGTAAGATGAACCTGATTAAAGTCACATGCCTAATAGTGAGTTGCTTTGAGTACCAGTAATTTAAAACTAGTTTATCCGTAGAGAGGCTTTCTTATTGGAGATTATATTGAAATTGAGAGGATTTATTATGATTCCTGTTTAGTTTTAAATGGCTAAATTGTTTCAAATAAGACAATACTATTTTATGTACTTTCCTATCAGATCCTATATCTAAAGAATGTATCTGCTGCTTTTAGGAAAACTCGTATTCAACATTACATATGGTTTTCAGGAAGATTTGCCTTGAATGAGTTCTTATAAAACACAACATATGTAATGAATATTGTATTATTCTTCGTAGTATATTTGATCTGAACGTTTCTTAAAGGACCCTGGAGAAAGGACCATAAAGGTATGTCATTTCCTTAAAGTTTAAGAGCAGTTAGTAAATTGGAAATCACTTTAAATTTATTTCTGCATAAACGTTACATATAAAGGGCATCTGAATTTAAATTCTCTCATCAGTTTTTTTTAATCTCTCAATTTTTAAATCAATTACAATTTGCGACAGCACTTCACCATGGCGCCTTCCACTGGCAATTTTGATAGATGTTTTTTTTTTTAATCTATGAATTCACTTTCATTATAAACACTACAGTTAAATCTATTGACAAACAGGATTCCCATATTCCCATACCTAAATTTGAAGCCTAAAGTTCAGTCAATACGTACAGACAGATACCTTTGCCAGTTGCATATGGTGATAACGACCAAACCACTACATAATTTTAAAACATGCAGGAAGATTACCGAAATAAACACACCACTCGTCGAAAACAAAAACTTAAAATCGACCAATTTTTCAAACTATATGTTTTAATGACATACTGGACTTTGTTAACTTTCTTTAAATTTGACAGTGTACATTTATGAGTGGAATGGCAAATTGATCACTGAGACGTACCGTATAGGCACATTCTGAATGTCTATTTTCCTCCTCTTCGGTTGCGGGCCTGGGTCTTCTTCTATATTTATTAGACTTTCGTCGCTCTGAATAAAATGAAAATAAGATGTGAACATCTTACTGTAAACACCAATTTCAGTTGTTATAAACATGTGACGATTTCAGTGCGAACAGCGCATTAACGTCGAGGTTCAATTACTAGTACATGTCATTCTAAAATCACGTATTGTGCACAAATAATATTATTATATCCTTTGATTTACTACCAGCTGTGAACTTTATATCATTCTCCGAGTGTACCATAAGCCAGGAAGAAGGTGCTTCGGTAACTTTATTGACTCATTTTGTTACATTTGTAGTCACTTTCCGATTCTCAAATTTTGTGCGGTTGAGTTCTTGGTTGTAACACCCTCCAGCAACGATTTATGCCCTTTTGGTATTGTATTTTGGGGTTTTCAAATCGTCCCGGATGAAAGCTATTCCAGAATCGTGTGTTCTGTGTTTACGGTCATCATATACCTTTTAAAGCAGTTCAATAAACGCGTGTTCATTAAGTTCTTCAATTTAGTTTAAATAAAATGTTCACTGATGTAGAATGTAAAAATAAGTCTATATTTTATTGGAATTAGAACATTGCTTTTTACAAACCCAGAGAAGGCATGTTCGAATTCCAATAAATCAAAGGGTGCACGTCACAGGGAATCGGTTAGCAGATAAAAATTTTGTTAAACAATGTTTTGCATTTTTTTTTTCGTATTTCCTGTCTATTTGTATTACATTATTAACGTTAACGTTAGCATCAATATTTTTTTGTTTTCTAGCAATGTTCAGTTTACTGTCCATATCCGTATATTGAATATATACGGCGGTACATCGGCGTGCACATAATTTTAGTCTAGCTACGCCCCTACGTGCGTAAAAAAAATTACTAGCGGAGATATAAATGGACTATGTCTGCTGGTGCAAACTGTCCGTTAGGAAATTAAGTAGATCATTCTAAAAGTAAGAATACGTTCATTTGTAAACTTTTTGAAAGTGAAACGGTTGGTTTCATATAAAGTGTTTGCTTCATCAAACCAAAATGGTTGCCGTTCGAACGTGTCTTATAAGTCAGCTTTGAAGTAAAAGAGTTCTGAACCTTACTATTGCATATTGTTAGAATGGAAATATGTTTTCATTTCATGCTCTTTGTTTATTTCAACAAGGGTAAGCATTATATTTTTCATCATTTTAACTCGATCTAAAGATATTGACAAATATGATGCCTACCCATGTTAAAATAAGCATCTGTTGAAAGAATTATTTCTTTATGTGAAAGAACAGCCACGTCGCAGGAAAATTTGTAATATCAGACCGCCATAAACTAAAATCAAAAGTTCAACATGTTCAAATTTCAGTAATTTAGGCCAACTAAGGATCTTATCACACATGCACCCTCCTTTCTCATATAAATTGTGTTTATCAAGAAGAAATCTTTGTTTATTTGAACCAACACCGTCTTAGTAATGCTTGCAAAACGTTGTTCTGCCAAAAAAAAAAATTTTCATTTCTATTAATACTCCGGGAAAGGTTTGTTGACATATGAAAAGTGATCTTGCCAATAAATAAAGTAGATCCATGCTGCAAAGTGTGAAATAATCTCAATTGGTTCGATATAGTTCACTTACCATTCTGTTATCGGTACTCCTGTTTATCGTCTGTATTTGAGCTGACTGGTGCCTACGTTTATTTCTCCTAAAATCAAAAAATAAAGCTTACGTTGCGATCTCACAAATATGTTTAATCCCTCCACATTCTTTATGTGCCTGTCGCAAGTCCTGAGCATGTAATTAACTGGTTTTCGTTGCATGTCTGTCATAATTTCTTTTTCGTAAATTGTATTGTTATAAATTAGGCCGTTCGTTTATTCGTTTGAATTGTTTCACATTTTGTCATGTCGGGTCCTTTTATAGCTAACTATATATACGGTATGGGTTTTACTCATTGTTAAAGACCGTAAATCGACTTTTAATTGCTTACATCTACCTCATTCGAACTCGGGTGGAAAGTTGTCTCACAGTCAATCATACCACATCTCCTGCGGAGAGGCAGGGAGATTTTGACAATGAATATCAAAAATATGGCCTAAACAATTTACAGGTCAATACATGTCATATTTTGTCGACAGTAATGTTAAAAGATTCAGGAGGGGGTAAAAATTAGTGCAATCGTACCCCGGAACCGTTGTAAAAAAGGTTGATGCAGACTCTTGACTGATTTGCTTAATGCATGGCCTGATTTGCAATTGGGTCTATGAATGATAAATCCTCGGAGCTTCCATGGAATTCCCCCCACACCCCAACTCCATCCTAATAGACCATTCTCTTATGATACCACATGCGTAACCCATTTACGAAACACTCTACGGTCCTATACATAAAAAAGATGAATAATTATATTACCCCATATTGTTTTGAAGGTATCTCCGCCATTTATACACAGGGAAATAAAGCGAAAGCAGAAATGAAGATTAATATTGTAAAACATCGTTGAAGAAGACATAGAAGAACATCTCTAATGAATTTGTCATGAATTAATTCATAATCAAAGGTCAATGCTTACCTTTCATTTCATACTTTTGGTTATTACTCTCAATCGCAAATTACTTCCTGGTTTTAAATGTAATATATATAGAAACTAAACTTAGATAATTTTAATAGATTCCAAGAAGAGGAAAACTATTTTAATGTGATATTTACAATTTACAACACGCATGTTAAATGGACTAATTGTTTTAAAACTTTTGACCTTTTTACGAGTGTTTTACTTAGGAACACATGTTGTAGATGAAATTTATTTCATTTTGTTATATGGAATTTGTAAAGATTGTTTTAGGTTCGAAGTGGCGTATTTGTCAACCTATAATTATTTGTTCCTCGTAACTGACGTTCCTTTGTAAGCTCACAAATATGTTTAACCCCGCCACAATATATATGTGCCTGTTATAAATTAGGCCGTTAGTTTTCTCGTTTGAATTGTTTCACATTTAGTCATGTCGGGGCCTTTTATAGCCGACTATACGGTATGGGTTTTTTTCTAATCGCTGAAGGCCGTACGGTGACCTGTAATTGCTTACATCCATTTTATTTGAACTCTGGCTTATATTTTTGTCTCGCTAGCAATCATACCATAACTCCTTATTTTTATATTCGTCCTGAACATGATTGAACTATTTGCCACTGGACACAAAACAAACATCAACCAATCTTATTTTTATATTGATAAAGGAAATAAAAAATATAGTTTGCGATATTTCAATTTGCAAATATCGGGTACACAACTCGGCCTAAGGATGGGTTCAGTTGTACATGTTGTAATTAGAATTGAGTTCATATAGTTCATAATCTTTGACAATACTGTTTGATGAAATTTCATCTTTGACTTTATAGACACAATTTAAACACTTTGCTTGATATTTTTATTATTTTCCATATCCAACTTAATAACTCATGCCTTTTAAAAAATTATTTAAAACAAAGATAATATCTATTACACATTTATATCCAGCTGAATCCATATTTCGGCTTCAGACACCTTAATTAATTCTGAAGCTATTATATCAGACATTGATACATAATTAGAACCGCTTTGTAGAAGCCTATGAAACTATGTTCTATTACTTACAAGAAACAAAGACTAGAGAATAAATGATGTACTAAAAAACTCAAAGGGATATTAAATAACATTCAATAACCATTTATATCGGAAAGGGAAATACAGCTTCAAGAGTGATATCAGTACAAGCTTTGATTGGATATAAGAATAAGGAGATGTTGTATCATTGACAATAAGACAACTATCCACCAGAGTACAAATAACGTGGATGTAAGCTACTATAGGACAGCATAGGCAAACCCCATACCGCAAATTCAGCTTTAAAAGTCCCCCTTTTTAAACGCGAATGTGAAACAATCAAAAGGAGAAAACTAACGGCCACATTTATGACAGGACAACAAACGGAAAACAAAAATGACAGACAGCAAAGACAACCACTGTAGGGTTAAATATGTTTGCGAGTGTCTAACCCTCCCCTGAGGCAATTTCTCGTGGGACGATTGATTTTGCAGGAGTTTAACTCCATGCACAACAGTAAACGATACATGTGTCTCTGAATGAAAGCATTCACCACAGCATAGCATTCCCCGATTTGCATAATTTGATCAGTTGAATTAGAAAATTGCGATTTTAGAAATGTACATACCTTGCGAAGTGGCGACAATGACTCCACTCAAGCATAACCGGAAAACCCTCTCACGGTTTTCATTGCAGAACCGATTGTTCTGCTTGTGTAGATTACCAGCAGTGATAGATAGAGAGAAACTTTAAATAGCAAAAATGATCAGCAAGACAAGATCTACAAATAATTCAAACATGGTCGAAATCGTCAGACGACTCCTTATTTCGGTTATTGCCCTTTTTTTTCTTTTTCTTTTTTTGCCTAATTTTGCAAAAACTATAGAAGATAGAGAGATAAAATTGAGAACGGAAATAGGGAATGTGTTAAAGAGACAACAACCCGACGAAAGGGCAGAAAACAGCCTAAGGCCACCATTGGGACTTCAACACACCGAGATAATCCCGCACCCGGAGGCGGGCTTCAGCTGGCCCCTAAACAAGAATGTGTATTAGTTCATTGAAAATGGACGTCACACTAAACTCCGAAACATATACTAGTAAATGAACTAAAATTAAAAAAACATACAAGACAAACAAAGGCCAGAGGCTCCTGACTTGGGACAGGCGCAAAAATGCGGCGGGGTTAAACATGTTTTGTAAGATCTCAACCTTCCCCCTATACCTCTAGCCAATGTAGAATAAACAAACACATAGCAATACGCACAGTAAAACTCAGTTTAAAAGAAGTCCGAGTCCGATATCAGAATAGGTAACAGAAGAAACTAAGCAAAAAACTGTTAATGTAAAAATGATCAGCAAATTTGAGACCCCAGTGGCAAAAAGCAGAGAAAAATCCCTAACCCCTGGGTCATAAACCATATGATTTAACCTATGATGGCTATGCTTTTATTTTTATAAAGGTCTTTTGTACAGAAAACAATAACCTAGCTTTGAATTTATGCAAAGACAGATTATAGCAGTTAGTTCTATAAAACTTTTAATGAATTTATGTATCAAACGTAACTTCATATATACAACTTTTGCAAATATGGCTTTGTTTATATTAGCCAAATTATATTATATATATGGTTAGAGATGATATCATTGTGACAAGATATCTAAACTGACCATTTGAGGCAGAAATTGTGAACTTTTATAGATAAATGGGCATGCAGTAAGATGTGGACTGGAGACAGAGGCAGGATTTGATACTTTCATGTTTGATTATGTGCTTTGTCTATAGAGTGTCTATATGCCATTTTGTTTTTCTTTGTTGACATAGTTGTGATTAAGATTATAACACAATGTTGACTGCTGCATCCCAATTTTTTACATTTTGTACCTATTATGTCTGTTTGTTTTGCTCACACATTGTTGTTAATATAATGGAATTCTATGCGGCTGTCATACAAGTGAGAGGTTTAGCTAGCAATAAAACCAGGTTTAATGCACCATTTTCTACATAAGGAAATGCCTGTACAAAGTCAGGAATATGACAGTTGTTTTCCATTCGTTTGATGTGTTTGAGCTTTTGATTTTTCCATTTTATAAGGGACTTTCCGTTTTGAATTTTCCTTGGAGTTCGGTATTTTTATTATTTTACTTTTTAATCTTAACTATAAATAACTATATTGTATGTCTGGTTCACAGGCACTTGTATCTGATTTTTTTCCCTATATACCTTAATATTACACAAGGTACTTAACTCGTATTTTTGAAAAAATGACAATCGGTCTCGAACTTTCGTTATATTTCGATTCCTCAGTTGTCTACCCCATTTAAACTTGTTATGCCGTAAAACTACATTGATTTATCTACACAATGGTGTATGACACGCCTACCTTTGTTGTCGGAATCATTCGTAGCAGGCCTTCCAAGTATGTCAACCGTAATTATTTCGTCTTCTCACAGCGCTTTGTAAATATAAGGTTCGCATTAAATGATAAATTATAATTGTCCCTTTGGTATCTTTCCCCTCTCTTATACATATATCGGTTTCCGATTGGTCAAATTTTATTGCTAAAAATATATGTTTTTCTGAGTTATCTCAATTCTATATGTAAAGCCCAGAGAGAGTCTGAATGAAATTGATGGAATGGGAAAATTTGAGTCTAAAAATAGAAACTCGTAACTCATTAGACATACCTCAAATAACACTTATTAGATTTTTTCACGGAGTCTTTTACAAATTTACTAACTGGATGATAACTTCTATTCAGAGAAAAACTAACAGGTTTTTGGGAAATACTTTTTATAAGAGAGAAGACAAAATAATTACGATTGGCATACTTTGAAGACCTATTGCGAATGATTCTGATAATAGAAATAGGCGTGTTATGCACCATCGTTGTAGATAATTGAATGTAGATTTACGGGATAACAAGTTTCAGTGGGATAGACAACGCAAAATCAAAATATGACGGAAGTTCGCGACCGGGTGACATTTCTCAAATATACGAGTTAGGTACCTTCTGTTATATTAAGGTATCACTACAAACCAGTAAAAGTCTGAAATGGCCTATATCTGTACTCGACTGTACTGATTTTTACTCGACCAGTCTGAATTGGTCTGAAATTTACTTGATAATACTCGACTGTAGTCTGAACCATACTTAACAGTCTGAACTTGTACTCCACCAGTACTTAACCATTTTATACACGTCTGAACCATGCTCGACCTAGTCTGAACCATGCTCGACCTAGTCTGAACCATACTCGACCTAGTCTGAATCATGCTCGACCTAGTCTGAACCATACTCGACCAAGTCTTAACCAACCTAGACCTATTTTGTGTATCTATCTATTGTATTTCGTCAATTTAGGAACTGTTTTTAACAACAGCTATTTCCCCTGGCTAGAAATTTGAACAACAATTTGAAATTAAAAATGTATTCAATACAGCATTGAAACCAAAATTTCACAATAAACATAATATAACTTCAACACCATATTCATCAACACTTATATACATACATATATATCACCTTTAAAATAAAAATAAAACAAGCTGATCAAATAATCTCAAAACTGAATTGTGACTAATATTTTCAATGTAATTCAAAATTTTTTGAATGTTTCAGATATATTTTATGGTTACTGGACAATTTTCACCACTAACTTAAGCCTAGTATAGATTTATGGTGTCAGTTGAGTTTAGTTAATAATGCAGTGAACATTTTTTTATTAAAATATATATAAAATAGCATATAAAGCAACTTGATAAATTTAAAAAATGACACCTTTGTTTTGTTAAACCAAGAATTTAATATAATCATGATAATAGAACTTCCATAGTAATCCTGTGATAAACTTTTAAAAAAGGAAATGTGTTCCAAAGTTACAGTAAAAATTTATTTCAATTTAATTTAAATAATTTTTGTCAAAATTAAAGACATGGCATACAAGAAGCACTTTAATAAGGTTTAATTACCTCAGTACATGTATGTTTTACAGGTAAAAAGAAAGCCCTATTTTTCTTAAACTCGTGTATTACTTATCTAGTGAATTCAAAAGGCCTTGTGATTTAAGTTTCACAGGATGTTGCGATTTTGAATGAATGTTATTTAGAATTTAATACTCTCTGACCAGGTGTGATCTTTTTCATGAGTTTGCCCCAAGCAGGGAAGTATGTCCAGTGCACGATGTTTTGTCGATATTGTCAACATCGCAATGTCAACTTTATCGTGTCATTATTGTGTTAGCAGGAGGTATTACTTTATACTTCACCACTAATCAGAAGAACAATTTTATTAATTTCTTTAGTTTTTATCCCTTTTTGATATATATTGTATATAATATATCCCAAATTATAATAATACTAAATAGATATATTTCTAAAATAAGGTAAAACAGTTTCAGTGATTTTGTAGCCTGTTGTTACCTCATTAAAAAGATAATTATATAACTATTGTACATTTTTTGTATGTAACCATGAAACCTTTGTGTTTTTATTTAGGAATTTAGGAAAATTAATTATTAAAAAAAAAAAACATGCCAAACAAGAAGCACCTTAATAAGGTTTAATTACCCTCAGTATAGGTGTGGTATTTAGGTAAAAGAAAATCTTTTTTAACAAAACTCTAAAACTTTAAAATTAATATAATTAAATTATTACATAAGATAATTTGATTTAACTATCTCTATTTGATAAATCTGGGAATCATGTAAGAATGTAAAAATCTGTTTTTATAATATATCTTTATTTTATTGTGGCTGTTGTCATGTCAGTTAAAAAGAAATTTATTTTAACAGTTAAAATTTAGAAAAAGTAGAGGTTATTTGGTCAAGAATGGTTAAGACTGGTCGAGTATTGTTCAGACCTTTGGTCGAGTATGGTTTAGACTGAAAAAAATAGGTCGAGTACAGGTCGAGAATGGGTTAAGACTGTTTCAGACTGGTCGAGTAATAGTTCAGACTATTTTCAATGGCAAAGATAAGGGTCAAGTACAAATCAGTACAGTCGAGTATGGTTAAGACTGGGGTCGAGTAATGTTGAGTAAAATTCAGACCAATTCAGACTGGTCGAGTAAAAATCAGTACAGTCGAGTACAGATATAGGCCATTTCAGACTTTTACTGGTTTGTAGTGTATATAGGGGGGATTCAGAGACAAGTGCCTGTGGTCTGGTTTCAGAACATTAAGGAAATATGTTTTGTCGAAAATTCGAAGGGAATCCTGAGGATTAAACCAGGTTCTACCTCATAAAACTCATATTTAGGACCGAGAAGTGACGATAACAACCATTTTTTATTTTGACCACATAAATGGCAAAATAGTTGAATTCTTCAGTCTTTTCAATATAATGTTCATTTTATTGTTAAAAGATAAGGCTGGTATATTCTGGACACTTTATTGCAAATATGTCAGTTACTATCAATATGACGTCACAAACCAGTTCTAGAAAAGAATTTTTGTCTTTGGATATTTGGACTGCCACTCAAATTTGTCTGTACAAAATTCATTTCCATCAGTCCAATCATAATTCTATTAAAAAAATCCTTTCCTTGTGTCAGACAATTTGGACTGACATTGTAACAACATATGTCAGACATTTCAAATTTTTATCAGTCCAATGATGTGGACTGAGATTGCCCCGGGTCGTACTGTATCGTGAGAGCCCAAAAGACACAGAAACTGATTATTGTAAGAGGGTATTTATTCAGGGACTGAGTTTAGACTCAATCCCTAAAGAGAATGGCAGGTTCCTTAGGATGGCTGAAATTCCGCTTCTATAAATAAAATACATATGCACTGAACTAGAAAATAGAAAAAAGTCCAGATTACAAGATTTTGAGGGCGTCAGTTTTCTCCTTGTGAACAGGATATAAAGGTATTACTTATAATGTACTTTTTCAAAATTGAATTTAGGTTTAACCCACCATTTTCTTAAGAAAATACCTGTAACAAGTCAGGAATAAGACAGTTGTTTATCACTCTTTCAGTTGGTTGATAATGTTTGGTTTTGTCAGTTTTTATTTTTATTTTTTAGCCATGGTGTTGTCAGTTTATTTTCGACTTATGAGTTTGAATGTCCCTTTGGTATCCTTCGCCTCTCTTCCCCTTTTTAAATTTACCTTGGATTTCGGCATTTTTGTTATACTTTTTAGTAATGTTTTCAATGAACGATTAAAGCAGCAAGAGCAGCCACCTGATTTACGTCTCAGTGTGGTCAGTCATTTTATCACCCTATTTTCTTATTTCTGCATAGCTTTGGTAAGCGTCTGCAAACTGGCTTCAAATGTATGATAATGATGGTCTACTTTTACATCGTTTGAACGGTCTATTTCAGCGGTAAATGTTTGACTTTTATAATAAGGATCGAGTAGTGGTCGGACCAAATTGCAGGGCCGTAACTAGCCTCTGTTAAAATTGAGGCTAAATTATTCGCCTCGCTCCGCTTGGCGAAAAAATTTCCGGCGAGGGGTCTGGGGGCCACTCAAGGCCCTCAGAAGCACTAAAAAATGACGCAAAATCGTACATTCTGAGCGTTTCCCGGACCCTTTCTTAATCTGAAACGCAAGTTTTGTTTTAATTATTTTTTTGACAATATTCTGGTCTCAAAGCAAAATATATAGATTCAGTGTAAGACTTTTAGTTTTTAGGGACATCATCAAAAGACCGATATGAAGGATAAAGCAAAAATCGTAATTCACATAGTTAAGTGTGTGGCTGCTGTTTTTTTTTTTTTTTTTTTTTTTTTTATTGAGTTTCTGCTTGTAGGAAAAACGTATTATGCCTGTCAATTATGTTCTTTTCAAATTAAGCTAAGAAGGGGCTGATTATCATTAATATAACTATGTGAATTCAGTTTTTATAACACATTTCAATTACAACTTAATGTAGTTCCTAACTGGGGTAGAAAGGGTACACTCAGGGTAGACTTAGGAAAACTGTTCTTAAAAGACCTCATTGCTACATTTTTGTGCTGTTTTAATATGTATATCGGGCGATTAATGTCGGATCTGCCTGTTCTGGTCTTGTATTGCGTTTAGACTTTGGTGTAATTTGTTTATGATTTTGTAATTTATTCACAGTTACTTTAAGTACCGCTTAATTCGACGCTAGTGGCCGTCTTGACATTGTTGTAAGGTATGAATGATTCGTTCATTGTTGAAGACCCTCCAGCGACTGTCAAGATGAAGAACAGGAATAAAAGCCCTGTTCATTGATAATTCGTATTTTTTCCATGCACATTTACTCCATATCCCTTTAATTTCTATTAAAGGACCTGAACACGGCTTAATGCAAGTTTACGCCCTTCAATGTAAAAGGTCATATGGCAATACATTATTTTTGTTTTTAAACGATTCCAGGAGATTGGTTGTCTCACTTTAATTTAACCCATGTCATCTTTTTAGTTTAATAGAAAAGAGAGCCAGTTTTGTATTCGTTAATATAAAGTATAATTTTCCATGAAAAAACGACCAATTTTTCTATGTCCGGTAGCTTCGTATCTTCTCAAAACATTTTCTCAAACAATATCTGGACATCGGTGGAGATCTAACATTGCCAAACCACACAACCGTTCACCCGTCATTACCGACCACTTCGACTATGCTATTTCGATATTTTTTATTTTTCATTATCAACTTTTCATAGACTAACCGATACATATATTTAAAATTTAAAGTAGTTTTTAAAATTAGAAGAAAGGTCCTTAAATATAATAAAACTCAAGTTTTTAAAACAAAATTACTAATTTACAAATGAAATTCAACGCTCAGACAATAGTCATGAAGAAGGGCAATCAATGAACAAAAGACAAACCCGTGAACAGATAAGACACATAACAACAAATTATAGACAATCAACACTGAAAACTAAAATAAATGAGAAACATGGATCCGAAAAAACAGGAAC
The DNA here is from genome assembly GCF_021869535.1 of Mytilus californianus. Taxonomy (NCBI): domain Eukaryota; kingdom Metazoa; phylum Mollusca; class Bivalvia; order Mytilida; family Mytilidae; genus Mytilus; species Mytilus californianus. Next base: position 9,338,429 of record NW_026262745.1, read on the forward strand.
GACGTCAGAGGGTGAACAAAGCTTGCTTCTTGCAAGTCACTCGCCGTGAAAACAATTTAATATGAAGACAAGCTTTTTGTTTCAACTTATTGATTTTTTTTAAATTTCCAACATGAGGCATTTGCCTCATTTGCCTCAATGTAGTTACGGCCCTGAATTGTCACTGTACTTTAAAATTTAATCAACGCATGTGTTCTACAAAATCTGCTTTAAAAAACAGTCGTTTACAGTAAATACAAAATTTCGAATAACGTAAGATAAAAATCTTAGATGGAATATAAAAATTAACGCAAGTAAAAAGGGAAATATTAAAACATTGAGACGTGAGATTTAGAAAACTAACGTTAGTGGTTGTTTTTTAAGCCTAACTGTACATTTGTTTCTCTGTCTTTGTTTCATAAAATGATGCAGATACTATTTCACAAACTTGCAACGGATCATGTGTACAAATCGGTGTCGAGATGAGGCATGGAATTAATAAAGTTGTAAAGCACAGACAGGGGATACGGTAACACTCTTGGAAACGGTTCAATGATTTTAGAAACATCCAGCAGTATAGGATTACCGAAGACATAAAAGTCTTCTTCTCCCCAAAACAACAACATTAAAATATGTACCACACAAAAAGACAATATATCAGCTATTTATCATGCAAAAAGCGTTATCAATTTAAATCTAGCCTAACAGAACAATAACATGCGAGATCAACTTTAATATCGAAACCAATGTATATGTTCATCAGTATAAACGATTTTGGATGATGAAAATCCTTAAAAACAAATCCCATAAAAAGGAAGCCACTACATCCTCATGTTTATTTTTTTATAAAACAATCTGGTGCTAAGCAAACATCAATCAATCAATATTTTTATTCGGAACTAACGAAGCAATAAAGAAATAATTACCTTCAGTTCCCATTCACTCCAAGTCGATCAAAATGGTAAGAGATGTAGATTTAGGATGAAATATGATACCCTCCGACAGTTCCATAGGGACAAGTGAAGTATCATTACAACCGTGTAACCATTCAGTCATCTTGAAATCGTGAATCTCTGCATCGGGTTTTACTAATAAACATTTCCACTAGATTATGCCTTGTAGTTACAGAAATTAGAATTGAATATTTGGCTCTGGTGACCATGCATGTTTGTTGCACAACTTGAATGTAACCAGGAATTTTTAAAGACAATCTGATTAAAATTATAATCTATCTTTACTTGCTTACTCGTCAAAGCATAGCAAAATCACAGACATATGGCTTGTGTTATAAATACCTCACACATATTGTTTCTGTCACAGACATATGGCTATGTTTTATAAAAAAAACTCACACATATTGTTTCTGTCATGTTTGGTGAGTTTCACGTATAAGCTCGTTTGAGGTGAAATTCATGGAGTGAAATTTCCCTGTGTAGGTCTTTGTGCGTCTTCTACAATGGACACTCTCAAACATCGTAGACTAGAATGTAATTTCATGACTAAAATCACTTTTTCGTTGATCTTGTATTGCTGTTTTTTTTTCAGTTTCTCTCTATCTTCTGTATTGTTTGCCCAAAACACAAAAAAGGTAAAATTCGTCATTTAAGGACAATAACTCCTTTAAGGAGTCAATTTACGATGTTCGAAATATTAGACTTATTTGTAGCTCTGTCTTACTGTTTATATTTGTTTTTTAAAGTTTCCATCTATCTTATATAGTTTTTACGATAATAGGTACAAAAAAATGGTAAAAATCGTCATTAAAGGGCAATAACTTCAATAAGGAGTCAACTGACGATTTCCACCATGTTTGACTTATTTGTATATCTTGTTTTGCTTATCATTTTTGCTATATAACGTTTCTGTCCGTCTATTATAGTTTTCAAAATAAAAGGCAAAACTTGCATTTTACCACATTTTCTATTTTTAGCCATGTTGGCCGTGTAAGTTGGTAGGCGCCTAGGGGTCATCAAACAATTTTTTTAAATTGGATAGCTTAATGATAATTGTGGCTAAGTTTGATTAAATTTAGCCCAGTAGTTTCGGAGAAGATTTTTGTTTAAGTTAAGGGATGATGACGGACGCCAAGTAATGAGGATAGCTAACTTGGAGCTTTGGGGAAGGTGAGCTTTAAAGGAGGTCCATGCCCCAAGCACTTATGTCCTCAGACAGAGATGATCTTACATAAATTTATCTGTTCTGTTTTGGCTAACTTGGTTTTGACTGCTCAAAATGTTGTGGCTTCCAGAACTATTGGTCTAGATCATGCCCGATATGGCTTCCAGAAGTTTTGGTCTAGAGCATGCCTGATAAAGCTTCCAGAACTTTTGGTCTAGAGCATGCCTGATAAAGCTTCCAGAACTTTTGGTCTAGAGCATGCCTGATAAAGCTTCAAGAACTTTTAGTCTAGGTCATGCCTGATAAAGCTTCCAGAACATCTGGGCTAAAGCATGCCTGACAAAAGATTCCAGAACTTCTGGTCTAGAGCATGCCTGATAAAGCTTCCAGAACTTCTGGTCTAGAGCATGCCTGATAAAGCCTCCAGAACTTCTGGTCTAGAGCATGCCTGAAAAAAGCTTTTTCAGGAACATGTGTTATATCAGTATTATAAGTTTTTATTTTGCTATACACAGAAACATATTAATGGGAGTCCATCGCTACTGATAGGGTTGGCCAAACACTTATTTAACAATACAAACTGAAAAAGACATTTTATGTACTGCTCTTGTAGTGATGTTCGGCTTATCAATTATTATCGAAAACCGATCAATTGTTGAAAATTTTCGATTAATCTATTACTATTTTCAATAATTGATAATTAAAAAAATATCTTAATTTTTAACAAAAACATTTTGAAACCTCCCTGTAAATGAAAGAAATGCCTTAAAACACCTGTAATCTTTCCATTTGTACATATACACGGGTTTCTGGTGTAGAGTAATCCGTATTTATGAATCTGTATGTTTTGGTAATTAATTCTTCTTCAATACTATTATTTCATGTCCAAGTATAAAATGAGGAAAAGTGTGTTAATAAACTCTTACATTACTTACATACAAATTAAAAAAGAAAAAAAACGATTATTATCAAAAATTGAATAGAATACTATCCAAATACTTTGCTTAATCGATTATAATTTTCAAGTCCATTCCAAACACTATGATCTTGTTTTGTTCAAGACAGTTCTTTTAAAATGAATGGTCTGAACATATTGATCAGAATTCATAGAATGTATATCAAAAATAAAAGAACAGCGTTCCAATGTCCCCAGCGTTGCACATATTTTATCTATCCAGGGGCAATAACTAAAAAAAAACGCTTTTTTTTGTTGTTCTTTAAAACAATTTATAAATAAAAAGCGTGCGTGGGGGACAAAGAAGTTTTTTTTATTGTATACTAAATATTTCAAACAGACCTTCAAGGGCATTACTTATTATATTCTTTAAGTTTTATAAAAAATTGTACCTGTGAGAGCGCTAACGAGGCCATTTTCCATAAATTTAATATTTCCAAGGGTCATAACTCTTTTAAAAAAAGTTGAGTGTCCACCATTATAAAATTTGTCCAAGATATTGCTGATATTTACCTATAGTATAAGTTTTATAAAAATCTGGCAAGAATTGTACCCGTGAGAGCGCTAACGAGGCCATTTTCCATAAATTTAATATTTCCAAGGGGTATAACTCTTTTAAAAAAAGTCGATCGGCCACCATTATAGAACTTGTCCGAGATATTGCTGATATTAACCCATAGTATAAGTTTTATAAAAATCGGGCAAGAATTGTACCTGTGAGAGCGCTAACAAGACCGGACAGACAGGACGAGTGGACAAACGGAGGGACGCCCGGTATTTCCATGTCCCCCGCAAAGCGTTACGCGGGGGGTAAAAAAAGAAATCAATACTGATGCAAACAAAGCAATACATGTTCTTTAGTATTCCATGGTACAAACAAAACAGGAAATTTAATTACCAGTGAAACGCTAATTTTCTTTTGAATTATAATGTATGGTTATCAATTAAGAAATAATTCATGGGGGCTTGAATATATCGTGATTTTACCACGGGTTGGCCCTTTATAACAAATATTTTACCCTGAGCGATGGGTAAAATATTTGTCATAAAGGGCCAACCCGTGGTAAAATCACGATATATTCAAGCCCCCATGAATTATTTCGATTCTAATAGGACAAATACGGCAATTGTCTTGGATCGAAGCGCTCTAGATGAAGGCATTATTTGCTGTTCCCATAAATAAACGCACTATTAAATTGACGTTACAGACCGGAGCAAACTGAATAGATGACATGCTTTTAAACTATTTACAATAACATATTTAGATAGGTTTGGATGAATCTAAATGATAATTGTACTTATATGTCTTATATGTATACAAAAAATGGCTTATATAACACATTTAAGCATCGTTTGTTTACGTTTACTTGTTGTGATGATTTTCGGTTTCACAAGCATGTATTTTCCCGTAAAATGCTTATATTCTTACGTCATCGTTCTATGACGTCGGGTAGCTCATTCATAAAAAAGCATATGACGTGGGAGTACGATCGGAACAGCCCAAACAATATATTCATATTTTACCACGGGTGTGTACTCAAAGCGTTTGAAGAACGTCAAGTTAGAATCCTAAAATAATCAATTTTTTAACATGGAGGCCAAATTATTTTGAAAATGGGAGCAGACAAATTACACTTGACAACAGAAATCAATTCATTTTATCATAAACTACTAAGATATAAACTCTCAATCACATTTTTGCAGCAATTTTGAAAATGGCTACTGGTAAATAAATTTTGACACCAATTATTAATTTAGGATATTGTTCTCTAATTTTGTGTGCATTTATACCAATAAATTTTGATTAAATTTGTCTCATATGATTTCTCGCAATATCCTTTCAGAACATGGTCAGCATTTTCTATTGAATCATAAGAGAAACAGCTTCTGTCACTTAACCCTGTCAAGTACAATATTTATCCAGTCTCAATAGATTAATTTAAATACCTCTTGTTAAACCTTGCATTTCAAAGTTTGAAAATTTAACTATCTTCAGTGGATTAATATCATAATCATAGGGTTGTGTGGTAGAATCAATATATCTATGTGAACATCAAATTTGCACAACAAAATAACATACACATCAACATATCAAGAACAACATCTGTTCATAATTGCATTCCAGTCCTACTCATAATTTTAGAGATTTAGCATTCACACCATTTGAACTCAATGAGGGCAAGCTTTTAAAAACTACAAAGTAACTAAAATAATTAATTTGGATGAAAAAAAAAAACTATATATTATTGCAGTTCAAAAATGATATGCTTTTCTTTCTTCAATATTTTATACAAAGAAAAATGGATCATTGAGAACTCCATCATCCTGAATATGCATGAAATATTTGCCTTTGACATTTAACTTACAACAACAACAATCAATACATCCTCCAATGTAACATTTCCTGCAAAACATAATACAGTACATGTTGAAATGCAACTATTTTATTTCATCTATCAATACTGTGTATTGTTTCATCAATAAGTCTACTAATTTCTTTACTTCTGTCAAATGATCTGTCAAAACAGTTTGTTAGCTGTTCAGGACGTAATGGACTGCCACCTAGAAAGGAAAATAGTACTATTTAGAAACAGCTCACATTGTTAAAGATTGAAATATGTAAATAAAAGTAAAATATTATATAAACAAACAAGAGTGCACACGCTGAAATGTCTCGCCTTCTTTACTAATCATTGATATTATGTTGATAGTTCTAAATATAAAGCTCTACTACAACTATCACATAAACTTAACATGATCCAAGAAAATGAGGTCAAGGTCATATAAACCAAACAAGAAATACATGTACACCTTACAATCATTCAATACACTAAATATAGTTGACCTATTGCTTATAGTTTCTAAGATACAGAATTAACCAAGAAAACTAAACATTGACTAATGAACCATGAAAATGAGGTCAAGGTCAGATGAACCATGCCAGGCAGACATGTACAGCTTGCAATCCTTCCATACAACAAATATAGTTGACCTATTGCTTATAGTAATAGAAAAACAGACCAAAACACAAAAACTTAACACTGAGCTATTAACCGTGAAAATGAGGTCAAGGTCAAATAAAACCGGCCAGACTGACATGTACATCATAAAATATTTCCATACACCAAATATAGTTGACCTATTGCATATAGTATTAGAAAAAAAGACCAAAACTCAAAAATTTAACATTGACCACTGAACCATGAAAATGAGGTCAAGGTCAGAAGACACCTGCCAGCTAGACATGTACACCTTACAATCATTCCATACCAGGCATGGGGCGAATTACATTGCAATGTAATGCATTACATTCAGGCATGGGGCGAATTACATTGCAATGTAATGCATTACATTCAGGCATGGGGCGAATTACATTGCAATGTAATGCATTATATTACAATTACTGACCAAACCATGCATTATATTACAATTACAATTACATTCATTTATCAAAGTAATGCATTATATTACAATTACTTTTGCAAAGTAATGCCTTGAATTACACATTACATTTGAAAATTTTATTAAGTGACTAGAAAAATTAAACATTTTTAAAAACAACTAGAAGTCACAAAAGATTCTAGCATATGCAGTAACTGTTCCATGAATTGAATATAAGTATACATGTAAAAAGTCTATTTAATTCGACTTTTACAATTTTAATTATTTTAACTTAATGTTGACTTTACTTTTATAAATATACTTTTTGTTGTTTTTTTTCTAAATTTTAAACGAAATATTTAATTACTGTGAATTACTTCCATAATTATAAAATAAACATAGACAATTATTAATGAAAATTTTTCTAAATGGTGAAAATATTGATTGTAAAACTAATTAGTGTTTAATTATCTTTTATTTAAGCAAGACAAGATATTCTTTGATTTTATGACAACAATACAGTTATGCTTTTCAAATATCAATCTTTTTATGCAGGAAAATGTATGAAATAAGATGAAATAAAGAATATATTCTAATGATTAACATATTCTTAGTTAATCAAGAAATCTTAAATTTGGTTTAGTTAAAACTCCAACAATATGTTAAAGATGAAGTATGTGAAAAATGCAATGACATGTAATGCCATGTAATGCATGAAATTACACAACTTTTTGCTAAAGTAATGCATTATATTACAATTACATGTAATGCACAAATTGCTGCATTACACATTACATGCAATTACTTGGAAAAATTGAATGCATTACCATGCATTACAATTACAAATTTGCATTACCCCATGCCTGATTACATTACAATTACTTTGACAAAACCATGCATTAAATTACAATTACAATTACATGCATTTATCAAAGTAATGCATTAAATTATAATTAATTTTGCAAAGTAATGCATTGAATTACACATTACATTTGTAAATTTTATTATCAAGTGAAAAGAAAAATCAAGCATTTTGAAAAACAACATGAAATCACAAAAGATTCTAGCATATCCTTGGCTTTAGTATGAATAAGTTTAGACGAGAGATGTTTTCTGCTTGGAATGTTAAATTTTGGGTCAAGTTTTCAACAACGTTCTTGAAGTTTTTGCTATCAATTTTAGCAAACAGAAGTAAATCACGAGCAATATACTGAATTAATGCATCTGTAGCCTCCTTTTGCTTAGGATAATCCCAGTGATATTTCGGACTACCTGACTGTTTCACAAAACTTATCAAAGTTGGTTGCTCTTCTATCTTTGATTTTAAAGTTTCAATATATAATACATCTCTGTGTTTCTCTAAAAAGAAGTGACAGAGATGAAGTTTAATCTTCATTTTAACTTAATGTTAACTTTTCTTTTATAAATATACATTTGCTTTTTTTTTTTTTAAATTTCAATCAAAATATTTACTGAGAAATTCTTTCCTAATTATAAAATAAACACAGAACTTAATTTATGACCAAATGTTGTTGATTGTAAAACAAACTAATTAGTGTTTTATGACAATGTTCAATTATCTGTTATTTAATTATGACAAGGTACTCTCTGATCTTTTGACAACAATGGAACACTTTTACAGTAATGCTTTTCAAATATCAATATTTTTATGCAGGAAAATATATGAAATAAAATGAAATAAAGTAAGTAAGAGAATGATAATTCCATTCTTTAAGATTAAGTACAAGTGGGTAAAGTGTGAAAATTAAATAGAAAATCAATATTCAAATGATAATTTTTTAGTTAATCAAGAAATTTTATATTCTGCTTTTGTTAAATATCAAACAATCTGTTAAAAGATATATATATAGTGTCAGAAAAAAAGTAATGCCATGTAATGCAATGTAATGCATGAAATTACACAACTTTTTGCTAAAGTAATGCATTAAATCACAATTACATGTAATGCTAAAATTGCTGAATTACACATTACATGCAATTACTTGGAAAAATGTAATGCATTACCATAATTACAAATTTGCATTACCCCATGCCTGTTCCATACACCAAATATAGTAGACCTATTGCATACAGTATAAGAAAAACAGACCAAAACACAAAAACTTAACTATAACCACTGAACCATGAAAATGAGGTCAAGGTCAGATGACGCCTGCCAGTTGGACATGTACACCTTACAGTCCTTCCATACACCGAATATGGTAGACCTATTGCTTCTAGTATCTGATATATGGACTTGACCACCAAAACTTGACCTTGTTCACTGATCCATGAAATGAGGTCGAGGTCAAGTTAAAACTGTCTGACGGGCATGAGGACCTTGCAAGGTACGCACATACCAAATATAGTTATTCTTATTACTCATTATAAGAGAGAAATTAACATTACAAAAAATCTTAACTTTTTTTTCAAGTAGTCACTGAACCAAGAAAATGAGGTCATGGACAATGGACATGTGACAGTCGGAAACTTCATAACATAAGGCATCTATATACAAAGTATGAAGCATCCAGGTCTTCCACCTTCTAAAATACAAAGCTTTTAAGAAGTTAGCTAACGCCGCCGCCGCGGATCACTATCCCTATGTCGAGCTTTCTGCGACAAAAGTCACAGGCTCGACAAAAACCTTGCTGAATTGATGTAGATTTATAGTTACAAAAGTGCTTTGCTACCACATTTTATCTGCATACAGTCATACCAAGTTTGATTTTAATGCATACTTCTTTACTTGCAAAAACTCGTAAGATAAATTTTGTCAATTAGATGGCTTTGGCACATGTAGTAGCTATCACTATACTGTGCAAAATAATATCCTTTTGTATTAGTGTGAAATATTTTCATCCATCACTTATAGAGAAATTCAATTTGTTTTGGAGAAAAATTTTCAGTGGTATTCTTTAAAACAAAGCTGTACACATTTTGTCAATCTATTTTTAGAATTTTCAATTTTAGTTTTCAAAATTGAATTTTTTCACAAAAAAATAATTTAATAATTTTATTTCAACACCATTTTCCATCCCATATACCAGTACTAGAGAAAGAAACTAGACCTGTGTAGCTGATAATTTTTTCTGTTAACAGTTTCTCTATCTTCTATAGTTTTTGCCCAAAATGCAAAAATCCATAAACAATTGTCATTAAAGTGTAGTGGTTGACGTTTTAACAATTATATTGTACTTCCGGTCGGGACACTTTCTTTGGTCCTGAGCCCAGTCAGGTCTTTTAGTGGGTACACTAACAGCTGCGCGTAGTCCCGAGATAGCCCGGATTTAATACGTCATACTGACGGCTGCTAGAAAAACCTTGGGAAACAATAATATTTATGGTAAGAACGTTGACCACGGAATTGTATTTAAAGTGTATGGACAATATTGATGTAATCAATAGTTTAATAAACCATCAGAACTTCTAAAGAATTAATTATTATATGACTAATATCTCAGAACCAGGGAAAATAGGAAACAAGACGGGAAACGCTTGGAATTATATAGTTTTATATACGAACTAAACATCACAACTTTCACTCCCGATACAAAAGGGCAATAACCCCTAGAAGAAGTCAACTGACAATATCAGCTATGTTGACATATTTGTAGATCTTGTCCTGCTGATTTTTTTGGTTTTTTACATTTCCTTTCTATTATTATAGTTTTCAAGATAAAATGCTCCGTTGGGCGCAGCTTGATACGACCGCAGAGGTCGAACCCTGAACAGTTGGGGCAAGTATGGACACAACATTCAAGCTTGATACAGCACTGAATTTGGATTGTGATTAAATATTTGACATATCATAGGTTTCTGACACAGAATGAATGTGGTCCAAGTACTTAAAAAATTTTAATTTACCTATTCAAACCATATCATTATTATTTGTTTTTATGTATAAATCAGAAATAACCAATTTAAAATGAAAAATTTTAAAGAACCCCCCCCCCCCCCCTAATTTTTTGAACCCCCTTATTATTCATCACCTCCAAACTCAATCCCAGCCTTCCCTTTGTGGTATGGTACCTTGCAGTACAATTTCAGAGAAATCCATACACTTGAACACAAGTTATTGTCTGGAAACTAGAAAAATGCTTGTTTTTTGGCCCCTTTTTTGCCCCAAATTCCTAAACATTTAGGGTAATTACCCCCAAACTCAAACCCAGCTTTCCCTTTGTGATATGGAACCTTGTAGTACAATTTCATAAAGATCCATACACTTACACACAAGTTATTGTCCTAAAACTAGAAAAATGCTTGTTTTTTGCCCCTTTTTGGTCCCCAATTCCTAAGAGTTTGAGGCAATTACCCCCAAAATCAATTTCAGCCTTCCCTTTGTGGTATGGTACCTTGCAGTACAATTTCAGAGAGATCAATACACTTGAACACAAGTTATTGTCTGGAAACTAGAAAAATGCTTATTTTTGGCCATTTTTTGGTCCCTTATTCCTAAACGTTTTGGGCAATTACCCCCAAACTCAATTCCAGTTTTCCCTTTGTGATATGGAACCTTGTAGTACCATTTCAGAAAGATCCATAGACTTACACACAAGTTATTGTCATGAAACTAGAAAAATGCTTGTTTTTTGCCCCTTTTTTGGCCCCTAATTCCTAAAGTTTTTAGGCAATTACCCCAAAATCAATCCAAGCATTCCCTTTGTGATATGGAACCTTGCAGTACAATTTCAGAGAGATCAATACACTTGAACACAAGTTATTGTCTGGAAACTAGAAAAATGCTTATTTTGGCCCCTTTTTGGCCCCTTATTCCTAAACGTTTTGGGCAATTACCCCCAAACTCAATTCCAGCTTTCCCTTTGTGATATGGAACCTTGTAGTACCATTTCAGAAAGATCCATAGACTAACACACAATTTATTGTCATGAAACTAGAAAAATGCTTTTTTTTTCCCCTTTTTTGGCCCCTAATTCCTAAGTTTTTGAGGCAATTACCTCAAAATCAATCCAAGCATTCCTTTTGTGATATGTAACCTTGCAGTACAATTTCAGAGAGATCCATACACTTGAACACAAGTTATTGTCTGGAAACTAGAAAAATATTTATTTTTGGCCCCTTTTTGGACCCTTATTCCTAAACGTTTAGGGCAATTACCCCCAAACTCAATTCCAGCTTTCCCTTTGTGATATGGAACCTTGTAGTACAATTTCAGAAAGATCCATAGACTTACACACAAGTTATTGTCATGAAACTAGAAAAATGCTTGTTTTTTGCCCCTTTTTTGGCCCCTAATTCCTAAAATTTTGAGGCAATTTACCCCCAAAATCAATCCAAGCATTCCCTTTGTGATATGGAACCTTGTGGTACAATGTCAGAGAGATCCATACACTAACACACAAGTTATGTCTGGAAGTTACAAAAATGCTTATTTTTGTCCCCTTTTTGGCCCCTAATTCCTTAACTGTTGGTACCATAACCCCCAAAATCAATCCCAACCTTCCTTTTGTGGTATTGAACCTTATGGTAAAATTTTATAGAGATCCATTCACTTAAACTAAAGTTAGAGTGCGAAAACCAATGTGTCTTCGGACGACGACGACGTCATACCAATATACGACCGCAAAATTTTTTTGCGGTCGTATAATAATAGGCAAAAATGTAAGATATAGGGGAAACATTGTCATTTAAGGTAATAACTCCTATAAGGAGATGTTTGAAGATTTAGGTTATGTTGACTAAATAGTAGATTTTGTCTTGCTGATCATTTTTCCATTTTAGTTTCTCTTTTTTTTGCTCGTCAGATTTTCTCTTTTCTATAGAGATTTCAAGGTAATTGACAAAACTTGCATTTCAACCCCTATGTTCTATTTTGAGCCATGTCAGCCATGGTGGTTGGCAGGTGGGATCATTGGACACATTGGACAATTGATTGAAAGTTATTTGTAAATGTCGAATAATTACCAGGTTTGTGAACTAGACATAATTTGTCATCTGTTGTTACTATGGTTACAATACCAGTTGCCAAGTTCTCTTCCTCAGCTGTGGGATCAACAAACAGGATGTTACTGAAATTTATAAATCAATATAAAGTACTAACAATAGCAACCTTCAGAAATAGATATATACAGATTCTTTCTTAAAATTTGAAAAATCTAGCACATTCCTTAACCCTAACACAAGGTAAAGTTTTAAGAGAACAAACTAATGAAGAAAAAATCCAGTTATCTTCCAATTTATAACACAATTGAATATAATGAACATATTTCCACTTACTCATCAAATATAGCATATGTAGATGATACAGGCTGTGATGATATAGGTAATGGTATTCTCTTTGTTAGGTCTGTTTCAGGATTTTCTGTTTCTTCATTAATACTGATAGTTGGTAAACATACTAAATATAAATTGTAATGTCAAACAATGAATAGATAAAAAATTCCACACCATTTCTATCATTTGGTTTGTCTTGAGGTTAGTAACTTATCTTTGATGTCTTCCAAATGTTTTTTTTTCATGAGATGATAAAAATATGTTTTGTCACTACAATTAGAAATGTCAATAAATGAATTCTATATACACTTCTCCCACAAATTGATAACGAGATGTTTATTTGTTTTGTTTGTGTTGTTGAGTTTCTGTCTCATGAATAAATGACCATGCTTCCAATCATCACAAATGTACATATATGTGCAATACTCCATATATCCTAAATGAATAAGCTTCTTTTTGATCAGAGGGGCCTCGGTGGCCGAATGGTCTAAGTAGTTGAACTACTGCATCACTAGCCTGTCAACACTGTGGTTGTGAGTAAGAATCACACACGTACACGTGGGTCTGACTCCAATCTTGACTGCTACTCCCTCCACTAATAAAAACTGACTGCCTCGAAATAGCAAAATAGTGCTGAAAGTGGTGTTAAACACCAATCAATCAATCTTCTTAATCAGTCTTATGTAACCATTCTACATGATATGCTCTCTTAAGAGAAGAGATAAAGTCACAGAAAATGCGATGACCCATAAACTGGTATCTTGAATGTACAAAGTGGTAAAATATCAATGATCTACCTATAAGAATGTGGAATTAACTATAAAATGATAATCATAATAGACATGAATATACAAATTGACCCTAATCTAGAGTGGCATCCATACAAAAGTCTAGACTGTATACTGGTAAAATGTTGATACTTTTTAAAATTGTGTAAGTGCCTGCAATGCATTAGAGTATGCAAGTCAGGAGCCTTTATTTCAGTGGTTGTCGAACATATTTGTTTTCCATTTGTTGTTTTGTTCACGAATCAGGCTGTTAGTTTTCTCGTTTGAAGTGATTTACATTTGTCATTTCAGGGCCTTTTATCGCTTGCTATGCGGTATGGGTTTTTCTCATTATTGAAGGCCGTACAGTGACCTATAGTTGCTTACTTCTACATCATTTAATCAATGGTAAAGATTTGTCTCTTTGGCAATCATACCACATCTTCTTATTTCTATGTTGACTTGATTTTACTAAGTGATTTCTAATTGAGATGTGATTTAAATATTAATGAGACAACTAAACAACTTCAATTACCAAAAAAGATTGACTGATTGTTAATGCCTTACATCAAGTAAAATAAACATCTAGGGATCAGAATACTACCATGACAATGAACATGAGCCAAACACTTTATGAAAATCCCTAAACCTGCCAGTCTTGGCTGGTTGTATATGAATTGATCAAATATGACCATATACTTGTTTTTTTTTATTTATGAAAGAAATTATTCTGTAATGTTATACATTTGTATACTAACCATTTTTGAGTGCAGCTAACAATGCCAATACACAAGCATCAGTCACATTACCATCATAGTCCAGACATAACAAATCACAGTACAATACCCACACAAACTGTAAAATAGAATGCTGACATGTTGACAAGGGCCCAGCTTGCACATTTTTGTGTGAGACACAAAGACTGATGCATACAAAACAAGACATTTTCATGGGTTGTAAATTTTCCAAAACTTTGACCCCAGCAATTAATTCAGGATAGGTTCTCAATAAATATAAGTTTTGTTAAAATCCAAGCACTATGTCTTTTGGTGGGCATTTTTGTAATTGGTGGGCAACAAATAATTTTTTACACAAAGAATCATTTTGAAATAGCAAATTATACTTTATATCACACAATTTTAATTAAAATTTACATATGGATTTTCATTGAAATCCAAGTAAAAACAGATATTTCTCAAAGTTTATCATTTTTCAAAAAAAAAAACTATGTTTTAACTTTTAACTACAATTTTAACATTGAACAACAATTCTTAACAACATATTATATCTATCTATCAATTTTTGTTGAAATTCTAGCATAAAAAGATGTTTCTCAAAATTTGTGATTTCTTAACAAAAAGAAAGTTTATACCATTTTTAAAATTTGTTGGCACCTTCAATCCCTTTGAAATTTCATTACACAAAAATGTCTATTTTTTGGTAGAAATCCTAGCATAAAAAGTCAATTCTCAAAATTTTGTGATTTTTCAGTAAAATCTAGGATTTCCCCAACATCTATTCACATCTTATAATACATAAATCAATTTTGGACACCAGGAAACAATTTTGAAAAGCTTATAATACCTTTACATCAAATTTATGTACAACTATCCTAGCACAAATAGATTTTCTTCTTTCAATTTACAACTTTTACACCCAAATCATCACAAAAATCAATTTTTGTCATTGGGAATGAAATCATATTTCTTGTGTTATTTTTTTTTAGAAATTCTACCAATAAAAGATGTGATTTCTTAAAAGTTTTTTTCCCCAATTTTCATCAAAGTTACACAAAACAGAAAACGGACCTTCCTTTTAAAGGTATAAAAGCTGTGCATGAAATTTTGGAATTCAGTTAAGTGCTGATGGACAGATGGATGGATGAACAGACAGAGTGATAAATACTACTATTCATAGCCGAGTGTCAAATGACAAATAACAAACCAATATACAATACCCAAACTGAAATAACATATAAAAAATATATATATAAGTGTATCACAGCAAACTAACATACAATTCAGTATATGTTAAAACCAATTCAAGTGGTATATGTATAACTATATGTTTAATATTGATTCACTTATAGGGTCTTTGCATCGGAAATAAACACATTTATTCTAAAACCAGTTGTTGGCATGATACGGGTTATGTTCTTCTCATATATTTTATGATGGTATGATACTAAACCCCTAACGGGAGGGATTGTGCTTGATATTCATATGATGAAGACATAATCTTTCAATCAGTTTAATTGAGGTCTGGAGCTGGCATGTCAGTAACTGCTAGTAGTCCTTTGTTAATTTATGTATCATTGTCATTTTGTTTAGTTTCTTTTGTTACCTATTCTGACATCGAACTCGGACTTCTTTTATACTGAGTTTTACTGGGCAAACTGTTATGCGTTTGTTTTTTCTACATTGGCTAGAGGTATAGGGGAGGGTTGAGACCTCAAAAAACATGTTTAACCCCGCCGCATTTTTGCGCCTGTCCCAAGTCAGGAGCCTCTGGCCTTTGTTAGTCATGTATGATTTTTAATTTTAGTTTCTTTTATTCTTTTATATATTTCAGAGTTTAGTATGACGTCCATTATTACTGAACTGGTACATATTTTTGTTTAGGGGCCAGCTGAAGCACGCCTCCGGGTGCAGGATTTTCTCGCTGTATTGAAGACCCATTGGTGGCCTTCGGCTGTTTTCTGCTCTTTGGTCGGGTTGTTGTCTCTTCGACACATTCCCCATTTCTATTCTCAATTTTAGTTACCAAATCAACTCAACCTGTTGTTATGTAACTTTCATGATGATCATGTAACCCTAATAAGAACTTGTACCTATTTTTTTTTCTTTTTCCAGTTGATTGTATGGAGATGTTGAATTGATTACAAGCTATAACTGTATAATTTATTTTCACGGATTGAGGGAAAATTGTTCTTTTATAAATTGTACTTTTATCGTTGTAGGACCTTTATTTCATGGATTTAAGAAATTTTACAAACATTTGGCTTTATAGAAATTGTGGTTTGTCTGAATACTTAAACTCAGCATTCATATCCCAGTAAATTTGAACAGATCGACAACCTTTTTAAAATCAGAGTTTTAGTTTATATAACTCATTGTTTGAAGATGTTTTAATTGTATGGATCAATGATGGTTGTCATACAAGTAGAGGGTTTTAACAAGTGCCTTAGTCATAACTTTACATGAATTTCTAAATGTGTCAACCATTGCATGAAATAAAATTTTTCCCAAAAGCTGCAAGAATTTATCAAAATGTCTTTCAATTTATTAAGGTGTTGGGGTTGCTGTCTCATTGATATCCTTTCTTTCATTTGCTTTTGCTAGAGTGTAGTGATCCATATCCTGGATACTATTTCTTTATACACTGATTTAGTTATTGTTGTTTAATGTCCAGCAGATTAGGTAATATTCCAGCAATTTCCTGGATTGTGTTGATTTGGCAGCATTACCCTAATAACTTATCAATTGCAAAGATACTTATCAATTGCAAAGATACTTATCACTTGTAAAGATACTAATCACTTGTAAAGGTAAAGATACTAACCTTGCCTTGTGTTATACATAATGATTCCAAATCAACACATTTTGAGCTAAAAAATAAAAATACCTTTATTATTTTCAAAGCAATTTTTCAATTAAAATGATGACAAAACAAGAAGTTGAACATATTATCATGCTAATGATACACTTACTTCTAAGTCAATGTATTGGTAAACAGGAAGTAGTTGTCTGACAGATCTGAAAAGCTCTAACACATAACATCTCGCTGTCAAGATGCTGACCAAATATGAAGTCATTCTGTTATGTAAAACTGGAGAAATGTGTGATGAAAAAATTGATTTCAGCATACTGAAAAAATTCAAAGTATTGGCAAATAGGTAGTAAGTGTCTGACAGATCACAGTGGCCGACCAAGAAATTTTCATAAGGGGGGCCCACTGACTGCCTAAGAGGGGGCCTGCTCCAGTCATGCTTCAGTGATTCCCTATATAATCAACCAAATTTTTCCCACAAAAGGGGGGGGCCCGGCCCCCTGAAAAACCCTCTAAATCCGCCTCTGGATCACAATAGTGCTCATACCTTCCAACATTGTCAAGTATTGACCAAATATGAAGTCATTCTGTTCAGAAGTACCTAAGAAATATTTCTAGTTGAATAGACTTACGGACATTCATGGTGATTGCAATTTGGCCCCACTCCTAAAGTGGGAGTGCAATACAACCAAAATAAATGCTACTCTTAAATGGTACATTTGTTACTTATCTGTCTTCCTTGAGTGAAAGTTGTTTCTCTCATGCCCAAAGGACAAATGCAAACATTTTCATCCATTAGTATCAGTTATTTATTCATCAGGTCTTAGTTTGTTATTTGAAGTTAATAAAATGCTATATATTAATTTTGGTCCTCCATCACTAAAATGCAAAGGAGTTTTAGTTGAAAGTTAAAATTTGCCAACAATCATAATATATTTAAACATATAAAAAATGTACTCACTGATTAACAACTTCCAACATAAACTGACTCATCACTTGAGCTTGCTCTCCTGGAGGTCCAGAGCGAAAATATGGAGAACAAAGGGGAGATAATTCAACATTTGGTACTGAAAAATAAAAATTGATGTTTGTATAAAATATTAACATTCCTTGAAACTCAGTATGGACAATATAAAATATTTTACAGTTAAATCAACTAAGATAAACATAACAATTCCTTCTATTTACAAGAGGCAGCAGCAGAGGGAGGGAAAACCTAAAATGTATAAAATTGTATTACAATTTAATATGTTTTTGTTTAGCAACTCATCAGAGGAGCAAAGGCACCCTGCTTAATTACAGAAAAGACAATTTCCTTGCCACTTGTCAGTTAAAATAAAATTCTATAAAAAGCTTCCTGAAAATTTTTTAGAAGGTAAAATAATATTGATCGACAGATAAAACTGCTTTGTTCATTTGACTTTACCTTAGGGCTGTTCTCACTTTTAGAAATCTACTTAAAGCTGTTCCATAAATACCTACATGGCACCTAGGGAAGTCACATGAAAATATCAACTATTGGTTGGTGTCAAGTACAGTGAATATGCAAGTGAAATCTTTAATTTGCCTCTATAGGGGTTTACATCATTTTGAAAGTGTCTATCCTGGGTACCATGTACATTTACATGGAACAGTCCTTAACCTAGTAGACCAGTAGCTGCTTACCCTTCAAAAGCACCTGAGTTTACCCAAAGATTTTGTTTGTGATCATGTTGCTCAATACTTGGTTTTTTTTATCAATGTAGTGAATTATTGTCTGTTGTTTGTCTTATCCTCTTTGGTCTTGGTGTTATTTTTCTGTGACCTATGGTATTTGGTTGCTCCTTTACTACATGAATTTCCTTACCTTTTTTTTACAAGTATAACTAGTTATGTTATCTATTAGGAACTTATCATATCTATGATATACATGCAGACTTTGGTTGATTTCATGGTAAGAAACCTTAATTTATAGTAAGTGGTTGATCTAATGTACAAATTTTCAATTGATCCAACAGAAGTGGTTATCACAACTGTAAAATCCTGTATCCTTGAAACAGTGACAGTTTTCTCAAATAAAGATCTAGCAAAAGACAATTGTGACAGACAGGGAAACAAAAGAAAATGTTGGTACGACGTTAAAACAGAGGAATTTGACCAGCATTCATTATATTTTTTCTGTTGACATTTCAGACTGAAGCATTTTGTTTTTATACTGTCTTATACAACATTTTAAAATGCATAGGTTACCTATAAAACCACATTTAGGTGTTTCTGTTTTTGGCTTGCAAAGTTCCTGCAAAACAAATCAATCAGTCATATACAACATGAATTTGTCAATGGATACAAATTTGTGGTGCAAATAAAAATATTTCTTTCAGTATTCATTTTATTGCATTTCTATCTAAATAAAAAAATATCAAATATCAAAGAACTACAACATTTGTTAATGTTAGGTATTATATACAAAATAAAAATATTTCATTCTATTTGATGGATTTATCTATGAGAAGCTTGCTTATCAATGAATTAAAGAATGACCATCACTATGGACACATGTCTATTGGTTAAGATCATATATTGACCTGAAAATATCTTATTTTGAATGTGCAATTGGGTTGCTGTCTCATGAAATTTACCCTACATCATAATTGATTCATAAATACCAGTAAATTGAAATCACACTGGTTTAATATTCAATGTCACATATTCTGGCAATTATTTAATTAGAATAGAAAACTCTTCTGCCTTTTTTATATTCTCTCATCTTTGATTTCATTCCCAGTCATTACTTGTGCAAACAAAACAAAGCATATAGACTAACCATGAAAAAATGTTTTTTCCAACCTACCTATCTTGATGTAGAATTCTGATTAAATTCAGAACAAATAAATGTTTTTTTTTCATTCTGTACTTACAGCTTTTATACCACACATTACTGTAGTATTACCAAGCTTGACCAGTGCAGATCCATCGGCTGTTGTCACACATCCTAAAGTATCAAAATATCACAATACTAGAATCAGGATTAACTCTTTACTTTAGGTATAAATTTGAAACTGACAATAAAATAAAGTAAAAATTTGCATGGCCTTACACTATTTAAAAGATCTGCATATGCAGACCTTCCCAGCATATCTTTAACATTAAGATTACCAAATTCCTCGCTTTCCTTATAAATTAAACCTATTTTTCACTGAATGATTGCAACTAGTAAGCAAGTACATTTATACCAAAATATACTGAAGGCTATTCTAGAAAAAAAACCTGGTCCTTTGGACAGCACCGTACTGGTTTTAATAATTATGGATGATAAAGTTTCTAACAGTTTTCACAATACAAATAAACTTATTTGATTTTTTATAAACTGTCATGACTTCATGGGTCTTGAATAAAACATGCCTTCAACCCCCACCTCCATCCTCAAGTAATATTTTTCCTGCAATTAGCCCATCAGAAATTTCAAAGTAGATATATATACATGTTTAGCATTATTACAACAAATGATATCATTTACAAACCAATGTTGAGTACAGTTCTTCTAAATTCTCCAAGATCTCTTCCATCAGGTCTAACATCTTGTTCCTAATAAAAACAACCATACATCAAAGACATCACTTACAGATTTCTATATCACATGTATATAGGTTAAATTTGGCAGGTTATCACATGACCTATGAAAAGTTTGTTACCAATCAGGTAATACTGTAAATTCAGAAATTATTGCGAGATTTTTATTAATGCAAATAATGCGACTGGGTGACTATCGCAATAATAAGAACTCGCATATATGTTACATATATCTGTATGCAGATTTTCATGATATCACAGTACCGGGTAATTAATCTGGCATTTTTTTCCATTCTTGAATAAAATGCTCCGCAGGGCGCAGCTTGATACGACCGCAGAGGTCGAACCCTGAACAGTTGGGGCAAGTATGGACACAACATTCAAGCTTGATACAGCTCTGAATTTGGATTGTGATTAAATATTTGACACAGCATAGGTTTCTGACACAGAATGAATGTGGTCTAAGAACTTAAAAAATTTTAATTGGACATTCACCTATTATGGTCCAATATCCAAAATCTAAATACATGGTTAGATTCAGCATATCAAAGAACCCCAAGAATTCAATTTTTGATAAAATCAAACAAAGTTTAATTTTGGACCCTTTTGACCTCAATGTGGACAAAGTTGATAACGGGGCCCAAAAATCTAAATACATGGTTAGATTCAGCATATCAAAGAACCCCATATATTCAATTTTTGTTGAAATCAAACAAAGTTTAATTTTGGACCCCGATTTGGACCAACTTGAAAACTGGGCCCATAATCAAAAATCTAAATACATGTTTAGATTCAGCATATCAAAGAACACTAAAAATTCAATTTTTGTTAAAATCAAACTAAGTTTAATTTTGGACCCTTTGGACCTTAATGTAGACTAATTTGAAAACGGAACCAAAAATTAAGAATCTAAATACACGGTTAGATTCGGCATATCAAGGAACCCCAATAATTCAATTTTTGATGAAATCAAACAAAGTTAAATTTTGGACCCTTTGGACCTCAATGTGGACCAATTTAAAAACGGGGCCCAAAATCCAAAAACTTAATACACGGTTATATTCAGCATATTAAAGAACCCCAAGAATTCAAGAATAAAACCCCATTGAAATTGATCAAGAAATAAGCAATTTATAAGAAGTATCTTCTTTTGCACAATACTGTGCAATTGAATATTTCTTGCTATTGCGCAATACTGTACAATTG
This sequence comes from Mytilus californianus, assembly GCF_021869535.1. Lineage (NCBI taxonomy): Eukaryota > Metazoa > Mollusca > Bivalvia > Mytilida > Mytilidae > Mytilus > Mytilus californianus. The sequence continues at coordinate 9,360,167 of NW_026262745.1, forward strand.
ACAATTTCTTGCTATTGCGCAATATTGTGCTATTGGATATTTCTTGCTATTGCGCAATACTGTGCAATTGAAGATTTCTTGCTATTGCGCAATACTGTGCAATTGAAGATTTCTTGCTATTGTGCAATACTGTGCAATTGAAAATTTCTTGCTATTGCACAATACTTATTATATAAAAATTTACACATCCTTTTTGGTGTGTATCTCCTACCATATCATTATTATTTGCTTTTAAATATAAATCAGAAATAACCAACTTAAAATGGAAAATTTTAAAAGAAAAAAAAAAGGAAAAAAAGAAAGAAAAAAAAATCTCCCCCCCCAAATTTTTTGAACCCCCTTATGATTCATCACCCCCAAACTCAATCCCAGCCTTCCCTTTGTGGTATGGTACCTTGCAGTACAATTTCAGAGAGATCCATACACTTGAACACAAGTTATTGTCTTGAAACTAGAAAAATGCTTATTTTTGGCCCCTTTTTGGCCCCCAATTCCTAAATGTTTCAGGCAATTACCCCCGAACTCAATTCCAGCTTTCCCTTTGTGATATGAAACCTTGTAGTACAATTTCAGAAATATCCAAACACTTACACACAAGTTATTGTCATGAAACTAGAAAAATGCTTGTTTTTTGCCCCTTTTTTGGCCCCTAATTCCTAAAATTTTGAGGCAATTACATCCAAAATCAATTACAGCCTTCCCTTTGTGATATGGAACCTTGTGGTACAATGTCAGAGAGATCCATACACTTACACACAAGTTATTGTCTGAAAGTTAAAAATGCTTATTTTTGGCCCCTTTTTGGCCCCTAATTCCTTAACTGTTGGTACCATAACCCCCAAAATCAATCCCAACCTTCCTTTCGTGGTATTGAACCTTATGGTAAAATTTCATGGAGATCCATTCACTTAAACTAAAGTTAGAGTGCGAAAACCAATGTGTCTTCGGACGACGCCGGACGACGACGACGACGATGCCAACGTCATACCAATATACGACCAAAAATTTTTTAATTTTTGCGGTCGTATAAAAATCACAATAATAAATGCATGCAATAATTTCTGAATTGACAGTAAATCTTCACTTTACTATCGGTTACTGAAGTTTATCACCCTTTTTTTTAGCATATGATAATAAACACAAAGTCATAAGATCAGTGTGGACAGCATAATCTAGCAGGAATTTCACATCATATTAGTTATGTCAGTTAGCATATTAATTTTTTTTTAATTAATACTCAAGATAATTGAAATGTAGTCATGGTAGTAGACCATATAGTTCCAAATTATACCCCCATTCTAGGAGTTGGGGCTGTATTGCAATCCCCTTGTCCATCTGTCCATTTGTCTGTCCAACAAATATTTTCGTCTCACTTTTCTCAGAAACTACTAATCAGAATGACTTGATATTGATCAGCAGCTTAACAGTGATAAGCTATAAGTTTTGTGGGCTTTTCAGATCTGTCAGATACCTACTTCCTGTTTGCTGGTACTTCAAATTATTCAATATGTTGAATGAACTTAAATTTTTGTCATAAATTTCTGCCATTCTACTGAACAGAGTAATTTCATATTTGATGAGTTGTAAAGTGTGCTGGCTTTTGTTAGTCACCTACTTCCTGTTTTCTGATACTCTGAATTTCGAGTGTGGGTATGCTAAGGATAACAAAGTGTGCTTTCTTATCTAAAGATGAGAAATTCTCAATCACATACCATGCATACAGGCCTGAAAATTTTCACAAAAATAAATGTACTACTGAATGATCTTTTAAATGCGTTCATTCTTTGTGATGTCATCTGGCAAAATCAGTCTCAACGATTTAGTCACAGAAATTTAATATGATCAGTATTATCATGTTTAAATTTAAATCAATTAAGGCCCAGAACAAGGAAACCACACAGGACATAATCATGATAATGTTCATTAAAATAACGAATAGGAGAAAATAGTATGACCTTACAAATTTTTATGGTTATTTTATTCTAGCATGATAAACAAATAGAAATTTTATCATTTTTTATTTATAATCAGGATGAAAAAGTGTTAGTGTTGGACTGTTGAAAAAAAAAAACAGATTAAAAATCATGAGAATTTTTAAATCTTATTACCGATTTCTTGATATAAATATGTACAAAATAATATAATATACTTACTAAATATTTTCTGTAATATTCCACTGGTCTTGCCGTTCTGTAATTGAATATTGTCATTTTCATTAGCTGCATTTATTATAGGCAAAAAAATAGTTCCTTAAAAGTGAAAAGTACATCAACAAAGAAAGAGCATTAAAAAATTGACAAGTTTTCACCATGTTGAAATTCAGTTTAGAAAGCTTAAATTACTCAACAATATATACCAATTGCAAGATAGCTACTTTCAGATGAACTAAAGCCTAATAATCATATGGTCTTTTAACTTTAGATTGCTTAAACGTGAAAACTGGCCCAAATATATGAATTTGAAGAGTAAATTACATGTAATTGGTAATTCTATATGCATTTTTTTTTTATTCAAATGACTGTTCAAATTGTCATGTCATGCATGTGGTGTATACATTTTTTAAATTTCATATAGGTGAACAATATGGGTTGTTATTTTAAAATACAGATGTTGTGAAAAGTTGTAACTTTGTCCAAATAATAATTTGTAAAAGTCATACATGGATGTAGTTTGCAAACATCTTAACAACAGTGGATAAACCAAGCACCTTATCTTTGATTTAGCTTTCATCACTGTCATATTTGCATGTTACACTCACTGATACAAAATTTTTATAACAACATTTTAAGATATTTTGGGGACTTAAAATCTAGAATAGTAAGAGAATAAAAATTAATTGAATTTAAGATCTGTGTCCTCATTTGCAGAAGATGTTGTAAATGTCATGAAAAAATTATTCTCATTGTTTATCAGTCTAAAATGTGTATATCTAGAAATAATACTATGAAACTAAATTACGTTTCAACTTATTAACTCTGTGTAAAAAATATTATATTACCCATTTCTGGGTTATTGCCATCCCAGGAAAAACACTGGCCCATTATAAATACTTTGCCAACCCTGTTTTGCTGTGTATACTATCTCATTCTCATTCCATTATTATTTTTTAAAAATGCCAATATACATGATAAAGATTTGCTGTGATGATTTTTTTTTTATAGTTTTTAAATAATTGGTCACATTTGTCATTTAAGGGCAGAAACTCCTAAAAGGAGCCAATTGATGGTTTCACACCTACATGTAGGTATTTTTTTTAAATCTTATAATGCTGAACATTATTCCTGTTAGGAAATGCTATAAAAACCTAAATGTATAAATGTATGCCTGGAATTAAATGTATGTGATTTTTTTATAGAATGAAGATAATAACATCTGTCTGAACTTTTCAATGTTTCATTTTAATATATAAAAATGTTTTTCTGTTACAAATCATGATGTATTGTTTTATGTGTACATGTTATGTTGCCCGTCAAGGGCCCTTGATTGGAATAATAAATATTCTTATTCTTATAAGGAGTCAATTAAAAGGATGATTTCAGTCATATTGGCATATTTGTAGATATTGTAAATAGTTGCTGATCAAATATTTCATGTATTTCTGCTTTTTGGTTTCTGTTTATCTCATAATCTTTGATAATAAGCAAAAACACTAAAATTGCTCACAGTGGAGTGTACATAGATCTTGACATTTTGAGCAATTATGCCTCATCTGATGTTACAATTTTTGGTGCTCTTCGTTAACTTTGTTACAGTATAATTTAATGTTCTTTTAAATAACTTCAACTTGTGTTTTCAAGCCAAATACAATAACTTGCATTTTCCCTTAGTTTCTTATTTTCCCCATAGTAGCTATGTTGGTCGGTGGATTAAAATAAAGTTTACAAACTATAATCTAGGCAGTCTAAGGATGAATTGTGTCATGTTTAATTGATTCTGTGAATTTGGTTAAGAAAATCTTTGGAAAATGTTTTCAGACAATGGATGCAAAGTACAAAAAAGTAAGTCTTTGAATCAAGGTTAGTTGCCTTTACACATAATTTACAGCAATATAAACTTATGCTTTTGAAATTAGATTTTGTCATAGCATTATATAATGACATTTTAAAATTTGAATCTTGTTTTAATTTGTGTTGATGATGGAAGGCTGTTTAATGTCCAGAGGCATATAAAATGCATATTCTGGATGAGAACATGTTAATGTTATATGAATATTAACCCTTCTTTGTACTAGACCCACATGCTAGTTCACAAGGTAACAGATTGCAGGAAGACATGTCACCCTACCCTGACTCCAAACCAACCAGTCTTTGCTCTCCCTCCTTAATGCTGTGTGCTTAGCAGAGAAGCAGCAAATTGTACTTTTAAAGTCTTCGGATTTACCAGTATCAGGTCGTTCTGGCCCCAAACCAATCCGGCTCAAGTCAATCTGTCCCAAGTCGTTTCGTCCCATGTTGATCCGGCCCCATAATAAAATAATGAATAATGTATATTAACATCGGAGGATTTGGTGATGTATTTGATTCAGGGTAAATGGAATTTGCACAAAGTATCGAAGATTAATCAGAAATTTTCCATGATAACTGGGAATATCATGGGAAAAAATAGTTTTTTCTTAATTCACACATTGAAGAGATAAATAATTATTTACAATCCAAATTTGATTTTAATTCAAATATTTAATATTCAAGTAATATTATATTTCTATATGAAATCTTGATATAAATATTTGACATATTTAAAAAAAAAATTCAAATAAATGTCTCATCTTATGAAAATTAAAGATTTAAATATTCATCAAAGGCAAACTTTTTGTACTAGCCACCTTTCATAAAATTCATAAACATTTTATGTATTACAATTCATATATTTTTATCCCTTATAAATATTTTTTTAAATTGGGGCTGGATTGACTTGGGACGAAACGACTTGGGACGGATCGACTTGGGGCCACATTAACATGGAAGCGCTTTGACCAGACCCGATTCGAAACCACAACCTCCCACTCTCGATGTGAACATGCTACCCTTGTTCTTTTGACAATAATTGCTACTAGTTGGTTAAACACTGTGTTTCCTTCCAGAGTTCAACTCCCATCCTTTTTAAGGTTTTTTTGGGGGGGGGTAGTCTTGTTAGGGTACAAGTCAAATCGGCACCTGGTCAATTCGTCACCTATAGAAAAAGTCAAATCGGCACCTGGTCAAATCGGCATCTAGTCAAATCGGCACCTGTTTAAACATGTTAAAGTCATTTCGGCATTCGACAATTCAATTGGCACCTTATATTATTTTTAACATTTACTTTCCTTTTTATTTGAGAATAGTTTTTCTTTTTTTTTTTTATATATATTATTTTTGCAAAACTTACAATTTCATAGGTTCATTTCTTACATCGTTAAAAACTCAGCATATGTAATTAAGCAGTAAGAATACACAACAAACAATAATCAGTTGGCTTTCTGTTTAAAGTTTTCTCAATACTCTATTAATATTGTTTTGATTGGTTATCACTTTAAAAACTTATGAACTTTTATCAATTACAAACAATAACCTGTTTGTTGTTTTAACAATTTTTAGGTAGTTTTTATACGACCGCAAAAAATTTAGCGGGACCTCGTATATTGGTATCACGTCGTCTGCGTTGTCCGCAGACATTTGGTTTCCGGACAATAACTTTAGTATTAGTAAATACAAATCTATGAAATTTAAACACAAGGTTTATAACCACAAAAGGAAGGTTGGGATTGATTTTGGGGGTTATGGTACCAACAGTTTAGGAATTAGGGGCCAAAATAAGCATTTTTCTAGTTTCATGACAATAACTTGTGAAACGGTGTATGGATCTCTCTGAAATTATATCACAAGTTTCCATACCACAAAGGGATGGTTAAGATTGGCTTTGGGGGGTTATGGCTCAAACCGTTTAGGAATTAGGGGCAAAAAAGTGAGAAAAAACAAGGGTGTCCTGGTTAATATACAATTACTTAAGTACAATGTTGTGTTTGAATTACCTCCCTTACACTGCTTTTAAATTATGTATAAAGAAATGTTGTATTGTCTTGAGGTGATTAGCTGTCAATTTATTTTTAGAAGTTACTATTTTAATAATTTTAAAAATGCTGATTAAGGCATATTAATTTTAGTCATGATTATGTAATTTTTTTGAAAAAGAAGGGGGGTAAAAAAAAATTTTGGGAGGGGGAGGTCAATTCGCAACAGCATAGTGTATTGCACAAAAGCAAAAAATTTAATATAAATTCAAATCATATACATGATATAACCAATTCTAAGTTCTTTGACTACAGTTATTCTGTGTCAGAAACCTATTATGAATTACAATCCAAATTCAGTCCTGTATCAAGCGTGAATATTGTGTCCATTTTTGCCCCAACTGTTCAGGGTTGGACCTCTGCTGTCGTATCCAGCTGCGCTCGGTGAAGCAATTTATTTATCTTTTATAATTGAAAAAAAAAACATGAAGAAGCCATTAGGCAAGCTGATGTTTAATCCACGGATGAGAATAAAATCTAATTTAATCCGATTGTAATTTAAATTGTTTTTTTTCCTGCATCTCCTGTCTACTTGTATAAATGAATAACGTTGGCACCAATCTTGTAGCCTATGTTTATTAGTAATGTGCAGAACTGCAAAGTTTTCAAGAAGCAAATGCGTGAGATTTGGCCAAAATTGTAAAGATCAAAGAGAAAAAACAATAGATCAAAGGAAAATGCCACCAAATATGCATGAAAATGCGTGAGACTTGGCAGCCCTGAATGTGCAGTTGTCATGAAATAGAGGTTCTGCTATCAGATATTATGGCCCCATTGTTTATAACAAAGTTTCCATTGGAACTTCTGTTACATGCATCACCTTTACAGCCTCTAGTCAAAATGTTCAAAATAATTATAAAAAAGCAGTCTTCAATAGTTTACTTGCAAACATAATATTAATTTTGGGTGCCGAAATAACTACCTCGGATGCCAAATTAACCACGTCCCGAATTGACTATAACGGGTGCCGATTTGACCAGGTGCCGAAGTGACTAGAATTAGTTCGTCTTGTTGTTCTGTTTTACGTTTTGTGTGTAATGTTGACATTTTCTATTGCCAATAGTAATGTCTGTCCTCTGACAAACAGGCTGTTTAAAAGTCATTGTTGGGGGTTCTTTCTTATTTGTATTTTTTTGGTTTGTTATTATTAGCAGACAAGAGTATTTGTTTCATCTGCATGTGCTCACTTGAAGTCTGTCGCCATATTGTCAACTTTGCCAAATCGATTTTGAAAGACCAATTTTCATTGGTCCATATTTTACTTTTAACTAATCAAAATACTTTTAACTTTTGTGTTATAAGAATTGAAAAGCGGGAATTTTGTAAACAAAAAAATAATAAATAACAGCTGACATGGATTCATTTGAAATAGATGTTTTCAAGAAAAGTATTGAGACTGTAATTACGTCTGAAAATGGAGAGTGTGTTGTCCAAGATGTCATGCTAACTTACATAAAAAATAATTCATCAGATTTCCCAAATCTCAGAATTTTGAAAGATTTGCTTCCAATTCATTTTCCCGTCATTGTTGCGCACAAGCCTTTCAATAAAAATCCTGTCAAACCAGAACAGAGTACTTTCTTTGAAGACACTATCTACAAAGAGAAACCTACGAAAAAGCCATCTTATGGTGATGTAGAAGGGTCACCTCTTAAACTCCAAACATATGCAGATTTTTCAGCCTTTGATGTCAGTTCTTTTGACTGTACCACACCGAAGTCTGATGTCACCATAGACCCTGAAGACTTGAAGTTTGGAATTCCCTTAAAAGTAGCTAGGAAGTTGACGAATATTTTTAATAGGGTAGTAAGTTCTTCAATCCAGAATGTACCGTCATCAAATTGCAGCCTATATCATGCTTTTCTTTGTTTTTGTGACGGCAGTGACAGAAAGAGAACTGGATGTGTATACACTCAAAAATTGTATTCTGAAAACAAGGAATATATTGGACTAAAATCATCCATTATCAAGATAGTTGATCCAGTTCAGAATAATGCACACCTGCCAAGTTTGAAGAAAGATGATTTTTCCAGATGTCAAGTTACATGCAAAGCTACATATGACATTTTAAATGATACAAGAGAGGAAAATCAGCTTGATATTAAAGACAATTACAGATACAGAGGATCATTGATGTTGGATGTATCCTGGTCAAGATTAGTCCCCAATCTTGATTTGTTGCAACCACCACCACCAGAGGCCACAACCACAATTAAAGCCAATGTAATACCTGGAAGTATGAAAAGTGCAGCTCATTCACTTTACCAAGAATTGTCTGTGTTAAGAAATCTTATAGAAGGTACATGTATAAATCTGGAGAAACCCTGTATATATTCAAATCAATTTGATATATTTGATTGATAATCCATTAATTACATGAACTTAGTTTAGGTACTGTATGTAACAAGAAATCTAAAATATATCTACATTGTATCTATACAGTTAAAATGCAGGTACAGTGGAATCCTTTATGTCCGTGCAGATGGTGATATCATGCATTACCTGATTTCGTCATATCCGCAGTGTAACATAAATAGAATCGCTCTTGTAATTGTTTTAGTCTCCCGAAGGGACTGAAAAGATTAAAATTAATAAGTTCAAGCATAAATTTATAATTTCAAACCCATAATTAACAATATTTAATCATTTTCCACAAAACTATGACCTCATGAGTCAACAAATAAAATTTGGTTTCATTTTAAGGATAATTTTTTTTAAATGAAATGATTTTTGCTCCATATCCTTGGCCGTCTGTTTGGTTCAAACTGAACAGTATTTCAAAGCATAAAATCTCCTTTATTCAAAATTAACTATTTTAGATTGCATGCACGAAATCACTGGACAATTGAAGAACTGTCAAAACAGGGGTTTCCCTAATTTTGGACACATATAACACAAAATCTTAAGGTTGAAATCATACATTAAGAAGATTTCATGACATTAAAGTACATTTTGTATGTCATGAATTTATTCTCACAATTATTGGTTTTATAAATTTTACCAAAGTGAAGCTTCATGACATGGTAAAATGGCAAAATTGAAGTAAAAAAACAGGGATTGAAATACAATGCTGGCCAAGCAGTCAAGCTCAGGCTTTCAGAAATGTTTAATTACTATTACAACAGCTCACACATAAATGTTTACATAACCATGATAACATGAAAAAAAAAAAAAAATCTTAAAACAATAATTATTTCTTTACTTTTCAACAGCATGATAATCTTGTCCTTACACCAGTGTTATAATTATTTTTTGTAGTCGCTCTGGCTTCTTGGTACATTTACCAAGAAATATATCCTTTGTATGATTAATATTTGATAAATCTTCAATTGACTATGATAGAATAAACAATTTCATAAACTGTATGATTTTATCATACAGTGTATAATAAAGCATTATTTATAGGATTTTCCATTATATTTTGCGTGAATACATTATATCATCAAACACTTGTTTAACTTATAAATTGTGACTTTTCAATGGCCCAAGCAATTTAGTGACTATCTGTCCATTTACCCACTAATTTACCAGGTTAGGATTGGTTGTTGCAGTACTTTCAATTGACCAGTATTTACCATGTTTACCGTCGACCTGGTCAATACTACATGTAGCATTGACAGGTTTTATGCCAACCTTGTAATTTAAAACATTATTAATTTACGAAGTATTATCGGCACCAAATTTTTCTTGTTATTCAAACATGGCAGTGACCCAGTTAACGGAAGTCGTACACAATTGACCACTAATAAAACACGTGAGGTCAACTCCGATTTATAAGTGTGAATAGTTCCTACTCTGCTAGACATGCTAGAGCCATTCATCAAATTGCTGATGATTTACAAGTTAAAATCTTTAGTTAAGTCATACATGTATTCAGTGTCATAAATGAGGAATGAAGGCTAGCTATATATCGTATAATTGTGATAACGAGTACAACATGAATATTCTACATGTTTTGTAACAGTCAACCAAATCATGGTTGTATCATTTAAACTTTCAAAGAGATGACTTCTGCATTAGAATCAGCTTGTTTAGAAGAATAAAAATTTATTTAGGGAAAATTGTTTTTGTTTAACTTTCGGGGTTCTGTTTCACACTGCATTTAATATCCTCTTGAAGCTCTTCTATAATGTTTTCCTTGTAATAAAAGGTTGATCAATATACACTTTTGTAAAATAAGGAGATGTGGTATGATTGCTAATTTAACAACTATCTACACTGATATACATTTTAAACGAGTCTAATTGAGGATAAAGTGAACTTTAATTCAAACTCTTATATTAGTATTTACATATTATTGCTTATACTATGTTTACAGTTGGCCCCTTAGAGATTGCTGAAAAGGGCCTGTAAATCCATTATTTAATATGTGCACTTTAGATGATACATTTTTTCTAACCCTGCTAATATAATTAACATTTATAAATGTAGGACAACATTATTTTACCGGTAACATCTTTTATTTAGTTAACAGTATTTCATATAAAAATTTTATTTTTGTGGCTAAATCTTATCAAAATTGAATTGCAGGTTTACAGTCCTCACAGATCACCTGGATTCCAGAGGAAGAGAGAAAGGTTCATATAATGAAATCTATTAAGGAGTTATTTGATAAATTGAAACAAGGAGATGCTTATTCGAAAGAATCAGACAAACAGTCTACCAACACTGACAGTGATCTAACTGAAGTTACCAGTAAGTTTGTACTGAATGAAAGAGATAATTTTGACTTTACAGATTACCTATGGAAGATACTCTCCAACTGCACATCATATCAAGAGCTCATTGATCCCTTTAGGTATATATTTACAGCATTAAGTAACGGAGAATTACAACCCATGGTACATAGAGGTAACAACACTATGGTAGCTCAACTGGTGCGTGATTCATTCTCAGGAAAGTTACGTATCCCAAACCTGGCTGGGCTATATCCTGTAGAGCTTCTTGTAGAAATAGGAATTGAAAAGTTACGACAGGATTACACTTATGCGTTCTTGTCCAAGGATCTGGCTACCCGTGAAAATCTAGAGCCATTTTTAAAATCGGACAGTGATTTCAGTACACAGCTTGTCCAGCTTGAGAAGATGCACTCTGTCATTGAAATGATTGCAATGTTTCAGTTCTTTTTACAGATCCCTCTTTCAAGTCTCAGTGCCATAGCAAGAGAAATGATTCACTATTATGAAAGGAATCAAATTTCGAATCAACATATTTTCAAATTCATTGTTCCTACAATTTCTGTTATCAAAGATCTTGAAGGTTGCCCACCGTCAACCTGGCAGCTTGCATCAACGAAGCTAGTAGAAAACATGAAAGAAACAATGACCTATTTACTGACCTCAGACCCACCTTTCAAACATTTACCTGTAAATGACACAAATATGAATATGAAAGAAGATGTGAATGAAAATGACACAAAAATTGATGATACAGTTTGTGCTGAGAAAATGAAAAGACCTTACTTCCTGGTGAACAAATTAGAATGTGTCAGTGTGTTGATTTAACTTTACAATACATAATATTTTTATAATTAGACTATTTTTATTCTGGGATGTATATTACTATGTATATTTATTTATTATAGCTACATTTCATTGTAGTTGTATTTAAGGCAAACAGGGGTCATATTTATAGAAGTATAAAAAAAGATAACTTCTTAAACTAAACATAATTAAACAGGACATACACTGAATGTAAGCATGCACCTCTCATTTTAACTTTTTTCATAAAATTTACTCCAACAAGTGAAAAAACATAAAAGCCTAGAACTTAACCTTCTGCTGTTTTAATCTAAAATCAAAGTTCAATCTGTTGGGTTTATACAACACGCATAATAATGATATGAGCAAGTAGATGTTGTGCAGGTACATAACATCATCGAACATTAATTAGGGAAAGGCACATAATACTTTTCAGAGATCACTCCCTTGGTAAGAATAGCATCAAGTTCATTTGTATCCAAAAAATAATTGGAATATAGAATATTTCTTTGAAATTAAATGATTTTAATTAGCCTGACAAAGTAGAAATTGTTAAGATAAATTGTAAGAAAACATTCAGTGAAAATTAAGATATTGGCTTCTTTCTTCTACAGTCAACTGATAGTACAATGTATAAAGTTTACAATCCAAATGGGAAACAAGTAATGATGATATGATCAATGGAGTATGTACATGTATGTAATGTACACTTGATTTTTTTATTCCCTCGTCGTAGGCAACGGGGGCATTAAGTATTACTCTTGACCTTCCGTTGGTCCCATTATGTTTCCGCACTCTAACTTAACATTTCCTCATCCAAATTTTATGAAACTCATACACAATGCTAAGAACCAAAAACTCGCAGACAGAGTGTAAATTTGGGCAGTGAGTCACTTACCGTTCTACAGTTATGGCCCTTTATAACTTAGAAAATTGCAATTTTTTCGTTTCCGCACTCTTACTTCTGTTTTCCTCATCCAAATTTTATGAAACTCATACACATTGCTAAGAACCACAACCCACAGACAGAGTTTAGATTTTACAGTATGTCATTTACCGTTCTAGAGTTATGCCCCTTTATAACTTAGAAGTTTGTCTCATCCAAATTTTATGAATCTCATACACAATGCTAAGAACCACAGCACGTAGACAGAGTTCAAATTTGGGCAGTGGGTCGTTTAACGTTCTAGATTTAAGCCCATAATCATGTCCGACACATTCTTCTTTTTTTTTCCATTTAAATTAGCAGCTTGTAATCACTACATTTTTGAGGTGGTAAAAGATATTCACTTCAAAAGAAAAATCGTCACATTTTCATTATTGTTCAGAGTTTTCAGCCTTCATTTGAAGAGTCTATTTTTGTCCATTCTTCAAAAATCGCAATAATAAATGCACACACTATATATATTATTATTTGATCAAAACATGTTCACGAGACTGCCTATTGGACTGACAGACTAGAATACAGTATGCCTCCTATTATCCTATGCAGATGGTAAATATATTCAATCAGCTGATTAAAAGAAATAAAAGAGATAAATTTAACTAAGAATTTTTCATCTGTTTGTATAAGATATTTATTTCAACTTGTTATTCTAAACTGAAATGCTATCTATATATAAGGGTCTGGATGGGGGGTCCTTCAATTCTTTTTTCTTTAATCTTTTAGACCATTTTTCTCTATTCTTTATATCTCAGCACCCCATTATTTTCTATTCTTTATTTATTTGGCATATTTTTCTCTATTTTTTAAATTTGTTGCCCTTTATTCTGTACTTTTTACCCATTATTCTCTATTATTTAAACCCCACCCTGACCCTCATATATGGTGTAATCCTGCTACTTAACATAACATGATATCCTGCCACATTGTTCTTTTACATAAGATCCTTTTTATTAGCTCACCTGTCCCAAAGGGCCAAGTGAGCTTTTCTCATCACTTGGCGTCCCTCGTTGTTGTCGTCCGTCGTCGTTAACTTTTACAAAAATCTTCTACTCTTAAACTACTTGGCCACAATCATCATTGGGGTATCTAGTTTAAAAAATGTGTCCGGTGACCCGGCCAACCAACCAAGATGGCCACTATGGTTAAAAATAGAACATACATTGTAGGGGTAAAATGTAGATTTTGGCTTATATCTCTGAAACCAAAGCATTTAGAGCAAATCTGACATGGTAAAATTGTTTATCAGGTCAAGATCTATCTGCCCTGAAATTTTCAGATGAATCTGACAACCTGTTGTTGGGTTGCTGCCCCTGAATTGGTAATTTTAAGGAAATTTTGCCGTTTTTGGTTATTATCTTGAAGATTATTATAGATAGAGATAAACTGTAAACAGCAATAATGTTCAGCAAAGTAAGATCTACAAATGAGTCAACATGACCAAAATGGTCAGTTGACCCCTTAAGGAGTTATTGCCCTTTATAGTCAATTTTTAACCATTTTTCATAAATTTTTGTGGTCTTTTACAAAAATCTTCTCCTCTGAAACTACTAAGACAAATTTAACCAAACTTGTCCACAATCATCATTGGGGTATCTAGTTTAATAAATGTGTTCGATGACCCCGCCCGCGAACCAAGATGGCGGACATGGCTAAAAAATAATACATAGGGTAAAATGTTTTTGGCTCATATCTCTGAAACCAAAGCATTTAGAGCAAATCTGACAAGGACAAAATTGTTCATTAGGTCAAGATCTATCTGCCCTGAAATTTTCAGACCAATCAGGCAACACGTTGGGTTGCTGCCCCTGAATTGGTAATTTTAAGAAAATTTTGCAGCTTTTGGTTATTATCTTGAATATTATTATAGATAGAGATAAACTGTAAACAGCAATAATATACAGCAAAGTAAGATTTACAAATAAGTCAACATGACCAAAATTGTCAATTGACCCCTTAAGGAGTTATTGCCCTTTATAGTCAATTTTTTACAATTTTCATAAATGTTGTAAATTTTTGTAAATTTTTACAAAATATTTTCCACTGTAACTACTGGGCCAAGTTCATTATAGATAGAGATAATTGTAAGCAGCAAGAATGTTCAGTAATAAAAGTAAGATCTACAAACATATCACCATCACCAAAACACAATTTTGTAATGAATCCATCTGTGTCCTTTGTTTGGCCACAATCATCATGATCATCATTGGGGTATCTAGTTTAAAAAATGTGTCTGATGATCATGACCCCGCCTGCCAACCAAGATGGCCAAAATAGAACATAGGGGTGAAATGCAAGTTTTGTCTTTTATTTTGAAAACCATTATAAAGAGAGAAAATCTGACCAGAACAAAAATGTTCAGAATGTTGAGCTCTACCAATTGTCCATACATGTCAAAACTGTCAGATGACTTCTTATAGGAGTTATTGCCCTTAAATAACAAATTTTACCAATTATTTTTTCATTTTTGCCTACAAAATTGAAAACTATAATAGATACAGAGAAACCTTAAAATGATCAGCAAGACAAGTTCTACAAATAGGTCAACATGGTTGACATTGTCAATCAACTCCTTAGAGTTATTGTCCTTTGATGATAATTTTTGTCGAGCCTTCGACTATTGTCGAAAAAGCGAGACATAGCGATCCTACATTCCGTAAATTTCTGTTGTCACTCTGTGGTTCAAGTTTTTGAAATTTTAAATAACTTTCTTTAACTATCCTGGATTTCTACCAAACTTGGACAGAAGCTTGTTTATGATCATAAGATAGTATCCAGAAGTAAATTCCTGTTTTTCCGTATTTTACTTATAAATGGACTTGGTTTTTCTGCCAGGAAACATTACCTTCACTCTGTGGTTAAATTTTTTAAAATTTTAATAAATTACTTAAACTATCCTGGATTTGTACCAAACATAGACAGAAGCTTGTTTATGATCTGATCATCAAAAGCTAGTATCCAGAAGGAAATTTTTATTAAAATTTTGTTCTTGTTTATCCATATTTTACTTATAGATGGACTTAATTTTTCTTCCAGTTAACATTACATACAGTCTGCAGTTAAATTTTTTTAAACATTTATTAGATTCATAAACTATCCTGGATTTTTAACAAACTTGGACAGAAGTTTCTTACAATAAACAAATTGTATCAAGAGGAATATTTTTATTAAATTTTGACATCTCATTTTTGTTGAGCCTGCCATTAACAACAAAAGTAGGCGAGACCGCAGAACCCTTACGAATTTTTACCTATTTTTTTGTGTTTTTGTCTTAAAATTATACTAGACAGATAGAAACTTAGCTAGGCAAAAATGATCAAAAAAAAAAATCTACAATGAAGACAATATGGAGGAAATGGTCAGACGACTCCTTATTGGAGTTATTGCCCTTTAAAGACAATGATCAGGATGTCAAGATCTACTAACAAGTCAAATTTTGCCGATATAGTTTAGTAGACTGTCACTCTTTATATGAGTGATTGCCCTTAAATGAGGATTTTATTTATCCACTTGTGTTTTGAGCAAAAACTTGAGAAAATAGAGATAAACTTAACAGGCTAAATGATCAGCAATACAAGATCAACAAAACAGATTTTTGCCATGAATTCTATTCTTGTCTACAATGTTGGAGAGTGTCCTTTGTTGAATATGCACATAGACCAAGGTGAGCGACACAGGCTCTTTAGAGCCTCTAGTTTTTCCCCAACCTGTCAATGACCTCATTTTCCTATTCTAATTGTCAAGTTAGACATGTCCTTCGGTAAATACGTATACTATGTCAACACTATTTATTGTTAAGAATATATGTCTGTCTGATACGTAGATCTAGGGATCGGGTAGTTCAACAGGATTCATTTTGCCCTCTTTTTACACGACAGTCACAGTACTTTTAAGAAATAGTATGTCCATTTCAGAGGTATAGGACCTTCTATTCTTTCATCAAAGTTCGTATTTCCTGAACTAAAACATGCTCCAAAACGTACATGTTGGATCATTTAAATTGCACACATGTGTAACTTGGCGAGTTGCTCGTCTCAGATGGTTAATAAAAGGACGTTTTGTTTTCGCAAGCGATACAGAAACCTATAAACATAAATAAATAAAAAGTGTGACTTTTTGTTGGACCGTGACGAACGGACGGACAAGGTGAGTACACTATACCTCACTCGAGAGTTCAAATGAAGTGGATACAAGCAATCATGACATCGTGAGGCCTTCATCATCGAGAAAAACTCATACAGCATAGTCGGCTATAAAAGTAACCGACAATAAAAATGTGAAACAATTCAAACGAGAAAACTAACGACCCAATTTAAAACAAAAAAACAAATATGACACACGAACAAAAGACAACCACTGAACTAATGCTCCTGACTTGGGACAGGCACATAAAGAATGTGGTGGGGTTAAACATGTTTGTGAGCGCTCAACTATCACCCTTACCTGGGGCGGTGTTACATCACAAAATAAGAATAAACTATTATCAAGGTACTGACGTGATGTTTACTCGGAGGAGCCCAAGATCTGATGGCTGGCGAATAAATAAAAACATGTTCTATCTACATGTAGACTACTAGCAGTTGCCTTTTCAAGTCAAATTGGTGACCCGATTATTATCTTACATCATTAAAACGGAAAAATTTGAACCAACAACCTGAGACTACTACTCAGCAACAACATATAGTTTTTTTTTAAGAAAAATCTTTATATTAAAAATTGGAAATTTTAAGACAAATTTAAGAACGTTTTTCGTCGATTTTACGTGCTTTCTTTACAAAAGTTCACCTATTTTGAATGTATTCAATCAGTAATTTCAGAAAATAAGAGATAAAAGACATTATTTTTTCGATTTTCAGTTAAACCAGCCAAATGTGTATGCACAATTTTAAGAAAATCTGTGACATAGCCCATTTACTGTAATTTGACCTTAAGTAGATTTTTTGCAAATTTGATTTGAAGTTACACTGATTCCATTGATAAATATTGAGATTCAAGAGTTTTGTTATTCCTCACAATATTTTTTGTCAAAATTGACGGTCAAGTTCCATTTCTCACAGTAAGTGTTTAACTTGTTAAGACAAATTTGTAATCCATCTGAAGATTCTGATATTAATACTAAGTCATCAGCATATAAAAGACTAGAACATTATATATCATGTAATGTTACAGTATCACATGAGTTATCAAAAATGGAGGTTAAGTCATTTATATAAAAAGAAAATAAGGTAGGGATTAAAATACAGCCTAATTTTACTCCAACTGTGGAAGGGACCATCTCAGTAATGCCGTTTAAGACGTTAACAAACTAGTATTTAACATGTAATCAATTGTCAAGGTTCTGTGGGTATAGAGGGTCGAAAGGATAACAAAAAGAGTTAAATGTATTTTAAACTGTCTGAAGACCGGATAATACATTTAATAAAATTGAGAATGGAAAAAGGGAATATGTCAAAGAGACAACAACCCGACCAAAGAGCAGACAACAGCCGAAGGCCACCAATGGGTCTTCAACGCAGCGAGAAAATCCCGCACCCGGCGGTGGTCCTCAGCTGGCCCCTAAATAAAATGTGTACTAGTTCAGTAAAAATGGACGTCACACTAAACTCCAAAACTTATAAATGAACTAAAATTAAAAAAACATACAAGACTAACAAAGGCCAGAGGCTCCTGACTTCGGACAGGCGCAAAAAATGCGGCGGGATTAAACATGTTTTGTGAGATCTCAACCCTCCCCCTATACCTCTAGCAAATGTACAATAAAGAAACACACAGAAATACCCACAGTAAAACTAAGTTTAAAAGAAGTTCGAGTCCGATGTCAGAATAGGTAACAAAAGAAACTAAGCAAAATGACAATGATACATAAATTAACAAAGGACTACTAGCAGTTACTGACATGCCAGCTCCAGACCTCAATTAAACTGATTGAAAGATTATGTCTTCATCATATAAAAATATGACTGCATTTCGAACAGACGTGATTGTGTTAAAAACAAGACTGAAGAAGTTTAAGTGACTATAATTATATACTCATGTGACTCTTGCTCTTGCTTGTGTAAACAGTATCCGGTGGTTGCCTTTTTCCTTAAAACGTCACAGCGTAGATCTTTTTTGTTCTTTGATAAGTTTTAAATATTTCTAATTTACTAACTTTTTCTTAATCATGCCAAGACCCCACCAATGCACAACATATTAAATTCATGTAATTTCTACCATGTTTATAGTAGCAATTGTTTTATTTGTCTTGATGAATTGTTCAAACGGAAGAGATTAATCATAGAAGCATATTTTGGTTCGTGTAGTTTTAATCGGTGGTGGATAAAGGAACTATTAAAAAGGGGGAGTGGTTATATCTTAATTAGGGGAGCAGGATGGAGCCAAACATTCTATTATACTAAATTTAACATATGAACAAGGAGATAATTAGTTTAAAGTAAACGGGTCAGCAACCTAACATAAAAGATTAACATGCATAGACATCTATGGACTATTTGCGATATTGAAAATTCAGTCTTTCAGAAATATTGTATGTGTCATGAAAGTTGTACACTTGGATTACGCAATGCCATATTTATCATATGTGCTTTATCCAATAAAATATTTGAATTTGAATTTGAAATATCGTTTGGTTTGCTTGAATTCAGAAATTGGAATTTAGTGCCTGCTCGACCCCAAGAGCGTTGTAGCAAGGGACAAAACTGACTTACTTCTAGACTATTTGACTATAGAAACATTTAGTATCAACCCCCCCCCCCCCCATATAATGAAGCAGAAAACAGTTACCTATTACAGCGATCCCTACCACATATTATATATAAAATGCCCCCTTCCCAGAGTATAGACCTAGCATGTCGTGGCTCGAAAACCTAAAACTGTTTTTGGTGTTTAGAAAAGTGGGCTTTCTTTCTGGCAAAATACACACAAAAAATACAAGGTAAGCAGCTAAAGCATTAGGAAATGTATCTAGTTTGACCATCCAAATGCATCGTTGCCATTCTTAAATTGTCTACATGATAGTAATCATTTCCGAATGTGGAGCGTTTAACTAGTGAGATCATGTTCCTGAAAATGTTTTTACGTGCAACAACAGGTGAGAATTGACTTAATGGATATTATCACTGATGCACTTGTATTATATATTTGCACTGATACCTTGATATGATAGTTTACACTTTTCGGGCATTATAATAATGTGATATGATCAGAATATAAACCCTGCTTTGTACTGAACCAACACACTAAACATGGTTCTTAACGTGCCTTTTAAAAGTCCAAGGGTATAGACGTGTCAGCCTACGCGGACACATTATTCATGTTATTCTGAATCCTAGTCGACCAGTCTATGCTTTTACTCCTAAATGCCGCGTGCCTAGCGGAGAAGCAGTTAAGACGTATTTCCAAGTCTTTTGGTTTGACCCGGTCGGATTTCGAACCCTTAACTTCTTTTTGATCTTGTTAGGTATATATACTGTGAAACATCCAAGGACATTACTACACCGCGCGTGCGTCAAGTAATTTACTTAAGTGGGACCCCTTACAATATCACTGTAAGTTTTAGCTGGTTCTTCTGCTGTTTGAATCTTGGTGAAAATATCCGGTGGTAGTAGGTTCCAATTTTTTAATTGTGTTTGGTATGAAGATGAATTTTAATGTGTCTGATTTTGTCTGAAGTCTCAGGAAATGTTGGCTTTGCATGTTCTTAGTTGTTCTAGATGTTTTTTTTTCAGTTGATCAGATGGTAAGTTGGCTTGACCGTGTATACCTTTGCAGAAGAGGATAAGTCTGTTTTGGGTTCGACGATCTTTTAGGGATGGTAGTTGCAGCTGGTCTAAAATTGCTAAAACTGCTAAAACTTCCCGGACTCGAGGGGAGCACGCTACAGAAAGACCACGAGGCGTGGAAAAAGATGGAATCAATTTTGTAAACCATGTGTCACCATTTGTTTTGTTACTACCTATAATGACCTTAATATCAACTTAAAAAAATGGAAATATTTTGAAAGTTCATTTTGGTGACACCCCCTGAAAATTTTCTGGATCCGCCCCTGTTGATCCTTACACGTATTTGACAAAAAAACAAAATAAGGAAAGGGTTACTTGATCGAATTATTCTATTTATGTTACCAAAAATTCTTTCTATAAAATGATATAATAAGTAAGTTGTATATATTGGACTCTCAGGCTGTGTATTATGTATATCATCCGCTAATAAATAGATATTAGTTATGTACAATCATGAGATGAGAGTATATAATTTGTCTCCCTAGTGTTATGTTGATAAACTAAGAGTAATCTCAGTGAAAATAAATATCATTAAAACCAGTCGTGATATACTACACGATCGATCGATGATGTAACAAAACTAGTGATATTATTTAAAAGGTAGATAACTGTATAATTACGTCCGTCATATTGTTATACAAGGAACATGCATACAATGCTTAAAATTCATCCGGCGGCGCGTGCATTATGGGTACTAAGATGACCCATGTTATCTATATACGTGTTCGTTATCATGAAATTCATTATTTTTTACTGATATATATTTCTCAAGACAAAACATGTTGATTACAAATAAATGTTCCTAAAAAAATATTTTCATGACATTTCATTGATAGTATTGATATATATGAAGCGATAAATAATTCCATTTTGAACTCGCTACGTCAGTGTATTTATACGCAGTAAAGTGTGTTTAGAAGCAAACTCAGAAACTGCCATAATATAACTTCGGATTCCCTCAAGGTCATCCGAGTAAAAATCAGTTGCAATTGGCTGAACTCAAACGATCGATACGAGACACACTAACAACTAACATAAAAACAATAGATACAAAATAGCGATATAATAGTACTCGCAGTTACTGAAAGCTAGTTCAAAGCCAATAACAATTAAGTAAGGCATGTTCTCCCAGACTAAAGTATCAATCAGTACACACCCAACGGATTTAGTGTAAAGTAGTCATAAACAAATTAACTGTCTGAGAGGAGAAGCGCTTGACATTGTGCAATGCCAAAATGTAAGTAAGCAGAATCGACCTGATGCAGGATTACGAGTTCTCATAACTGTACATATAAAGCAATATATATTTAGTTATTTTTTTAATTAAGAAAGTGAGGAAGGCATTTCACAGAAACTGCACTTTTTTGTTGACTTTGAAGAATTACTAGTAATAGCTAGTTGTTCTGGGAGTATTATCACGAGACTTTGACTACACATACTGGGAGAGTTTATAGCTTCTGGTTCTGATGCATACTTTTCGTTCGATTGTCTTCTCCAAATATAAGGTTAATATTTTGACACGTTGACATTTTCTAATTGACAGTAAAATAATATCTCTCAATATTACCAGTTTAATTCTAAATTTGCCAAGTAGAATAAGACGCAGTTCATGGTGCAGTTTATGTGCTACTAGACATGTTGCCCGTTTCTATTGGAGCTTTAAAGGCACGGATTTTGGTTCCATTTCGTGAATGCATGCCGAAAAAATAATGTATATGATGCATATAAATGTAGTTGAACTTTATACAGAGTAATTTTGATGCAAAAGTGAAAAGTTTATTTTAGAAATTGAATCATACATGGGACTCGTAATAAGTTAGAGCATACCAGTGAAAATGGAAAAAGAATTTCGATAAGATTTTTTCTTTATAGTTAGATGTAGACCAATACACGATGCGTGATTAAAATACGATTATATGCAACAGAAATTAATATATAACAAGGGAGACACTGTAAAATAGCCCTAGAAAAAAGAGCATGGACCTTTTTAATAGAGTGAAAGACGAAATTTTATTTTTGCAACATTTTTTTTAAATTTTGGAAAAACATAGAGAACAACTCTTTAATGAAGGAGAGAGTATAGTCCCATCTTTCAAAAGTTTTTCAGACCAAGACCTGTTTATCTTCATATATATAACCGGTATCATGTACTGTGTTACAACCCTAGATAACGCCGACGAGGAAAGACATTACTTGACCAGCGAAAGCTATATTTTCTAATATAACATATGTAGTCGAGTGGTCTAGGGCGCTGGTCACGGTGCAGGCGGTGTTGCCACGATGCCACAGAAGCAAGGGTTCGAATCCCGCTGAGGGATGAACAGTAATTTGCTAACGCAAATTTGAAGATCTAACATTGTTGGGCTAAATTTGAGACGAATTATATATACATTATGGTGTTAGCCCTGTATAACCACGTTATATCCGATGGAGAATGTCTGTTTGTCACATGTTTATATAAATTATATTTACGCCTGAAAAAGTGTACAAAACAACACGAATATTAAAAAAAGGAAACAATAAATGTAAGTATCTATAAATATTTCGGATAACAGATATCCTTCATCAGTATGATTATGATGATGTAAAATGAATCATACCAATTTATTCTGATTTAACATGTTTGACTAAACCGAACAACGCTTTTACAATTCTAAAATTTCAAAAATGACGTAGATTGAGTATTAAAAACAGAGACTGCATATCTATAAAAAGAAAAGTAATGTGCGATATACTTTTAACGAGTATCATATTAATAAAATATTGTTTGAATGAGTCAATGACCTAAATACACTCACAGGCGCTTGGGTACAACATACGGATGTCATTGTATTTGTCATTTTTTTTCGTGGCACCGTTAACATATATTCAATTTTCTATGTTTACTCCACATATCTATATCACTACTGCGCATGTCTCACCTAGTTTCGAGTGAATTTACCAACTCTGATACCACCCCTTAATTTAAAACACTAAAACATCGTTGTTTTAGAAAGTTTAGAATAAGGAATACTCAATAGTAGTTTTCACTCCAGAAATAAGGAAATGTGGTATGATTGGCAATGAGTCATCTATCCACAAAAGTCCAAATGACGTGGATGTAAGCAACTTTCATGTCACCTTACGATCTTCAACAATGAGCAAAATCTACATTGTATATAGTTAGTTTTATGTTTGCCTTATTTAGTCTATATAATTATATATTCTTTCAGGAACTCTGACCTATATTTCAGGTTTACTAACTTATATTGAGTTTTACGTTTGAGATAAGATCTCGGATGCTTCGCCTCACCCGATATGAATTTTATTGACCCGATAAATTCCCGTATTAGGACAATTGCACACTGTGTAACTGTGTAACTAATAGACGAGTGACATTAACCATAAAATAATATTTTTAATGCACCCACCTAACATACGGCTAAATGATATACTATTCGAAAGCATATCATCTGACCTATCTTTTTTGCCCGGTCGTCATAAATTCGTACGGTGCAATTTCCGTGAAATCACGATGAAAGGTCAAGGTCGCATATATACTTTCTAATTTTACAAGATGTCAGCATTTTTGCATACTCTGTCTTCTGAACAATAATATTTTGTATGGAAATACGAAAATCTGTTAGAACAGATGTTAACAGTCACTTATCAAACGCACTTTAAAATATTAGTGACGGATTTTTAATAAATAGCGCCGTTTTCCAGAAATTCTAGTAAAAATGATAAAATTGCGTTGAAACCAAAATTTTTCTCTGTTATTCATTTGTAATTCAACATAGAACCAAATAACATATTCTATTTAGTGTTTAGAAGTTTTTGACATCATCAAATTACTACAATTACCTTTCATGATAATTAAACAGCCAAATATAACAACTCGTGCGGTTGCCCAAAATCCACCATCTGCAAAAAGATAGCTTTTTTGCTGTTCTATGTTAACAAAATTTGTATGTACCAATCTTTTAAAGCTAATTAATTTCTTGAAATACATGTTAATTGACACATACTACAAATCTATTTTATCATTTGAAAATTCCAGCAGTTCGCCATAAGTACACTTTCACTTCCTGCATGAGTACAAGTAGTTAAAATATTACACTGCAGTGTAAAGATGAATGATTGATTGTTTAACTCCACTTTCAGCACTACTGGCTACTAAATCAAATTGAGAATGGAAATGGGGAATGTGTCAACGAGACAGCAACCCGACAAAAAAGCAGAAAACAGACCAAGGCCACCAATGGGTCTTCAACACAGCGAAAAAAAATCTTGCACCCGGAATCAGGCTTAAGCTGGCCCCTGAACAAAAATGTGTACTAGTTTAATGAAAACGGACGCCACCCTAAACTCCGAAACATATAAATGAAATAAAATTAAATATTAAGATTAACAAAGGCCAGAGGCTCCTGACTTAGGACAGGCGCAAAAATGCGGAGGGGTTAAACATGTTTTGTGAGATCTCAACCATCCTCTTTACCTCTAGCAAATGAAGAAAAAATAAACACACAGCAATACGCACAGTAAAACTCAGTTAAAAAGAAGTCGGAGTCCGATGTCAGAATAGGTAACTGATGAAATTAGCAAAATGACGGTGATACATAAATTAACAAAGGACTACAGCAGTATTACTGACATGCCAGCTCCAGACCTCATATATCTTCATCATAATTACACAGTATTTTGTGGCGATCTGTTTTTATTGGAGGCGGAAGCCGGAGTGTTCAGATCAACCGACCTTCAGCAGAAAGCTGACAATCCCCGTCAATTATACTTTAATTATATTTATTAGTATGAATGACGAAATTACTGTGTAACTGTCATACAAAAATTCAACCAATCATCATCAATGGCCTTTTGTTAAAGTAGGCAACCTCTAATCAAACAAAGCAGTTTTGCAAGTTAATTTTCTTAATAAAAACTGATTATATAAATATGCATTTAAACCAATTTTATTCTAAATTCAATTGCCTATGGTTTTGCATTTAAATCTAATTGTAACTGTACCACAGACTATTCTCATTTAAGACATCAGAAAACAAGAGCGCCGTTTCATACAAGTGATAGGTTTTTCTTGTTATAAGGCCAGGTTTAATGCACCATTTTATACGCAAGAAAATGTAGTATCAAGTCAGGAATATGGCAGTTGCTTTCCATTTCCGTTATATGTGTTTGAGCTTTTTAATTTTGCCATTTTATAAAGGACTTTCAGTTTTGAATTTCCCTTGAAGTACGATATTTTTGTCATTTTACTTTTTAGTAGATCATCTGTCATGCATTGCTTATACATTGGCATATATAAGAATGAGGCTGTCTAAAACTATAGTCTTAATTTTTCGTGCATAGGTTTCATATCAATAATAAGTGATATTAGTTGACGTGAAAAAAAAATAAACCAAGTGGTATGCATAAGTGTAAATAACATGGGTTAAAACAATCTGTTTAAAATTCAGATCTGTTGCAACTCGCATGTTATCAAATGAGGATAACGAAATCAGAGATCTATATAATAATTAGATTGTGTTAAGGTAATATTATGAGATGTAATGGTACATTTGATTTGCTTACTATTTAAATATTTTTTTATCATGAAAAAAATCCCTTCATGTACAATCTCCATATGTGCACTTTAAAGACAAACCGATGGAGGGACGCAAGGTTTATATCTTACATCGATATCTGATCTAGCTGGTTTTCAATTTCAAAAACAGATAACACCATGACCAAGCAAAACAGTCGGACAAACAAACTACACTCTTTAAAACACTACACCGAAATGTGCGAACACTACCTAACACCTGTGGTAAATGTATTTGCTCAGTAAGAATGTATTCAATCTTCCACAATATTAATTTTCTGTCATATTTAGTAAAACAACTAATAACAGATGTAATAATGAGCTAACATTTAAAATAATCAACCGGATTTGTGATTGAAAAGGCGCATTGTGCGAACAGTATTCATTTGAATATTGATTGAGAATAAACTTGGTCTTTCGACATCGGAAACACATTTTTACTATATATACCTTGTTTATTCATTAAAGCACTTTCATTACCCCCATTCAAATATCATGGTTAATCATTTTCTTCCGATATTTACTATATTATCTAGCCAAAGAAAAGCCAAATGATCCATATTTGTAGATGGTGTTTTTATAGGGCAACTTCAAAAGTTTCATTAGAAGGCTGCATCTAGACCTATATCATATTAATTAAAGTTTACAATGAATCTGATGCAAAAATTCTCTCGGCCTATAAACGATAAATTAGTTATATTTTTGACATAAAGATATTGATACCTGAAGAATTATTTAGCTTTTAGTGCAATTTTATCATTTTTGGAAGTTTTTGTAAGAAATGCAATTTTATGTAAATATTGCGCAATTAACATTTTAGTTTGCATTTGATTTGGAATTATGGTATTTTGTTTTATAAGATTCAGACAATGTTTAGATGAAAAATATCATACAGGTACCAGAAAAGGGCATTTTGTTTAATTCTAGCAAAATTTTGGAATATTCATATTTGACCTTTAACCTTGATTTAACGAAAATTGCACCGTACGAATTATTGACGACCGGGCAAAATAGAAAGTACAGGTAATAAGCTTTCGAATGATATACAATATAGCCGTATGTTAGGTTGGTGCATTAAAGTCGTTAACGAAGCGTCTTTTTGAAAAATGTCACTCGCCTATAATACTATTATCATAAGATTGTATGGATAAGAACAAGGACACATCTTAAAAGGGAAAACTTCTAGCAATTGAAATATTAAATAAAAGTTACTGAATACAGTTTATTAACAAACAAAAAAGGGGGGGGAATGCCTAAAGCATTTGTTCCCGTCTGTTATAAATGTCCATTGTCCTTGACCTAATTTTCATGGTTCAACGATTGCTTAAAAATCTGTTTAATTCTTTGTCATTTCAATTTCTCACTTATACTTATGAATAATATGATATCTATATTTGGTATATGGGATCCTTGTAAAGTCTATACATGCATGTCTGTCAGACATCATGATTCACCTGACCTCAACCTCATTTCATGTAACAGTACGTCTCTCAGATAATATGAGCAATGTCTGTCTGGCATGTATGACCTAACCTTGACCTCATTTTCATGGTTCGTTGGTCAGTGTAATAGTTTGATCCATTTCTCATATACTATAAGCAATTGGGTAACTATATATGTTTGGTGAATAAAATGATGCTGTATAAATGTTTGTATGGCAGGATTCATATGACCTTTACCTCATATCGTGGTGCATTGGACAAAGTTTTCATGGTTATATCCGTTTCTCATGTATTATATGCAATATGTTAACTATGGTTGGTGTATGGAATGATTGTATAAGGTGTACATGTCTGTCTAGCATGATTCATCTGACCCTGACCTGATTTACATGGATCGATCATCGACTAAGTTGATGTGATACTTGTAGTAAAACCTGTATCTTAAAGACTTTCAACATTAATCCAATCATGATTAGATAAAGTAGGCAAGACATTTCAGAGGGTGCACTCTCAGGGGCGTAGCTACCCGGAGGCACGGCAGCACGTGCATCCACGTCGTTTTCACACAAAAAAAAAAAGAAAAAAAGAAAAAAAAACAGAGAGAGAGAGAGAGAGAAGGGGGGGGGGGGGGGGGGGGGGGGGGGGGGGGGGGCAAAGTTAACATATAGGAATTGGTCATTCTATGCATGCATTTTAAAAACAACACAAAGAATAAAAGCAAGAGGAATACACATGCAGCGAAATTTTTAATCATGTAAGACATGTATGTGTACCATAAATACATACAAACGGTGTAAACTTTTTATATCACGGGCATTGTTAAGAAAATACCAGCTACATAGTTGTCGGTACCACCACCATAACGTACGTAGACTCGCTTTGAGTGCAAAAAAAAACATTATCCCTTTAGAGTTAACAAAAAAAACTTGCAAGTTATTATTTTCCGCTTCGCCCCATAGCACACATCTTACTAGAACGAAAACTCTTCAACTCGTATCAATCTGGGAATAATGACTGTTACCTTGTGAACTAGTTCAAAATTGACTAAGTATGTAGGTCTTGACAACACGAATAGTTCATTTTCACATCACGTCAACGTATGCTTGTCCTGGTGTGCATTTAATATTATCTACCGGACATTAATAACCATTCAATCAATCAATAGTTTCCGTATACTAGCAGATGAAAAGTTGGAACTGCTTTTATTATAAAAAAAAGTACATATTTTCCAGTACATGTATTACGTTTTCATCTATTTTACAAAAAAATATCTTGTATATAGATTCGATAATTCGAAGTCGTTTCTATATGGGTCGGCTATTCGAATGGTTGATTGTTAAAGCATTTAAATAAATTGTTAATTCTAACTCGTTTTACTGGACTCAAAAGTGATGATTTTCTAAAAATTGTTTGACATTTCAGTGATATCATACTTTAAACCTGTTTATTTACTTTTGACTTTAATTATTTATCACTTGTAATTTTTTATTAACTGTGTATTTGCATTCAGGTGTCACAGGTCAAATTTATTCGTTCATTGTGTGTTAATTTACGTTTTTTGATTGAGTTAAGCCTTCCAATTGATATTTTATAGTGTGTTTTTCTATGCTGTGATGTTATACTATTGTTTCAGAAAAGGGAGAAGGTTTGGTACCATTAAAACGTTTAACCCCGCTGCAAATGTTTGCACCTGTCCTAAGTCAGGATTCTGATTACAGTAGTTGTCGTCTGTTTATGTAGTTCATACGTGTTTCTCGTTTCTCGTTTTTATATAGATTAGACCGTTGGTTTTTCCGTTTGAATGGTTTTACACTAGTAATTTTTTGGGGCCCTTTATAGCTTGCTGTTCGGTGTGAGCCAATGCTCCATGTTGAAGGCCGTACCTTGACCTATAATGGTTTACTTTTAAAAATTGTAACTTGGATGGAGAGTTGTCTCATTGGCACTCATACCACATCTTCCTATGTATATATATATATATTTGGTCATTCAATTTTATAATGAATTTTCTGTCCGAGTCGGACAATAAACTGCTGATTCTTGTTCGAAAGATACACCAAACTTTTAATGTACACGTATCTTCACTGTTATCATCTAGATATTGCCATACAACTGGTCGAATGCATTTGTACATTGTATTTGTTAATTAGCTGGATAATAAACAAACGCAGATCATGAAAAAGATCGTGATCAAGTACCATTCCCTCTGAAAAAGGTCATTAATTTCAACTTCGACAATTCCTAACTGCGTAAAATTAGAAATTCATATCTCTCTCTCTCTTGTAGAGTTTACCCACAAAATTTTTTAACATCTAAACACATATGTTAAGCAAAATATTGGAGATTGTATCCACCAAAAGTATTTGGTATCCAATGATGTTTATGCTAACAGAAACTCCACATATAGTATTGTGTTTATGTTTATTGTTTGTTTTTTTATACTTCTTTGCTCAATACAAATACTAGCATATGGAACAATTAATCTCCGTGATTTTAAAAGCTTTCACGGCGTACAAAAAACGCAAACGACAATGTTTAGTCTTCATTCGACTCGAAGTTAAACAAATAGTTGACCAAAAAAACACACCAAAAATGTCCAAGTTTTATTACGGTTGTGATTGTTTTGAAACGCTATATATGCGGGGCTTACGGGGGGCGTCGCCCCCTTGACCCCCTACCAGGGCTTTGCCCTGGACCTACTGGGGGCCTTAGGCGGCCCCCAGACCCCTCGCCCTTTAGTTTGTGATTCCACTTCATTTAGACTGAGGTAGCTACGCCCCTGACTCTTGTTGGTGGAATTAAGCTAAAGAATTAAGTAAAAATATTTAAGAAAATCCTTTGCAAATCAAGAAATAAGGATTTCTTTTTGGGAAGGGGTGTTCTTAACTGTAATCATATGTATGTCACAAATAATAATCTATTTCAAATTAAAAAAATCTATATTGATGTTAAAAGTTGAAATGACGTCAACTTGAACGGTATGTTTTCGAGTGTATATCGATTTTATTGTGTTTTTTCTGCCTGGTTGGCTGGTATAAGTTCTGAGAATTTGACTTGACACAAAATAAATGAAAATGAAAACATAGTTTGAAATTGTTCCAGCAGGGAATAAGATATACAGGGGCCCAGTAGCCAATGCTACTGGAAATTTGGCTGGGCCCCTAACTTTTTAACAGAATATTCCCTTATGGTCAATACAAAATTTTCACATTTTGTCAGTTGGGCCCCTGGAGTGAAATTTTAAAGCTTATTCCCTTACCAGGGAACTATATATGCCTAGTCGTTTGAATTTTAGTGTTACAAATATTAAAAAGAAAAAACAAATGGTAGTGATATTATATATATATCACTATTTAAAAAAAAAATTCAATATTTTTATCACTAAAATTTAAACGACTGTGATATATGCATGTGTATATTTTTGGTGATTGAATGGAGGGCCTTTAGCCCTGTTAAACCTTGGAGGAAAATGTGAAGGGATTTGTTGCTAGAATTCACATGCAAATTGAATTCCGATTTTTGTTAGGGTTTCCCGTTGAATAATCACTTTGAACTCGATCTCCTCACACTTTCTCGTTGACTTTCGTCCAAAGTTGTATGGCTTTGTATAAATCAGCTGCATGATTGCTAATTCAAATTTTGATGTTTTGGTGGCCAAAGTTTGAAGTTTTTTTTTATTGTTTTCTCTGGCTTCAATTATTTTAAGGTAAGTACACATTGATTCACATATCTTGTCTGCTGTAAATATTTAGAAATGAATTATAATCTATATTATTGACAAGATCGTGATGAAATTTCAGATGACATCGTGTACTCAGATTTTTTATATAATTTTGAATTAATATTGTCTCAGATGCAACCTTGGAATGCACTTCTCCTGAAATATTTTATTTAGAAGGTAATTTCCTTTAATTGGAAGGCCGGATACCAGTCGAAACAAAGATTTACTTCATTTTTATCAAATCATCGGAAGAAGTATATAAGGTAATACATTTTGTCTGGTAATCAATATTAGTCAACTTATTCAATATTTTTTTTAATTTTCTGTTGCCAGTGATAACAGAAAAAAATTAATAATAAGTCACTGAGCCAGGGCTGGACTAGTAATTAACCAGTTAAATTAAGTCATTTGTATAGACTGAGACTACTATGTGTTAGCAGTAGTCTCAGCTAGGTATTATAGATAATTTTATCCACAGGTGCGTATGGCATGCTTTTTTGTGTTAGGGAGCTACCATTTGATTTTTATGGGGGGGGGGGGGGGGGGGGGGGGGCTAGGATGAAATTTGAAAAAAATAGGCAGGACAGGAGTTTTGAGTAAAAAAAAAGGCAGGATGAGATTTTTTGCAAAAAAAAAGGCAGGATGACAATTTATGTAAAAAAAAGTCAGGATAAACTAAAAAAATAGGCAGGACCGAATAGAGTGAAAAATAAAAAGGCAGGACCGAATAGAGTGAAAAATAAAAAGGCAGGACCGAATAGAGGGAAAAATAAAAAGGCAGAACAAAATTTTTCATCCTAGCCCCCCATAAAAATCAAATGGTAGCTCCCTTAAAATTGTGGTCTTTTAAACTTCACTTTAACATTTTGCAGTGTTTATGTCTCTTGTAACTTAGGGATTTTGTATTTTCGCGCTGAATTTTGACGCATGTGTAAACAATCCTGAACAAATCATTTTCTAAGTGTTTTACATGGCGGGAAGACGACTGACTTCCAGGGAGAAATAATCGCAAATAAAAGACCTTCTGATCACAGATGGAACAATAAAAACAAAGAATATTTAATAATTGACATTCCAGGTATGTATGATTTCATATTTCTCTCCATTTTATTATCAGATGAACATTTGTTTGACCTTCAAATTCTCCTCGATCATACTGGTTGCACTTGTTCTGATTTATGGCATTCCTGATAAATAAAGAAATTGTGTCATAATTGTATGAAAAATGCATATGATGCACTTGTTTTCAAAAGGTGCGAAATATCTATTGAAATCGCAAGTGAAAGAATCGTTGAAAGGCGAAGTAGGTAGTCAAAAGTTCGAGTGTTGACGCACGTGCTCACGTGCTGCTATAAACAGCTGATAAAGTAAACATTTATGATTAATTTGGTCGCAGCACCCGATAACTTGGTTTGCATGGTCATGTAAGTATTTTTTATTAAGATAACGAAAGTAGAAATAAAACATAAAATATTCCATCTTGGCAGCCATTTGTTGAATATCGCGCATGTGTGCACATACTAATATGAAAATATTTCTTCTACATGGAAAATCGAAAGTAAATTTTATTAAAATATGTTGTCCCATTCTTTCAGGTTCAGCATACCAACAATTGATTGCACGTTTTTTGTAATTTATTTGCCTTGCATTTTAAATTTAAAATATATATGTAACATAATGTTTCAAAGGTTTAGGTCAATGTACAAATTGGCCAGTATTGGCAGTAAATTGTTGATGTGGTGTTCATGCATTCTGAAATATTGATACCAAAATGCCAATTTATTAGCCAACGCATGAAAATACAGACTGGCACAGAAAACAATAAGGTATAAACAATGCAAATATTTGATTTACAATATGGTACAAAAATGTTAATGAATCCTGTGTACCAGGAAG
This sequence comes from Mytilus californianus, assembly GCF_021869535.1. Lineage (NCBI taxonomy): Eukaryota > Metazoa > Mollusca > Bivalvia > Mytilida > Mytilidae > Mytilus > Mytilus californianus. Next base: position 9,393,051 of record NW_026262745.1, read on the forward strand.
TGGATGTCAGCAAGACAAATTTTATTTTAATCAGATTACCGTGGGTTTAAATCCTCTTCCTGTTAAAATGATTTAAAGCAAAAGTTATTGCTACAGATGAATTGATTTTACATCACTTTATTTTCACCAACTTTATAAATGACACTTCAATCAATATTTTGGAGGGATGTAGGAATCAAAACCATCAGTTATTACCTACCCAGACCTGTTAAAATTTCTGGGGAAAAAAAAACAAGTTTGATTTTAATGTTAGCTCTGCTATTAATATTATCAAACAATGTCAGAGTTCGTGAAACATCCAATTTTTTGTTCAAACGTGACTGACATAAAGCAAACTTTTGCTGGTCCTTCACTTTGGGAAATTATAGAGTAATTTGTAAGACTTTGAAACATGGGCATTTTCCAGTACATTTCCTATGTCACAGTGCTCATGTTCTAGCGTCGCTGTAAGAACTGATTGTTCAAATATTTAATATACATGATTATGGTTTGATTCTGTTGGGAATTGTGAATTAGTAAACTGTTGCTAAAAATGATTCGTTCTCGACAGCTTTTAGAAGAAATCCTCACAATAACATTATAAACACTTGATTGTTCTTTCAATTCATTTAATGTATTGCAGATGTTTTCATTTTCATGTGCTTGCAACAAATGTTACCGGTCATTCTGCAAGCTGCAATTGAAATTTCTTCAACTAGTTTGAAAGTTACTATTTCTGACAAAAATCAGTAAGATAAAACGGGAAAGCAGTGTCCCATGATTTGCCAAACTACTGAAGTTGAACCTGGACAGACTGACTCTAAACAGTGATTTTGGCAGTCATTAATGATGGTTTTTTCAGCCTGCAATGTGCTTGATAATCAGAAACAACAACAGTCCTCTAATTTGGTAGTCACAAGGCTCGACAATAACGCTTGTCCGATTGTCCGGTACCAGAGGAAAAAAAGGTCGGACAAGAAAAAGCTATATCAAGCTTGTACGACGGGACAAGTTAAATTATTATGCAGAAAATTGATTTAATCCAACTTTGATGAACAAAGTAATTATAAACAAAAAACAAGAAAAGAAGATAAAAACAAGTATTAATTTGACATGTTTACTTGCAATCAACAATTTAAAACTGGTTCTTTGTCAGTACTTTTTAACAGGTAAAAGGCAGACTATTCTCGGAAACCAGTATTACTGATCCAATCAGGATGCGCTTTGTAGATAAGGTAACTTTACAAGACAGTTTGTCACTAGCTTGGAAACATTCCCTCCAAGTTTAATAGACAGTTTGGCACCGTAGGAGACATATTTAATAGACATGATTAATAGACAGTTTGGCAACGCAGAAGACAGGAGACATTTCGGGACCAAGACAAATCAGTACCTGTTTTCCTACCTTATTCTGTTGCTTCAAAATAAATACCATACCGTAATTTCTTTAACAAAAATTTTTTTTAAATAAAAATGAAGAAATTATTTACCATAAAATTCACAAATCATATTCGATCATATATAGAAAAAAAAACAATACTTGTAATACATTGACCTATAGTTATTAATTTCTGTGTCATTTGGTCTCTTGCAGAGAGTTGTCTCATTGGCAATCATACCTCATCTTCTTTTTTTTGTTGATTACATTTGAATAAACTTTTTTCAACTTAAAAAACCAGGATACAAATCCAATGAGTGGACAATGACAGGCCTATCAGACGGTGCCTCATGTGTAGAGTCTGATGAGACTTTAGCATTGATGAAAACTAGAACCTAAGTCCTGTGACACGACCAGATTCAGTTGTTCTCGACTCATATTTTTAAATGGTATTTCAAAAGATATCAATCAAATTCTGTTATATTGTTTTAATTCATTTTGTTCCTTGAATCAACTTAAAAGGCAAAAAAGGTTATTATTATTATTTTTGTTGGACAAGTTACAATTTCATTCGGACAAGTAAGTTTTGGTATGTACTTGTCCTATTGGACAAGTTGGAAAAAAAGTTATTGTAGAGGCCTGAGTCAGCTGCATGTGTTTATGTTGTACACTGGTGCATTGTAACATTGATCACTCAACTTCCAATTTTCCCTGATACTTATATATGTAGGACTCTAAAGTACGATGGTCACGCTAAAGTGAGATGGTCTGCGCTAAAGTGCGATGGTTCGCGAAAGTATAGACCTTAGAAACGTAGTTGGATAATGACGTTAACAGTCGTTTATACAAACCAAAAATGAACATGCTGGAAGATAAATTTAGAATATTTGATTAACAACTTTTAAACCAAATGTCCATGACTTAATTAATTTAAACCTAACCGGGCTTTGTCATATGAAGCAAATGTGTTTTTTTTTTTCGGTAGCTGGAAGAATAACTTGTATCCTGCAGTCGACCATTTTACTATTTAGATACAAAATAGTATTCGCATAAATATCCTGTATCATGCTTTTATTGGAAGCGAACGGATACATTTAAGTCATTGTTTATGTTGCAGTTTACTTTGCGGTCCCCTTTAAAATATTGTCGCTTTAGAAAGTAACATCGGTAAAATAAAGGTACATGTTTGCATGTGTAAATTATAAATTGTCGGCTAAAATATTAGTTTGTACATTATAGGAAAATATAACATGTATGTGTAGTCGCTACGAAAAAGGAGAAAACTAGGCGAACATCGCCTTTTTCTCTCATTTGAATTAATGCTTAAACAAATAAATGTTACATATTCTGACGATAATCGAATTTTGTATTTGTAATTTACAATGACAACTGTAAGGGGAGGTGTTTCCATTAGTGATAGACTGTGAATGGCAAGCTACGCCAATTATCACAATATTTAATACGCCCGAATTGTTAAAAATTCATTTACAAGAAATATAGTATTTTGTGACACCTAAATTACCTTTTTAGCAATTATAACGTGGTCGGTCTTCTGAATTTAGAAACAATCGCTTAACCCTACCGGTAAAATTATAAAGCCTATCACATATGTTATACCTTAGCTTTTGCAAAAAGACTATTTTTTAACATCCATGTACTTTAACGTTTTAAGCCCTCTAACCTTACCCTTTTGGTCCATCACACTTTAGCGTGATATACCATCGTACTATAGCAAACAAACAACCATCGCTCTTTAGCAAACAAACAACCATCGCACTTTAGCGTGAGACACCATCATACTTTAGCGTAGACCATCGCACTTTAGCGTAACCATTGCACTACATATATTCATGACATAATAGATATAAGAAGATGTGGTATGAGTGCCAATGAGACAACTCTCCATCCAAGTCAAAATTCATAAAAGTAAACCGTTATAGGTCACAGTACGGTCTTCAACACGGAGCCTTGGCTCACACCGAACAGTAAGCTATAAAGGGCCCCAAAAAATTACTAGTGTAAAACCATTCAAACAGGAAAACCAACAGTCTAATCTATATAAAAAGCGAGAAACACTTATGAACCACATCAACAAACGACAACTACTGAACATCAGATTCCTGACTTAGGACAGGTGCAAACAAATGCAGCGGGTTGAAACGTTTTAATGGTACCAAACCTTCACCCTTTTTCTGAAACAATAGTGTAACATCACAACATAGAAAGACACACTATAAAATATCAACTGAAATAGCTTAACTCAATCAAAGGACATATTAACACCATTGAACATACACTGAACAAATAAATTTGACCTATGACACAATGTAAATACAAAATAAATAAACTATGGGAAAAATAATAAAAGTAACATATTATATCGGTAAGAAATGTTAAACAATTCAAGAAAAACAATATGCTCGCACAAAAATACCATCCATTTGCAATAACTTTAAACACAGGTAAATGAAAATAATTTTGTTGTTAGGTATACGTGTACAGTACCAATAGAGAAAGGAAATATTTTTACAAAATAAATAATTTAGAATACAAAATAAATAAACTAAGGGAAGAATAATAAAAGTAACATGTTATATAGGTAAGAATGCCCATTTTTATACAACCCTTATATTGGTATGGCGTTGTCGCATCCGAAGACACATTGGTCTTCGCACTCTAACTTCAGTTTAAGTGAATGGATCTCTGAAATTTTACCATAAGGTTCAATACCACAAAAGGAAGGTTGGGATTGATTTTGGGGGTTATGGTACCAACAGATAAGGAATAAGGGGCCAAAAATGAGCATTTTTGTAACTTCCAGACATAACTTGTTTGTTAGTGTATGGATCTCTCTTATATTGTTCCACAAGGTTCCATATCACAAAGGGAATGCTGGGATTGATTTTGGGGGTAATTGCCTCAAAATTTTAGGAATTGGGGGGGGGCAAAAAACAAGCATTTTTCTAGTTTCATGACAATAACTTGTTTGTAAGTGTATGGATCTTTCTGAAATTGTACTACAAGGTTTCATACCACAAAGGGAAAGCTGGAATTGAGTTTGGGGGTAATAGCCGAAAATGTTTAGGAATAAGGGGTCAAAAATAAGCATTTTTCTAGTTTCCAGACAATAACTTGTGTTCAAGTGTATGGATCTCTCTGAAATTGTACTGCAAGGTACCATACCACTAAAGGAAGGCTGTTATTGATTTTGGGGGTAATTGCCTCAAAATTTTAGGAATAAAGGGCCAAAAATGGGCAAAAAACAAGCATTTTTCTAGTTTTAGGACAATAACTTGTGTGTAAGTGTATGGATCTTTATGAAATTGTACTACCAGGTTCCATATCACAAAGGGAAAGCTGGGATTGAGTTTGGGGGTAATTGCCCTAAACGTTCAGGAATTTGGGGCCAAAAAACAAGCATTTTTCTAGTTTCCAGACAATAACTTGTGTTCAAGTGTATGGATCTCTCTGAAATTGTACTGCAAGGTACCATACCACAAAGGGAAGGCTGTTATTGAGTTTTGGGGTGATGAATCATAAGGGGGTTCAAAAAATTTGGGGGTGGGATTTTTTTTTTCTTTTAAATTTTCCATTTTAAATTGGTTATTTCTGATATATATATAAAAGAAAATAATAATGATATGGTTTGAATAGGTAAATTAAAATTTTCTTAGACCACATTCATTCTGTGTCAGAAACCTATGCTGTGTCAAATATTTAATCACAATCGAAATTCAGAGCTGTATCAAGCTTGAATGTTGTGTCAACACTTGCCCCAACTGTTCAGGGTTCGACCTCTGCGGTCGTATCAAGCTGCACCCCAGTGGAGCATTTTATTGAAAGTAATTTTACTATTCATGTCACATAAAAATGCTCTTCAGTCTTGTCCTAAATATGTATTGAATTTTACACTGGACGTTTAAACAATCATCCATCATTATCATCTTGGGAACTACCAATAAAAAAATTCTGGAATTTTTGGGAAATATGATTTCACAGAGTCTGGTTCTGGTAATTACACTTATTGCTTTACTGGAAGTTTGCCATATGCAATTTGTCAATGAAGAGAATGACAATGATTAATGTATTGTTTTCTGGTTCTGTCGTGTTAGTGATTTTAAAATGAGTATGCTGACCTATAGTTGCTTCTCTGGTGGAGAGTTGTCTCATCATGCTCATTGGCTTACCACATCTTATTTTTATAAGCAGTTACAGCAGATATGTCTGAAAACATCCTTGCAAAAAAATGGTTGGTCCCTTACTGACCCTTCTTTTATTTGGGTAAATTAAATTTCGAATAAAACATGGCTATAGAATAAAGTTGGAGGCTATAACCTTCTTTAAATCTTTTTTTTTTCAGTTAACAGACATAGAATAAAAGATGTCCTCTAAGGAAAATTCTCCTAGGGAGTCTCCAATTGATTCACTTACATGCAGCCTGGAAAATGACGAAAATACATGCAGTAAATGTGGGTCCATGTTCAATCAGCCTAAGATCCTGACTTGTCTGCATGTGTTCTGTCAGTCCTGTTTGGAGAAGGAAATTGAAGAGAGAGAAGAAAATGCACCAAAAGATGTTATTGTTTGTCCTAAATGTAAGCAGGAAACACATATTCCTGAAAAAGGAATACAAGAGTTGCCTATTGACCATGTGACAATAGATCTACTGGAGATGTCAGCTATGAATGAAATGAAACTTGTCTGCACCAGTTGTAAAGCTAAGGAGAAGGCTGTTGCAAGATGCTGTGATTGCGCTAGTTACCTGTGTGAAAACTGTGTCACTGCACACCAGTTTATGAGATGTTTCGATAATCATAAGGTAAACAAGAAAAAGTTGTATTTATCTCATTTCAATACAAGTATTTTAGGAACAAGATATTACAGTAAATATTTAGCCAAAAATGTTACACCATGAGAGAATTAGGTTGTTTGATCACACATGTTGATACAAAGATAATATGCAATTTGATTTAGATTGAAGTACTTATTACTTATAACTAGACTAGTAGACCATTATTTTAGATGTTTTAAAAGTATTATAGAAACAATTAGCTGCATTTAAGAAAGGAAGTTGTGAAGAAACCCTCTAAAAAATTTGTTGTCTAAAATGAAAACTTTTTTATAGAACTGCACCACTCTGCTCACAGTATCTAGAAAGAAAATTACTATATGGTTTACTTGTTGTAGGTTTTGAAGTTTGATGACACCTCTGCTCACAGTTAGTATCTAGAAAGTAAATTACTATATGGTTTACTTATTGTAGGTTGTGGAGTTTGATGACACCTCTGCTCGCAGTTAGTATCTAGAAAGTAAATTACTATATAGTTTACTTGTAGGTTTTGAAGTTTGATGACACCTCTGCTCACAGTTTGTATCTAGAAAGTAAATTACTATATGGTGTACTTGTTGTAGGTTGTGAAGTTTGATGACACCTCTGCTCACAGTTAGTATCTAGAAAGTAAATTACTATATGGTGTACTTGTTGTAGGTTGTGAAGTTTGATGACACCTCTGCTCACAGTTTGTATCTAGAAAGTAAATTACTATATGGTTTACTTGTTGTAGGTTGTGAAGTTTGATGACATGCAGGATACAGAGACAGTTTCCTTTCATAAGCCAATATTCTGTTCCAGTCACCCAACAGAAAAAATGAAATTTTTCTGCATGAGCTGTCAGGTATGTAAAAATACTCCTGTATCACCCCCTAAAGAGATTCCAAGTAACTTTTTTGGTAACTTAAAAAAAAATGGAATTGAACGTATGATCAATTATGATGGTTGGATTGATTGTTACACCTTTAAGTTCAAAGTCATAGATACTGAAAACAAGATTTAAGTCAGTGCAGAAATGGGTTTCCAGATGACAACTCTATAAATTGTATATTGGATTTGGAGTAAAATTGGACTAATTCAGAAGTGAGAGGAGTAACCATATTTGGTTAGAGAAGGAAACATCAAAGTCAAAGAGAGGCGAAAGATACGAAAGGAACATTCAAACTAGATCAGGCCAAAATTAAAATTAAGTTTGTTTCCCCTTACCCGACCGACCCTCTAAAAATCCGCCGACTGAAATAATTTTTTTCGAAAATCACGTTGTTGTTTTTTTTTTTTTTTTTTTTCGTTTCGCTCAAAAGTTCGTTTCCTTGAATGGTCCGTATTTTCAACATTCCGCGAAATCATTGTCGCCCGTGTGTTTGCAGCAAAGGATAAACAACGTATGCAAGGATACTGAAATTGGAATGGAATAATGTTTTAAATAAATGCATCTGAGCAATCTTAACTACTCTTCAATTCTAGCTACGCCTCCAATAACAAAATGCATAGCGAGAGTGGCCGAGTAGTTACGATTGTGCATCCGAGCTCACCATTGAGCTTAAATGTTAGGCCCGGTGTTTCTGCCGTGTTTGTGGTTAATCCCTGAGTTCGCCTTTATCAGTGGTCGACTCAATAAGTTGTATATTGGCGTGCTATTTATGCTATTTTGTTTCATTTCGTATGTGATATTGGACCATACACTAGTTGTCTTTGGATAAAATAGTAGTTGATTTTTTTCGAGCTCAGTATCATATTGTGTTGTGAAAAGTCGAGATGACTATACCAGCTAATGCTTTGATAAAAGTTCTTGTAAGTTCTTATGTCTTTTATAAGCTATAATGGGCTGATGATTAAATATGGTCACACATTCAGGGTTTTGTGAAATAAGATGCCAGTGTTTCATTATTATATTTTTAGTTTCTGTATAGATGGGTTGAATTTTGTTAACATTACTAGCAGTTGCTCCCGTTTGCTGGGCGATGTGTTAGCAAGTTTTCCCTTTCTGTATTTTGTGTTTGATAAAAAAAAACGTTAATTTCAGATATTTGATATCCTCGTTTGAGCTTTTTACTGTTTTTTTAAGATCAGTTTTGCTGCTTGTGTTTCTGAGATACCTCAATACTTCACCCTTGATAAATCCTTTCAATGAAAACACTTTTTGGGTGTGAGCAGTGTCTGTGCAGATATTGATATGTTTCAGTTGGTTTGATATTGGTTTTAATGTCTTGTATCATACTATGCCTTTGTTAAAGAATCTTTCTCCTTTGTATAATTATGACAGAGGGGCAAAAAAACAAGCATTTTTCTAGTTTCAGGACAATAACTTGTGTGTAAGTGTATGGATCTTTATGAAATTGTACTACAAGGTTTCATATCACAACGGGAAAGCTGGGTCTGAGTTTGGGGGTAATTGCCCCAAACGTTTAGGAATTTGGGGCCAAAAAACAAGCATTTTTCTAGTTTCCAGACAATAACTTGTGTTCAAGTGTATGGATCTCTCTGAAATAGTACTGCAAGGTACCACACCTCAAAGGGAAGGCTGGGATTGAGGTTTGGGGTGATGAATCATAAGGGGGTTCAAAAAATTGGGGGGGGGGGATTTTTTTTTCCTTTTTTTTCTTTAAAATTTTCCATTTTAAATTGGTTATTTCTGATTTATATATAAAAGCAAATAATAATAATATGGTTTGAATAGGTAAATTAAAATTTTTTAAGTTCTTAGACCACATTCATTCTGTGTCAGAAACCTATGCTGTGTCAAATATTTAATCACAATCCAAATTCAGTGCTGCTTGAATGTTGTGTCCATACTTGCCCCAACTGTTCAGGGTTCGACCTCTGCGGCCGTATCAAGCTGCGCCCAGTTGAGCATTTTATTACCCTTTCTAATCAAAGGGAACCAGTAGGCAACGAGATATAACTAATTGCTAACGAAATCGAGAACGAGGCTCGACCATGTGCTTGCAATAAACACAATCTATAAATACCACTCAATGTAGATTCGATCTTAGGATCTTACTCGATGATGAAATGGTAACAGAGGGATTATCCCAGGTGAAACATTGAAAAGTTGAAAATGCCTACAGGAATAACTGGAGAAATTTCGAGTTGAAAAAAAGCTATGCAGAAAAAGGATCTAGGCATTTTTATTTCAATTAAAACAAAATTACGGAAAGTGAAGGAGAGAGTTGATAGGGGTTTATAGAATAGAGAATAATTGGGGGAAAAACATTATTTCATAAAGGAATATTTGTTTAGAGAAAAATTGACCAAAAAATAAAGAATTGAGAAAATGAGGTGTTAAAATATAAAGAAAGGAGAAAATGGCACAAAAATTAAAAGAATACAGAAATGAAGGCCCCCCTTCCAGATCCAAAAGAAGTGCCAGAGAATTAACTTTTAATATTTAAGACCAAGAATTTGTATACAAATCCTTGTAAAGACTAACAAAAATATGAACTATTAGGAATAATTTTAACCAGTTGCCATCAATAAGGGAACTTTTCCCCATAAAAGTAACAATCCCTAATTTGATAATTTACTAATAATTTACTAGTGCTAAAAATGTCTTTTTACTTGAAATGGTACAAGTCTATAGAATAAAGCCTCTTTTTTTTTTGGCAAAAGAACTATATTATTTTTTTATGGGAAAATGGGAATTTTTTATTTGACCTGGAGAAAAAAACAACATTTTTATGCCCCCGCCGTAGCGGTGAGGGCATTAAGTTTTACCCTTGTCCGTCTGTACGTATGTACATGCGTACAAACGAACGTACGTACGTACTTCCCAAGATTGGTTTCCGTTCTCTAACTTGAGTTTGCCTCAACCAAATGTTATGAAACTTATATGCAATGCTTATTACCAATAAACACAGATCAAGTTTGAATTTTGGTGGCGTCACTTTAACCGTTCTAGAGTTATGCCCCTTTATAAATGGAAAAATTACAAAAATTTTAGGTTCCGTTCTCTTAACTTAAGTTTGCCTCAACCAAATGTTATGAAACTTATACACAATGCTTATTACCACAAAACACAGATCAAGTTTGAATTTTGGTGGCGTCACTTTAACTGTTCTAGAGTTATGCCCCTTTATAAATGGAAAAATTGCAAAATTTTTATTTTCTTCTAAATATCAAGTAATTTAAAAAATAGAGTTATCTTCCTTTGTCCATGATTATAGTTGAATCAACAATCAATGCTTATACAATGCAATGTTTAATTTTGACTTCCACTGATAAAACACAGATCAAGTTGAATTTGGGTAGTGTCACTTAAACCATTATTGAGTTATGCCCCTTTATAAATTGAAAGATTGCAAAATTTTTAGTTTCCATTCTGTAACTTAAGTTTGCCCCAACCAAACATTATGAAACCTATACACAATATTCATTACCACAAAACTGAGATCAAGTATAAATTTTTTGTTTCCGTTTTCTAACTTTAGTTTGCCTCAACCAAATTTTATGAAACTTATACACAATGCTTATTACTACATCAGTGATATTGTTGTCTTTTTTCAAAACTACCTCTACCGTTTTTTATTGGGAAAAATGCATATTTTTTATTGAAATTGGGAAATTTGTATATTTTATTCTAAACACATTTCCGATTTTTTGCCGACCTTTGCAGTCTTTTTTGCATTGTTTTTCATGTATATTTTGGTTGTCAGACATTTTCAACCTGAAAGGTACTTTTCTAAGAGGGGAAAGAAACAGAAGCAATGATGGTACTTAATGCATTGAAAACCACATGTGTTACAAACACCATGATGATTCTGATCAGAAAACCGGATCTCAAAAGTGCTTTCGAATATCAAAATAATAACATGAATACGATATTTACAATCATTACTACCAATGCCATCACTGTTTGGGGAAAATGTAAAACTTTTTGGGAGGAATTTTAAGCCATTTTTTTTAGTAATTGGGAATTTTCTCTAGGGGAAAAAGCCGAATTTCGGCTGTAATTTGAGGCAAACAATATCACTGTACATAATACAGATTAAGTACGAAATTTGGTGGCGACACTTTTACCATTCTTGAGTTGATGTCCCTTTATAAACATGAAAATTGCTGAATTTTTCGTTTCCGTTCTCTAACTTTAGTTTGTCTCAACCAAATGTTATAAAACTTATACACAACCGTTCTAGAGTTATGCGTGTTTACAAATAGAAAAATTGCTGAATTTTTAGTTTCTGTTCTCTACTTAAGTTAGCCTCAACCAAATGTTATGAGACTTACACACAATGCTTATTACCACAAAACTCAGATCAAGTTCAAATTTGGGTAGCGTCACTTTTATGGTTCTTCAGTTATGTCCCTTTATAACTATATGATATGCAAGCGGGGGCATCATCTGTGTCCACATGTGGACACTATCCACATTTATTTGATAAGTTATATTCACTTCCAGATACAAAAATGTAACCTCAGAATGCAGGATTTTACGTCTAATTTTCCAAAATTTTCTTGGGGGAGGCATGCCCCCAGTCCCTCCTAAAAGGTTTGGATCACTTCGTGATCCTCACCAGTGACACAAATTTTTTCAGGTCTAGTAAAAAAAAATTCAGGCTATTTTTTTTTTTTTTATTCAACGGGCTAGTGCTTCAAAAAGTTTTTGGCACAGACTGTAATTGAGTAGTTACGGTAATTAAAAAAAACCAAATAAAATAAATTTATCAATTCTATTTTCAGGTACCAATTTGTAACGAGTGTATGTTAGCAGACCATAAGCAACCAAATCACCATTATGAGAGAATAACTGATATTGAAGAGACTCAGAGAAGTGATTTTGATGTGCTTATAACAGAGTGTAAAAGTAAGGTGTCAGCATGTAATGAGGCATCAACTTCCCTAGAAAATTCTTTGTCAGACCTGCAGATGCAGAGAGATGACGCTAAAGGGCTAATTCAAGAAACATTCCAGACATACAGAACTGTACTTGAAATACAAAAGGTATGAAAGCTTTTGATAAGTATTACTTTCTTAACAAAATACTGAATAGTCATTATTTAAGGTTCACTACTGAAATTGAAAATAAAAAACACTATAAAGAAAGTCTTTTTCAACAGATTTTGATAGATAAAAAATGATTATGAAAAATAAAGTTTGGTCTGTGTTCTTGTATCAAGCATTTTAAAAAAATGTTTTGGTGAGGATAAAGATTTTTCTGGATTTCTCCCATTAAATGTGTATATTTAAAACAAACTTGCACAGAATATAGCAAAACAAGATTACTTGTTCCGCCACCAAATTTGTAAAGGTAGCTTTATGGGATTAACATATCTGCAAAAGTGATTTTCTGATTTTTTTGTACAGGTTAAGAAATGTAACTTTTATTAAGTTAAAAACTATGAGTGTTGAACATAAAATCATCACTTAAATCTTAACAACATAGTCACATGACGTGATCTACATATATTAAAAAATGGTGGCCGATATCCTCAAACCAGCAAGTTTCATTCAAACTTTACACATTTATTACTTCTGTATTCCTTGTTGAAACATATTTTTAATAGTAAGTAATGACTTCAAGAAACCCCTAAGCTAAGTTTATCAAAACCTTCTCATCTGTAATTTTGACTTTCCACTTTTTTATGCCCCACCTAGGGGCATTCTGTTTTTCAGTCTGTGCAACCGTTCGTTCGTCTGTCTGTCCAGGTTCAGGTTAAAGTTTTTGGTCAAGGTAGTTTTTGATGGTTAGGTCCAATCAACTTGAAACTTAGTACACATGTTCCCTATGATATGATCTTTCTAATTTTAATGCCAATTTAGAGTTTTGACCCCATGGAAACAATCAGGTGTATGATATATATTCTCCATCTGAGACCACCTGGTTTCATCTTGGTCCTTAATAACGACTTTAAAACTTAAAGGCACGTACAATATGAACCTACACTTAGAAACATACACTAGGGTTAAAAAATGCATATTATGCACATCTGGAAATGGTGTTATAAAATAAAATCAATCTTAGAACTCTTAAAGACAATAAAGATATAACTACAATATTAAAACTGATAGCCTTTATGATAAGTTCATTCAAAAAATCATTAAGTTAACATGGCAAACACATCTTTTGCCATGTATGAGAAACTACTTCTGTAAATCTATATGAAGCAGATGAAAAATAAGCCACAAGTAAATTTGAAGTCCTAAGTAACACACAGCATGATTTTAATATTTTGATTTAATATTGTTTTCAGGAAAAGATGTTGGAGGAACTAGAAAATCGTCATTCTTGCCAAGAACTTGCCATAATGGAATTGTTCCATAATGTTGAGAAAACTTCAGATAAAATTGAGGACTGTTGCACTTTTGCTGAAAGAGTTCTCAAGCATGGAAATGGTTTACAACTATTGATGATGAAGAAAATGATAATGTCACAGTTGCTTAAACTGATCAACAATACTCCAAAAGCTGATGTTAATGTTAACATTGAGTTTCACACTGATGGCAAAGTCTTCCAAAATGCAGTAGAGAATTCTTTCGGTTCATTCACCAAGGAAACTCCTAAGGTAATAAATCTGACCATTATTGAACATATATAACTTTGACATGGTCAGTTTTACAAAAAGTCATCACATTACTAAATTTTTAACCAAGTCACATGTATATCCATTTCAATATTAAAATTAAAATAGCTTCCATCAACTGCTTTGAATAAATCATTTGTGAATAGATGATTTAACGTAATAATTTACATATATACAGAACTTTGGCTGGCTCACTGTTGATGAATGAAGATTATTCAGAAAACATATTATAAGAATGGAAATTATATGTCTTTACACATGGTTGACCATGATAAACTGGTGTATTCCTATCTGAACTACCAAAGTATTCTTTTTCAGCAACCAGAGCGACCATCCTCCTCACTGCATTCCTCTTTTGAGAATGAAGGTTTCAACTTACCACATATGATGAATGATCACAGCATGATGCCTCCACCAATGTCAAGTGCAAGCTACATGTCCAACAATCTACTGCAAGAAACCGAGGCAAACAACATGGGACTTGGTCTGACAAATGTTGGAAATTTCCATAATATTGGCTCGTCAATGAATCCTCCAATGCATGGTGCAATTACCGGTGGTACCCAGTCAATGGCTGAAGGGTCCAGTCTGTCTAGAAGCTCTCATAGCCCTGCCATGTCTGACAGTGGGATATCTGTTGATGCTGCCAGTAACAACAGTGGTTCTAGTGTGCAGCCAATGTTTAACAATATAGCAGCCTTAGCTCAGATGGGTTCAGTAGGAGGCTTTGGTGGACCTAGTAAGTTATATGTATTAATAATTTTGTGATATTACAATTCTGATTACAAAAAATGGAAGGACACACATTCTAAGCAATTATAAACTTTAATAATAAAAATGGAAACAATACAAACTATGTGAGACAAAATCAATGAGGGGAAGGGAATAATTTCTTATTGGATTTTCAGAACAATGCTAGAATTCACTATGCTATCATCTTATTGTATAACTGCAATTAAAAACAGAACAGTTCAGTTACAGCATGAGCATTACCCATAGCATATAGTAAGCTATATAAAGTCCTTGGATGACAAAATGTTAAACAATTCAAAAGAGAAAGCTAAAAGCTAAAAGCCTCATTTATACTTCAAACAATAAACTAAAAATAATTGTAACAGACAGGAACAGAGGACAAAAACTTGATTACATGCTCTAGCCTTGGGCTTGGCACATAGAGAATATGGTAAAACATTATTGTATAATCATTACCGTCTTCTCCCAACAAATTTTATATAGATAAGCATCTTCGTAATCAGGACATTTTAAAATACAATCTTGTTTCTAGACATTATAGCAGCCATAACACAATTAATCTGAAAATCATTTCAGATAGCTTCACATTCATACCATGATGCTAAAAGGCCCCATGGAGAACACTACAATAACACCACTTTAACAGCTACTATAACTATTTACAATTTTTTTGTACATTTGATGATTTATGTTTCTATAGATGATTTAGGTGGTAGCCACTCAGTGACACCAATTACCAGTAGTCCTGATATTCAACACAATCTACTGAATCCACCTACCCCAAGATCACAGACACCTAATCTGGATGCCCTTGACAGACTAGTACAAAACCCTCAGCCTCCCATTGGAACTATTGGAGGAGGAATGAGTAGTGTGGGAACTATTGGTAGCAACATTGGCCCAATAGGATCTTCTTCCAACATGACCAGTCTCAGCAACATAATGACAAGTTCTAGTAAGAAATATTTCTGTACTTTTAAGCTCACTTGATGAATTGTCATGTAAGCTTTTGTCATCACTTAGTGTCAGTGCCCATCAGACAGTTAAAAAAACTTCTGAAACTGCTTTGCCAAAATCATCCTTAGGGTTTTTTATTTGAAATATATCTTGTCAACTTGCATGATCAACATCACCAAATAAAAAAGGACATACAAGCAATAGAAATACTGTATAAAAACCTACATCAGGTCATATAATAGATACAATAACTCAACCATCCAAACCTACATCAGGTCATATAATAGATACAATAACTTGACCATCCAAACCTACATCAGGTCATATAATAGATACAATAACTTGACCCTCCAAACCTACATCAGGTCATATAATAGATACAATAACTTGACCCTCCAAACCTACATCAGGTCATATAATAGATACAATAACTTGACCCTCCAAACCTACATCAGGTCATATAATAGATACAATATATTGTATAAAAACCTACATCAGGTCATATAATAGATACAATAACTTGACCATCCAAACCTACATCAGGTCATATAATAGATACAATAACTTGACCATCCAAACCTACATCAGGTCATATAATAGATGCAATAACTTGACCATCCAAACCTACATCAGGTCATATAATAGATACAATAACTTGACCATCCAAACCTACATCAGGTCATATAATAAATACAATAACTTGACCATCCAAACCTACATCAGGTCATATAATAGATGCAATAACTTGACCATCCAAACCTACATCAGGTCATATAATAGATACAATAACTTGACCATCCAAACTTACATCAGGTCATATAATAGATACAATAACTTGACCATCCAAACCTACATCAGGTCATATAATAGATACAAAAACTTGACCATCATCGGGTTACAATTCTCACCCTTATTTGCATAGAAATAGGCCAGTTACATACAGTTATATATATATATGATAATTTTAATTTGTTTTTTATGGAAATGTTAGAACACTAGAGAGAACAAAATTTAGAAACTGTCTTTATTTTGGAAGTATTTTGTTTGAATAAAAGAAGAAAACAAAATGTGGTAATTCAAGGTATGATATACGTGTAATTTTTTTAAAGCTGGAAGTTTAACAAGTGGTAGTGGAATGAACAGTCCAGGAAGCAGCATTGGGCAATATCCACCTGTCAGGAGGAGTAACAAAACCAGTGCCATGCAGATCAGGTAGGATATATTACAATTCAAACATAGTATTTAAAACAGACCTGAAAAGAAACCAAACGTGAAAAAAAAAGTCATATGTATTGGTGGGGGGAGGGGGTGTTGTATGTTGGAGAAAAAAAATTAAAAATATGCTGACCATTTCATTCTGATTCACCATTGTAATTGTGTGAAGAAATAAAGTGATAGTTATATCAATGCACATTTTTGTTGAGCCTGCGATAAAAGTTGAACAAGCAAGACACTGATCCTTCATTCCGTTAGTCCAGTAAACATTTAGATACAGATGTGTTTAAATTTTTTAAAGACATCAGTAACTTGGTCAAACCTTCATTGAATTTGACAAAACTTGGACGTTATTCTTATGAGCAAAAGACAGTATTCAGGACTTTTTTTATTATTTTTTTTATTTTCTGTATTTTACTGATAAATGGACTTGTTTTTAGCTCACCTGACCTGAAAGGTCAAGTGAGCTTTTCTCATCACTTTGCGTCCGTCGTCCGTAAACTTTTACAAAAAATCTTCTCCTCTGAAACTACTGGGCCAAATTTAACCAAACTTGGCCACAATCATCATTGGGGTATCTAGTTTTAAAAATGTGTGGCGTGACCTGGTCAACCAACCAAGATGGCCGCCACGGCTAAAAATAAAACATAGGGGTAAAATGCAGTTTTTAGCTTATAACTCAAAAACCAAAGCATTAAGAGAAAATCTGACATGGGGTAAAATTGTTCATCAGGTCAAGATCTATCTGCCCTGAAATTTTCAGATGAATCGGACAACCCGTTATTGGGTTGCTGCCCCTGAATTGGTAATTTTAAGGAAATTTTGCTGTTTTTGGTTATTATCTTGAATATTATTATAGATAGAGATAAACTGTAAACAGCAATAATGTTCAGCAAAGTAAGATTTACAAATAAGTCAACATGACTGAAATGGTCAGTTGACCCCTTTAGGAGTTATTGCCCTTTATAGTCAATTTTTAACAATTTTTTGTAAATCTTAGTAATCTTTTACAAAAATCTTCTCCTCTGAAACTACGTGGCCAAATTAAACCAAACTTGGCCACAATCATCATTTGGTTATCTAGTTTTAAAAATGTGTGGCATGACCTGGTCAACCAACCAAGATGGCCGCCACGGCTAAAAATAGAACATAGGGGTAAAATGCAGTTTTTAGCTTATAACTCAAAAACCAAAGCATTAAGAGCAAATTTGACATGGGGTAAAATTGTTCATCAGGTCAAGATCTATCTGCCCTGAAATTTTCAGATGAATCGGACAACCCGTTATTGGGTTGCTGCCCCTGAATTGGTAATTTTAAGGAAATTTTGCTGTTTTTGGTTATTATCTTGAATATTATTATAGATAGAGATAAACTGTAAACAGCAATAATGTTCAGCAAAGTAAGATTTACAAATAAGTCAATATAACCGAAATGGTCAGTTGACCTCTTTAGGAGTAATTGCCCTTTATAGTCAATTTTTAACCATTTTTCGTAAATCTTAGTAATCTTTTACAAAAATCTTCTCCTCTGAAACAACTGGGCCAAACTAAACCAAACTTGGCCACAATCATCATTGGGGTATCTAGTTTAAAAAATGTGTGGCGTGACCCGGCCAACCAACCAAGATGGCAGCCACAGCTAAAAATAAAACATAGGGGTAAAATGCAGTTTTTGGCTTATAACTCAAAAACCAAAGCATTTAGAGCAAATCTGACATGAAGTAAATTTGTTTATCAGGTCAAGATCTATCTGCCCTGAAATTTTCAGATGAATCGAACAACCTGTTGTTGGGTTGCTGCCCCTGAATTGGTAATTTTAAGGAAATTTTGCTGTTTTTGGTTATTATCTTGAATATTATTATAGATAGAGATAAACTGTAAACAGCAATAATGTTCAGCAAAGTAAGATTAACAAATAAGTCAACATGACTGAAATGGTCAGTTGACCCCTTTAGGAGTTATTGCCCTTTATAGTCAATTTTTAACAATTTTTTGTAAATCTTAGTAATCTTTTACAAAAATCTTCTCCTCTGAAACTACGTGGCCAAATTAAACCAAACTTGACCACAATCATCTTTGGTTATCTAGTTTTAAAAATGTGTGGCGTGACCTGGTCAACCAACCAAGATGGCTGCCACGGCTAAAAATAGAACATAGGGGTAAAATTCAGTTTTTGGCTTTTAACTCAAAAACCAAAGCATTTAAAGCAAATCTGACATGAAGTAAAATTGTTTATCAGGTCAAGATCTATCTGCCCTGAAATTTTCAGATGAATCGGACAACCCATTGTTGGGTTGCTGCCTTTGAATTGGTAATTTTAAGGTAATTTTGCTGTTTTTGGTTATTATCTTGAATATTATTATAGATAGAGATAAACTGTAAAAAACAATAAATGTCGGCAAAGTAAGATCTACAAATAAGTCAACATGACCGAAATTGTCAGTTGACCCCTTTAGGAGTTATTGCCCTTTATAGTCAATTTTTAACCATTTTTTCGTAAATCTTAGTAATCTTTTACAAAAATCTTCTCCTCTGAAACTACTGAGCCAAGTTAATTATAGATAGAGATAATTGTAAGCAGGAAAAATGTTCAGTAAATTAAGATGTACAAACACATCACCATCACCAAAACACAATTTTGTCATGAATCCATCTGCGTCCTTTATTTAATATTCACATAGACCAAGGTGAGCGACACAGGCTCTTTAGAGCCTCTAGTTTGTTTTTTCAGTAAATATTTAGATGCATTTAGATTAATATTTTCAGACATCAATAGCTTTGTCAAACATTCATGGAAATTTACACAATGGACATATATATATACTTATTTGTTAAAGGCAATACCATGACCTATAGTTGTAAACTTCTATGTCATTTGGTCTCGGGTGGAGAGTTGTCTCATTGGCAATCATACCACATCTTCTTATTTTTATATTCATGATCAAAAGGTGTATCCAGAGCAAAATTTTGAAAATGTGTTTTTATGCCTGCCTACGATAGTAGTAGGGGCATTATGTTTTCTGGTCTCGGCGTCAGTTCGTTCGTCCGTCTGTCCTGTGTCAGGTTAAAGTTTTTGGTCAAGGTAGTTTTTGATGAAGTTGAAGTCCACTCAACTTGAAACTTAGTACACATGTTCCCTATGATATGATCTTTCTAATTTTAATGGCAAATTAGAGTTTTGACCCCAATTTCACAGTCCACTGAACATAGAAAATGATAGTGCGAGTGGGCAATCTGTGTACTATGGACACATTCTTGTTTTTGTCTTGCCTTGACGGAGTCAAAAAGCGAGACATAGGTATGCTGTGGCAACATTAGTTTGTGATTAGGTCTAGTTTATGGTGAACCACTAGTGGTAGGTCAATGATATTTTGTATGCAGTTGTATTAGCATTGGCACATCTCATTACCACAGATTATTTGGCCCCACTTCCTCAGTCATGATCTATTGACTTTGAAACTTTGCTACTTTGCTTAGTTAACATGTATTAGTTTGTGATTAGGTCAGTTTATGGGGAACCATTAGTGGTAGGTCAATGATATTTGGTATGCAGTTGTTTAAGCATTGGCATGTCTCATTTTTATGGAGATTATTTGGCCCCGCCCCCTCAGTCATAGTCTATTGACTTTGAAACTTTTGTTTAGTTTACATTTATTAGTTTGTGATTAGGTCAGTTTAAGGGGAACTGTTAGTGGTATGTCAATGATAATTGGTATGCAGTTGTATAAGCATTAGCACATCTTATTTCCAGGAGAATATTTGGTCCTTACCCCTCAGTCATGGTCTATTGACTTTGAAACTTTTGCTTAGTTTACATGTATTAGTTTGTGATTAGGTCAGATGAGTTTTTCTGCTGAAGGTTGGGTTCTCTCAAGGCACTCTGGCTTCTTCCACCAATAAAAACTGGCTGCCAGAATAAAGCCAACAGTGCTGAAAGCGGCGTTAAACACCAATCAATCAATTGACTTGTTTAAGGTTGAACACTATTACTGGGTAATCAAGTAGAAATTTGTTACCAAAATCGTATTTATTTGTGTGAAGTTTAATACCTATCAAATAAAAATACTGGAATATTTATTGCAGGTGTAAATTTGGACAGCTTGGACCTGGAAAAGGACAGTTCAATTCACCACATGGATTTTGTCTTGGACAGGAAGAAAACATTGTAGTGGCAGATACTAACAACCACAGAATTCAGTGTTTTGAGAAAACTGGTGAATTTCAGTATCAGTTTGGAATTCCAGGTAATTTATTGAATTTTCAAGCTAATATATTAAAATTTGGTTTCCTTATAGTAGAAATCTTCTTGGTTTACTCAGACTCAACAATTTTGAAATGAATGGTCTTTGGAAGCATATAAAAAGTATTGTTGATTTTCAGATCTGCTGGCAGTTGCTTCCTGTTTGAAAATGTCTTATGGGACATTTGTACTGACACTTTGAATTTGTCAGTCCAAAATGCATTTTCATCGGTCTTATTTCAATAATTCTATTGAAAAGTTCTTAGTTTTGTCTAAGATTTTGACTGATATATTACGTAACCACACATGCCAGACATTTAAAATTCTTATCAGTCAAATGATCTGTACTAACACTTCTCAAGAACTCTTGAGTTACACACTGTTGGACTGTTCAACAACTATTGACCTACTTATGATAGTTAAAAGTAATCAGTTGAGACAGTGATAGTTAAAAGTAATCAGTTGAGACAGGTAGAACCTGAAGTCACACTTTTAAATTCTAAATTCTAAATTTTTATTAGACATGGGAAAGCAGAAACATTTGCTTTTTACACATTAGAATTGTAAGCTTTATTTTAATTTTCCAAAACAACTATGTGATTGCTGGTAGAATAAGTTTTTCTTGCAAGAGTGGTAATCCCAGCATTACATGTTGAGGCAAATGCCAAGGGAGAGGGCTTTGCTCTAAAAGATCTAATAATGTTAACACAGAGGCATATATATTTGTAGGGAGAGAGGAAGGACAGCTGTGGTATCCAAGAAAAGTGGCAGTGATGAGAAATTCTGGAAAGTTTGTTGTCTGTGACCGTGGAAATGAAAGATCAAGAATGCAGATCTTCACCAAAAATGGTCATTTTGTGAAGAAAATTGCCATAAGATATATAGACATTGTTGCTGGTTTAGCTATTACCCAACAAGGTATTTCTTGATTTTTTATTTCCAAGAAGACTTGTTGATTGTACATGGTCTAGTTGATCACAAGTCTTTAGAAATATCAAGTATTTGGAAGCAGTAAAACAAATGTGAATAATTGTAAATAATTTTTTACAAATCTTTTTATTTTTGGAAAATAGAAAATAAATCATTAAAAGAAATATTCGTTCAAAGAATTATTAAGAATTTTACTAAATTAAGAAATATTAATCACATAGCCTATATTATATAGTTACCAGCTGTGTTGATATGACTGTATATGTGTAATTGTAGGACACATAGTAGCAGTTGATAGCGTTTCTCCTACTGTATTCTGTATAACTGAGGCTGGAGACCTTCTTAAGTGGTTTGATTGTAGTGATTACATGAGAGAGCCATCAGATATAGCTATCAGTGGGAAAGACTATTTTGTCTGTGATTTTAAGGTAATTCTAAATATCAAATACACTCTTTGTTTTTATAGCATTTTGTTTAGTTTTCAAATAATGGTTTGTTATACATAAGTCTTAGTCATAAAGAGAACATTATTGGTAATTTTTCAGGAACATGTTAACCATTTGGGCAATTTGAAGCAAAGTTTTCCTGGACCATTATTTGGTTGTCGAAATCATTGATATTTATGATGCTGTAGACTAAGGAGCATGACCCCTATTTATATAAATAGAGGGTCAGGATACAATAGACTATACATCAATCCCTATGAGGATTTGTAAGACAGTACGTGGAATGTTTCAAGTGGCATAAACATAACTAAGCTTATGGCAATATATATAAGAGGGTCTGTCAGTTCTCCAGATTGAAAGCTGAAACAGTGGAATTAGGGATATAACTTACAAAGTACAAAGACAATGTAGAGTTGTAATGTATATGTTATTAAATTATTGAAAACAGTCATCAATGTAAAACATGGAAGAAATATTTAATAAGATTCAGCAGGGCCTTCGAGGAATGGCAATGAACATGTTAATTTACACTATGTGAGTAGCATTCTGGGGGAACAAATTTTTTCCAAAATATTTCAAAACAAATTTCAGCAAAGATGACTAAATGACATTACAGACACTCCCCTATCTTACAATGTTAAAAGACCTGTAAAAAACAGTTATAAACATTTTGATATGAAAGAAAAAACCAGCCTTCAAACTCGCATTTCAACTGTAAACTATTCTTAGGAGGAAAACCAACATTGCACGAGGTACAACCTAATAATGGAGAACTACACCTAAATGTAAAGCACTATAATTTTTGTGCAATTAGTACACACCTACATGTTTGCTATTCCTTGAATACAAAGATATTTTTATTTCCTTTCTGACTTAAACCTCTCAAGTCTTCTACTATATAGGGGATAATTGTTTTTGAGACTGTTGCTTTCCACCCTTTTTATACTGCAAGGTGGTACTTGGAACCAATCATAGCACAAAAACAACAAATCAGTGATGATCTAACAGTACATGGGTAAAATAAAGATTTTCCTTGATTGGTGTAAGTGATAAATTTAACGTCACAATGATCTAATGTGGTAACATTGCAACAGTTTTTAGACACATTAATGTGTATTACTTGTACAAACCTTGATCTCTGGTATTTACATAAAAATAGGGAATGCAACATGACAATATTTTATGTTGTAGGGTCATTGTGTTGTTGTTTTCAATGAAGAAGGTCATTTCATCCGGAGAATTGGATGTGAGAACATCACAAATTACCCTAATGGTATTGATATCAGTGATGCTGGAGATGTTTTGATTGGAGATAGCCATGGAAACAGATTTCATGTCGCTGTATTCCAGAGGGATGGATCATTGATTGGAGAGTTTGAATGTCCTTATGTGAAAGTGAGCCGTTGCTGTGGATTAAAGATAACATCAGAAGGATACGTTGTCACTCTTGCTAAGAACAACCACCATGTGCTGGTACTTAATACCTTATACATAGTTTAAACAGATCAATGGGGAAGAAGCAAGAGTATGTACAAAAAAAAGAATATTTTTGAAAATACATGTGTTAAAAAGTGCTTAGTTTATTTTACTGTTTAGCAGTGCTTTTGAAAATATGGAAAGCAGTTAAAGCTTCTTGTATTTAAAGATACACCTTGGTGGTCATTTATATACATTTTATATACATATTATAAAAGGGCTATACAGGGCCTTGTTGTAGCCACTGTGTTAATATACTTTATTTTTTTCTTTGTTTTTCTTTTAGTTGCAATTTTTATACACAGATTAATACTAATAAGAATTTACATAATTTTATTTTATAGCAAATGTTGTTTACTTATCATAATGCAACTTGTATATTAATATACATTTAAAATGGACTATCTGTAGTAGTGGTAGGTGGTTATCCAATAATGAAAATAAAAGTCAAATTACCATCTATGCTATTTTTTATCCAAGAGCTAAGCTTCTGATTTAATGATATTAAAATATACTAATATTTTAGATGATTAAAATAAGTTTGAAAAAAACAGGGTCTCTTACTTGTCATTTTTACTGTTTTAAACTGATTAATTCTTGGTTATACAAAAAATATGCATAAAATGAATTCCTACACCTGAAAATAATGTTTAATTCAAATTGTGAAAGGAACAGATAATTGTACATATGCATTGATGTTATAAGTAAGAGACTCTGATTAGTCAAAATTTACGTTAAATGTGATTATCTCATTGATGTAGATCCTATTTGATAACATAAAATGTTTGTCAGATATTGCAAGACAAGAAATTTTTATTCTCAGGAATTTTTTTATTTATTTTTGATTGACCATACATTCAGAATACAATTCAAAAGATGAAATGTCACTTAAAAATCAAGTGAAAAGTTAATCTTTGCATGTAGTGCATGCTTTATAATGAAATTTTTACCATAGAATATAAGTGCAAAAAAGATGCATAAAAATTTGAATGCTGTAGAATTTTTATGCAGAAGTGTTTTTGTATTAACTCTAGTCACATACTCAGATTATATTTAACATGACCAGTTTTTGCTGTGCCTTACAAAGGGATTTGATTTTTAATTATTTTTTTCTGTGTTCATTCTAATTGATGGCTTTACAAATTGATATCATATTTTGTGACTGGTGATGTTGATCATTTACACATATTAAAAAGATATATATATCTATATATTTACACTTACATTGTATTATTATTAGTTGTATTTTTTAAAACATGTTCTTATATTTTATTGTTTAGAACCAGATTGCTCATAAGTCATTTTTCGTTGATCATTCATTAACAAATTGTAGAAATGTCTTACCCACCATCTATAGCATGCTGCAAAAAAAATTGTTGGTGTAAATGTACTTTGCAGTTACACTATTTAAAAAAAAATCAAACAAATAAAAGTATGTATAGGGGCTAGTGTCTAGGATTATATACATTTCATTTACAGAAATATTTCTTTATGTATTCTAATAATGTATATTTTATTCAGTATATTTTTTCTTTTTTCTGGAAAAGTTGGAAAAGAAACTATTAAAAATGAGGCTCCCTTTTGAGTCCATTTTTAAAAGCTACTTATTTAGTCTCATTGTTTCACTTTTCATTATAATGACAATCTAGTTTTAGTGGTTACAACGAGCTTTTCATTATTCATAATTAACACAGACTGATTTTAGTCCGTTAAAATATGTTTTCATGTTCCAATGTTAGAAAAATGTATTGAAAAAAAAATAAAAAAAATAATAAAATAATATTTGAGGTTATCCAAAACACTGTTGTTATTTTATTTGTGTAAAATTTTCAATGGGTACAAGAGATTAACCTATTAAAGAATGTTATTTACTGATTTGAATAACCTCAACAAAAAAATGTATAAAAATATATGATGTTTTGAAAATATTTTTAAATATTTCAATGCTTTCAAATTTTGACTGTTTGCATTTAGAAAATATTTTGATTGTTCATTTTTTTTTTCTTAATTGTTAAAATGTTACTGTGAATAAGTTGAATGTCTATGCCAAGAATCTTTCATAGATAAGATGTACAACTATAGGGTTTAGGGTAATTTACATGGTTCATTTTCACATCCTTTATATTTTATGTGGAAGTAAACTTTGTATGGCTGATGATCCTATGAAGCAATTTTATTTTTTTTTACTTTGAGTGCCATCTTTTATTAATACCAGAACAAGACTGTTACAGGAGAAATTTTATAAATTAGCTTTTGTTTTGCCTGTAGAACTTACCAAGCACTGAGAAGGAGACTTCTGTTGTTTTATATGCGAGATTTTTTTTTAACCCGGATGAAACTACATTAAGTACAAAAACATTTGCTAGTTGTCTTGCTCCAGTTTTTCCCTAGAAATAAAAACAGAGTGGAGATTTAAGCAGTTTCAATCAGAAAATAATGTCCTCATTTTAAAATATTAAAACAATATTTGTTTAGAAGCTTGCTTTACAGTTGCAGTTTAGCTATTATGAAAGACTTTAGATTTTATAGGCCTGTCAGTGGATGTATTACAGTAGATTGTTGTCCCTCTGTCCATTGGTACATATTATGTGATAACTCAAATTGACTTTTTCCAATCTTGTGAAATTTTTACATTTTTTTAATCTGGAGACCTTGTGGAATTGTTATTCAATAGTTTCAGGAATTGAATCATTGAAAATTTGAGTATACAAGTCATATCTCAAAAGTCTAGTTTTCTTTAAGGGATCTAATTTTTCATGCCGGTCATAGATGGGATGTTTTTGATATAGATACCATTGTCCGTCCACAAGTCCTATAAAGGCTAGAGAATGCTTTCATCAAATTTCATGAAAGCTGATATGAAATATTTAGATAGATGGAAGAAATATCCATTTGAAAATTTTTGATTTGGTCGTTTCAGAGTTGTGAACTTAACCGTCAGATTTAAGGCATTTTATCACATATCACTGCATTCACTAAAGCTTGGATTGATTTAAAAAATAAAATTTTTATTATGTTCAGATTAGTGAACTAAGCTCCCTTTCAATATTGAAATTATTTTTGTTTGTTTTTGGTAGTTCTGAAACTGTCTGATTAAAGTCAACTGAAGTATGCTTTGATGGATTTACTTGAAATATTACACTGTTTTGGGGATAGTTTAAAGTAAGCCTCTTTTTTTCAATTTTGAAAATTTTCTTGCATGTTATTCCAGAGGTCAGAGGCTTGAAACATCAGAATTGAGCAATTTTCCCACATGTTGCTTACTAATTCTAGTATGTTTGGATAAAATAACTTCTACTAAAAGAAATCTTCCAGCTAGTGTTCCTGCATGGCCATTTTCTGACTTCTGATTTAATGCCTTTTTCGATAAAGCAATTAATTCTTTGAACAATTTCCATGTATTTAACAGGTGTTCTTTGTGCCCCTAGCACATCTGTTATATTACACAATGTAAAGGGTTTTCTAATTTGTCAGTTGTGGGACTTTTATATGGGAATAATGGAAAATAATTATAACTAGGAATATGCCTAATGATAACTCAAAATTTCTGTATCTTGTTGTATTGAAATTTTATAATACAAAGCTATTGCCTAGGAATGAAATCTTTCATTTAAATTTGTTTATATCCTAAATTGTGATTCTAAAGTTAATGAGACTAGTCATCATAATTCAAATGTGTAAACAAAGTTGCAGTCAGATGTATCATCCCAAATTCTTACAGGTTTCTGATTCTAAGCAGATAAATGCACCAACTCCAAAATACCACATTCTTTTGGAGAAGTATCTATGATAAGGGACTTTCCAATTTGAATTTTCATTGGAGTTTGTATTTTTGTTATTTTACTTTTTAAAGAAACTTGATAATTAATTTCTAAAGAAAACAATCATGGCAGTTCAATTATCACTATTTGGACAGTAGTTCATTCAAAAATACCAATGCATGGTTCTGTTCAGATATATTTTGTATAGCGGAAAATATAAAATAAAGTTTGCAGACAAATGATAGGTTTATCTGCCTAGGACACTAGGCTATACAATAAATGTCTGACCGTGAAGTAACTTTTTTCTGCAACTATTGCAGAGTTATTTCATCTAAGTATAGTAATTTGAGAAAACTTATTTTTGTTTTTTAAGGTCTTGCCCAACAAGCTGGTTAAGAATAAAGTACATTATAATTTATGTTGATTTTTCAATACTCCTTTAAATCTAGATGGCAGTTCTGCATAATAGGTATATTCTATTTTATACTGTGTTCAAGTGCACCTAAATGATATTGTATAAGTTTGTAAATACATGTATTTTTCTGTCTCAAATTCACATGTGATCAAAATTTTATTGTTTTTTTGTATGATGTTTAAGTAGATAGTAAATAATTAGCAGCAGAAATTACTGTAACAGTCTTGTTTTGCTACAAAATCTTGGAAGAGAGACTTGTTAATATCAGTAGTAAGTCTTTTGGGGGGAATGGGAATTATGTTGTACAGTTAGCATATATTAAATTGGTGCTTATTTTCCTTGTATTGTAATGTTACATATTTACATATGTTTTTCAACAAATTTCCCTAAACAGATTATTATTATTATAATTCATTTTATTTTAGTCTTGTATTTATAGCAACTTTTCTGTTTTATTACATTTTGCTTTAGTCATTAATTTTGAGTTTAATTAATCCGTGTTAAGTCCACTTATATGTTCACTTAATAACTTTATTAATTTTTTTTTGTTGATTCGTTGATCTAGATGAAGCAGGTTTATTAATATTTTTGGTTGGTTATGTTTTTAATAGCTTGTTAATCAGTATTTAGTGCAGATTTTCAAATGCTTGGGCAAGATATATATATTTATATATACTTGAGAACAAAAGTGTTTTACTTTTGTTTTTTGGTATTATTATTTTTCTTTATTATTTTTGAAAAAACTTTACTATTAATTACACTTTTCATATACAAAAAAATATATGTTTAATCATAATTTGCAATGTGTGTTTTTCATTTCACCCCACTGTTAACTTTTAATTATCAGTATGAAATTTTAATCAATACACAACCATGATCAGATTGTGTGTTTTGTTAGAGTAGTTCCAGTTACTTTTCAATTTTTTATTTGCATAAACTTAACAGGCATATAGTATCGATGTAAGATTTATTTTTAGCTTGTACTAAAACTAAAATCTGTCAAAATTTTAGGGATTCATCTGTAACATTCAAATTAAATTTATTTCTTTCTAAACTTAAAAGGTTATTGAATATTATTTGAAATATTATTTGAAATACAAAAGTGGGTATCATTTGCAGTAGTATAAAAATAAGATGTGAGACAAATCCACCATTGACCAATTTCATGTCGGTTTTATCAGTAATAGAAGAGATTTTAACTAAATTATGTTATTTTAAAGTAAACCTAGTGATACATTCGAATAAACAATTCAAAATGTTATATATATATATTTATATATATCAACCATTCCTCCTAGAAGGATAGTCGTGATATCTTGTTGAACTTGCATTCTGAAAATGATTGAAGTTTTTGGCAGAAGCACCTTTGGTTTTCTTTGGCAAAAAGTCATTTTAACCTTCTAGTGATTGTTAAGCAAAATAGAAAAGTAACTGGAAACTTGACAGCATGGTGTTTATATACCTGTATATTTTCAGAAGCACACCGACAAACAAATGAAAATCTAAATGCTAATGTTGCAATATAATGGTTGATTTGAAGTTTTAATCAATTATTTATTTATCCAGGAAATAATTACCTGTTTTAGGGAAATTCAAATTTAAGTTTACAAGTATAATCCAATCTTAAAAACAATTTATAACAATGTGCTTTTATTTTTTGTCATTCCTAGTTTTTTGTTTAATTTTGTAAATGACTTTTGCAATTATATACAAGTTGATTCATGTTTAATTATATTATACATTTACTTTTTTCTCTGCACATTATTCCTGGCTGGTTGCTGTATATATATAAACATATATAGATGTACAACTAATACTATGCTGAATTGTACATATATTGCACATCCCAATTAACATTTGAAGTAAATATTTATGTACACATTGCACATGAAAAACAGTCTTGTAAAAATTAAAAAAGGAAGATTTGCAGGGAAACACCATACAGGCTGAAATGTTTTCAGCTTTGAATCAACTTCAAGGTAGATTTACAATGTTGGATAAATTGCTCAGAGGTAAGCTGTTCTAAACATGCTATTCTAAAACTTATAAAATTGAGGTCAAACAGCTACTAAATTTTCAATAAACTGTTTTTGTGCACATTGATACCAAATGTGGACTATTTGAGGATTCCAACATTTTTTTTCTCAATAAAATATAATAATGTCATTGCAAGACTTATAAAACTCAAATTTACCAATAATGTCATATTTTATTTCTTTGAAACCAAAACTAATTTTATTATCTGCTGTCAATTTGGTAAGTGCTGACCTGTAAACAGATTTCTTTAAAGCACTTGATTACTACCACAAATGTTCTGAGATTAAAAGAATAGCATGTTTGGACCTATTTTGTTATATGTTTAGGTATTTACTATACTGATGTGATATTTTTCATGGACCATATCAGGATTCTATTTAGCTTTTAACAGTATTCATTCCATGTATATATACACTGTATTTTTCACATGTATTGTTATATTCAGCAACCTCAATATTTTTCTGATCTACATGTATGCATTTTTGCCATGTTCTTAAGGTAAAAAAAATATATAGGTACTGCCTCATTTGAGGAAACAAAAAAGAGAAAAGACAAAATTTTGTCCCATTTACAGACAAATATTAAAATAAGAAATGCAATACTTAATAAAAAGTATTTTGTTAATTTTTATATCACTGTGGAATTTTAAAGCCACTCAAAACTTGCCATATGTTAACTTTTATAAACTATTAAGACAGCAAATAATCTTCACCTTAAAATTTTAAATTCAAGTTAATCCAGAAATTATTTCTTATATCCTGCTATTGCAGGGAAGTTTAACTTGCTTTAGACTGAGACCCACTATAATATAATGCACAAGTGTGTTAAGCATTTATATACAATACAATAGCTGGGAAATGAGTAATATTAAGTTTTTATGATTGCTTCAGTGCAGTGTTGAGGACTGATCTTATATATGATAGGAGTAGGTAAAAAAAAGAATGTTTTTGATTGGCACTGTAGGGATTTACAACAAATTCAGGGTATATTTTATACATGTTTTATTAGAAATCCAGATGTAAATCATAAAAAGAAAAATGATAGTGTGTCATTCTGTTAAAAGACTGAAACACTTCAGAAGTTAAAGAAGTACTTCCACAGCTGATGAATTCAAAAGATATAAAGATAATTCTGTTTGTGCTTGAAAAAATTCTATTCAACTTCAAGATTAAAATTTGAAGGAAGGTTTTCAGTAGTTGACTTTGTACTGTATTTGAAAATTTAATAGGATTCTAGTTTCAAAATTGTTATGCAATCAAGGGTTTATACAATTTCTTAGTTAAAAATGATATCCGATATTGTTTTACTTCAGAAAAAAGTGCCAATGTTTATTTTTTATTAGGTGAAAACAGCACCAATAATATTCATTAACGAAACAAGATGGTTTCAGATTAAATCTTGTTAGTAGAATATTTTTGTTGCTGATATGTTGTTTACTTTTGATATGTTGGATTTTATTGTTTCATGTTTATTAAGAAAGTTTTTTCTTAGTTTTTATTAATATATATTTTTTTCAACAATACTTACATTAGTGAATCATTTTCGATACAGATTTTCTTGAACATGAAAAACAACTTCAAAATTTGTCTTACTTTTATAATATCACCATTTTAATGTACAAAATGAATTTATGAAATGTGCAGTGAGAAAAGTTAGTTACCTACTGAACAAAGTAATCTAGACATTTTAATTTGATCTACATTTTCATTTGGCTAAAATAATTTTTCTGACCTCCCTCGAATTAAAGGTAGGTAACTTGCATCTGATTCTCATTATTTGATCTCATATTGTAAATTTGCTGTATTGACGTTGCTTTCTTTTTTTGGTGTAACTTGTATGTGAAGTAATTAATTATTTGAAAAGAAGTTTACATCCCTAAATGTGATATCCAAACATGACAGCTAGCGACAGGAATAAGTTTTTAATACATTATACCTATTTTATCAGGGTTTTTCTGAAATTTTTATTCAAATAATGCAATGTTTACTATAGAAATTCAGATAAAAAATGTTGCATTTATACAAGCACCTTACAGAATGCATTTTTAGTTCACCATCCAATTAAAATTATCAATTTGCAGAATAAAAATAAATGACTTATTTGCTTCAAAATTTATTTAAATTGCCAAAGAAACATAAAATATCCATTATATTTATGTCCAGAATATTTCAAACATTTTACAGATGTGTATAAAAAAAGTTCATAAGCAAATTAAAATTGCCTTTTGATCAAGAAATATTGTTTCTAAAGAAATTATTTATTTTTATAAATTACTGTAAATGCAATAACATATTCAAATATACATGTATATCTTCATATCTTTACAAACATCTGTATCCAAAATGATATTCAAACCTGCAGATAGAAAAACTATTATATATATATAGAGATATTTTTTTACCATCAATTCTGGGATTAATGCTTTTACCTGAAGAATTTATTTCATATCCATGTATGGTGCATGAAATATATGTATGTATACTCAGCATTATATTAGTTATTGAATCCAACCTAAAGGGAATAATTGTGAATGTTTACACAAGTATTGACATATTTAATTAATATTTTTGAATGAAAAATTACAAAAAAATCATTTTATAATTTCCTATTGTTTATGTCCAGGAAATTGTATGCAATTGGAATAAAGGTGTTACATTGATGTGTTTTGTTATTTATTGGCAATGGTGTCTAGCGATCCCAAATTTCATAAATACAACACCCTGAATCACGACTTACACATTAAACTTAATTGAAAGGTATGTGTTGCTGATATTTAGAAATTCAAGATTTTGTTTAGCCACATCAGAGTTTTTGTAGGAAAATTGAGGTTGGCTTGCATTGGTTGACTTGAGGATGCAAATGGAATATTAGATTAATTCTCATTTCAGTTTTACTTGACTTGTTTTAGTGTCTTACTGAAAATAACCAGTAAATATCCCACAGATAACAAAAATTCAGAAGATTAATGAATTTACAAGTTTCGTGTGCAATCAGTGTTATCACTAATACTATGGGTAAGTTTTTTTCTGCAATCAAATAAAAAATGCTATTTCAGTCACAGTAGAGGAAAGTCGTTATTTTAGGGGGAAAAGGAAGATACCAAGGGCAATAAAAATCCTCAATTAAATATGGAAGAAAACACCAAGACAATAAAAGACAAAAAAATAATCCACAAATATTACTTGGGAAAACTACAAATTTAGCAACACTTCTCATTAAAAACTTGCTCATAATATAATATGATACATTGTTTTAATTTTTGAAACCCCTTTAGTTCAGTAGCCAACAGCAGCCTTCCATGCCAAGAAAGCCATTATAGGAGTCTTTAATACATTCAATTTGTTGAAATTAAATTTTTGGTTGTGCTAGTACAGAAACCACTTTTTGTCATGCATGTGATTTCATGATGAATTTCTTCACTTTAGTAGTCCCACATGACAATTCCTTCGAGAGATAAGCATCTAATTTCCAAAACTACAAGGAATCACCAAAACGTGGACAGTTATATGATTCTATATCTGACTGTCTCCCAATGCACATTCAGTTTCGATGTATGAGAAAAATAGACATAATAGACATCTACTCTTCCCCCACATAACTAATTCTAATTGATCTAGAAAATTGTTTTGTATTCGTATACACCAAGTTGGTAGTAATTATACAATGTACCCCCTGCAAAGAAGGTTTTGGGGTATAATTATAGTAAGGTGTAAAAGGCTGCGAATTGACAAATTTAAAACAAGTCAAACAAGAAAACCAACAGTCTGATTTATGTACAAAACAAGAAACTTTTAAAAAAATATGATGTACAGCAACAAGCTACAAATACTGAATTTCAGACTCCCGACAGAGGCACATACAGAATGTGTTGGGATTAAACATGTTTGCTGGTGCCAAACCCTCTCCCTAACCTGGAACAGAGGTGTAACAGTATAGCATAAGAACTAACTATAAAAATCAGTGGAAAGAGCTTAACTCATCAGATTGATACAAACCACTAAGAAAACTCAAAAGACACAAATTAGTACTCACAGTTACTGAAAGCTAGTTCAAAGCCCATAACTAATTATAAAAAACTTATCTAAAACTTCAATATCAATCTCTACACATCCAATGGATTTAGTGTAAAGATGTCATTAATAGAATGAGAAAAACATGACCTTGTGCAATGCCAAAATATAAGCATCGACAGATAGCAGGACCTTGAATGAACATGCATGTATGTGTATAACAACAATATTTAGTTGGATTCAAACAAAATCAATATTTATACCGATAAAAACAATATTCAAAGGTCTCACAACAGTGCTGAATTGGTAACCTTTTAGAATAAATTTAAAGGATCAATAAATTTACGGGCTCTATAAATAGCATCACAGTAATAAATTTGGATGTGCAATCCCGTTTGGAATAAGTTTTCTCCAGTTACAGGCAAACTTCCAAACCAAATCTATGTATCTATGAAGTAAAGGTTTTACGAAATTGTGATAATGAGATCCTTGACTTAATATTCTACCAGTCATACATAGATTATGTTCATTGAAATCCAAAACGTTACTACAGACAAGGTGATAACGAACCATTAGGGATATTTAAATACCGTAAGATGATCCCAATGGAACATCACCATAAAAAGGAAATTAACAATAGTCTGTCCATCCGTCCTTCCTAGTCCGTGTGTCCATGTGATAGTAAAGCATTATCTGATTTATTTAGGGTACATACCTTTTGAACTATAGCACTCAGGGCCGTAACTACATTGAGGCAAATGAGGCAAATGCCTCATGTTGGAAATATAAAAAAAATCAATAAGTTGAAACAAAAAGCTTGTCTTCATATTAAATTGTTTTCACGGCGAGTGACTTGCAAGAAGCAAGCTCTGTTCACCCTCTGACGTCGCCCCTGTTTTTTCGGATCCATGTTTCTCATTTATTTTAGTTTTCAGTGTTGATTGTCTATAATTTGTTGTTATGTGTCTTATCTGTTCACGGGTTTGTCTTTTGTTCATTGATTGCCCTTCTTCATGACTATTGTCTGAGCGTTGAATTTCATTTGTAAATTAGTAATTTTGTTTTAAAAACTTGAGTTTTATTATATTTAAGGACCTTTCTTCTAATTTTAAAAACTACTTTAAATTTTAAATATATGTATCGGTTAGTCTATGAAAAGTTGATAATGAAAAATAAAAAATATCGAAATAGCATAGTCGAAGTGGTCGGTAATGACGGGTGAACGGTTGTGTGGTTTGGCAATGTTAGATCTCCACCGATGTCCAGATATTGTTTGAGAAAATGTTTTGAGAAGATACGAAGCTACCGGACATAGAAAAATTGGTCGTTTTTTCATGGAAAATTATACTTTATATTAACGAATACAAAACTGGCTCTCTTTTCTATTAAACTAAAAAGATGACATGGGTTAAATTAAAGTGAGACAACCAATCTCCTGGAATCAAATCATTTAAAAACAAAAATAATGTATTGCCATATGACCTTTTACATTGAAGGGCGTAAACTTGCATTAAGCCGTGTTCAGGTCCTTTAATAGAAAATAAAGGGATATGGAGTAAATGTGCATGGAAAAAATACGAATTATCAATGAACAGGGCTTTTGTTCCTGTTCTTCATCTTGACAGTCGCTGGAGGGTCTTCAACAATGAACGAATCATTCATACCTTACAACAATGTCAAGACGGCCACTAGCGTCGAATTAAGCGGTACTTAAAGTAACTGTGAATAAATTACAAAGTCATAAAAAAATTACACCAAAGTCTAAACGCAATACAAGACCAGAACAGGCAGATCCGACATTAATCGCCCGATATACATATTAAAACAGCACAAAAATGTAGCAATGAGGTCTTTTAAGAACAGTTTTCCTAAGTCTACCCTGAGTGTACCCTTTCTACCCCAGTTAGGAACTACATTAAGTTGTAATTGAAATGTGTTATAAAAACTGAATTCACATAGTTATATTAATGATAATCAGCCCCTTCTTAGCTTAATTTGAAAAGAACATAATTGACAGGCATAATACGTTTTTCCTACAAGCAGAAACTCAATAACAAAAAAAAAAAACAAAACAAAAAAACAGCAGCCACACACTTAACTATGTGAATTACGATTTTTGCTTTATCCTTCATATCGGTCTTTTGATGTTGTCCCTAAAAACTAAAAGTCTTACACTGAATCTATATATTTTGCTTTGAGACCAGAATATTGTCAAAAAAATAATTAAAACAAAACTTGCGTTTCAGATTAAGAAAAGGTCCGGGAAACGCTCAGAATGTACGATTTTGCGTCATTTTTTTAGAGCTTCTGAGGGCCTTGAGTGGCACCCAGACCCCTCGCCGGAAATTTTTTTGGCCAAGCGGAGCGAGGCGAATAATTTAGCCTCAGGTTTAACAGAGGCTAGTTACGGCCCTGGCACTTATAATGACAAAACTTTGTATGCAGAAGCATCATATGCATGGGATGGGGATGTGTCAAATACCAAAATCATGTTACTATGACCTTGGCCCTTGAATCTTATGCTGAAAACCAACTATCTCAAAATGTAAGTCTCAATACTGAATTTCACAGCAGCAACTAAAATGCATGTAGGGTGTATAAGTCCCACTATGTGGACAGCTCTAGTTTATATTTAATCAGGCAGGCCTATCCATTACACCAATTAAAAGAAAATTTTCAGTTGCTCAAAACAAATAATACATTTCACTCTTTTAAAGCTTTTAAGATCAAATTTATTTAAAAAATGAAAACACTTTATAAATTTCACGCATCCGAAGCCCTTTTCTGGATTTACCTTCATCAGAAACGCTCAAAGCCCAACATTTGAAAGCCAAGGATGTATAAGAACCGAAACAGTCAAATAGCTTTATAACCAAAAAGGACCTGTACAAATAGCCAAATCCATAAAAAAAAAATCAACACGTTTATCCAAGATAGCTGATATGTGCTGTTTTACATGATTACATTCACACTACTTGAACATTTATTGATTTACTGGGAAGAGTTCATTGATTTTCCCTTGTACATGCTTTGACATACTGGAAGATGCCATTGATTTCCTCTTGTACATGTAATGACATACTGAAAGAGCTCATTAGTTTCCTCTTGTACATGTAATGACATACTGAAAGAACCCTTTGGTTTCCTCTTTTACATTTAATGACAAACTTGGAGAGCTCATTGATTTAAATGACAGACTTGAAGAGCTCATTGGTTTCCTCTTGTACATGTAATAACGTACTGGAAGAGCTCATTGATTTCTCTTCATGTAATGACATACTGGAAGAGCTCTTTGCTTTACTCTTGTACATGTAATGACAAACTGGGAGAGCTACATGTAATTGATTTCTTCTTGTACATGTAATGACATACTGGAAGAGCTCATTAATTTCCTCTAGTACTGGTAATGACATTCTGAAAGAGCTCATTTATTTCTTCTTCTACATGTAATGACATGCTTGAAGAACTCTGATTACTAGTACCTCTTGTACAGGTAACGACATACTGGAGGAACTCATTGATTTCCTCTTGTGCATGAGATGACATGCTGGAAGAGCTCATTGGTTTCCTCTTGTATATGTAGTGATATAATGGAGGAACTAACTGAATTCCTTTTGTACAGGTAATGCCATGCTGGAAGAGCTCATTGGTTTCCTCTAGAACATGAAATAACATACTGGAAGAGCACAATGATTTCCTCTTGTACATGTAATGACATACTGGAGGAGCTCATTGACTTCCTCTTGTACAGGTAATGCCATGCTGGAAGAGCTCATTGGTTTCCTCTTGTACATGTAATGGCATACTGACAAAGCTCATTGATTTCCTCTTGTACATGTAATGACATATCGAAAGAGCTCAATGATTTCCTCTTGTACATGTAGTGACATACTGAAAGAGCTCATTGGTTTCTCTTGTTCATGTAATGACGTACTGAAAAAGCTCATTGATTTCTCTTCATGTAATGACATTTTGGAAGAGCTCTTTGCTTTACTCTTGTACATGTAATGACAAACTGGGAGAGCTACATGTAATTGATTTCTTCTTGTACATGTAATGACATACTGAAAAATTGCATTGATTTCCTCTTGTACAAGTAAGGACATACTGGAAGAGCTCATTAATTTCCTCTAGTACAGGTAATGACATTCTGAAAGAGCTCATTTATTTCTTCTTCTACATGTAATGACATGCTTGAAGAACTCTGATTACTAGTACCTCTTGTACAGGTAACGACATACTGGAGGAACTCATTGATTTCCTCTTGTGCATGAGATGACATGCTGGAAGAGCTCATTGGTTTCCTCTTGTATATGTAGTGATATACTGGAGGAACTAACTGAATTCCTTTTGTACAGGTAATGCCATGCTGGAAGAGCTCATTGGTTTCCTCTAGAACATGAAATAACATACTGGAAGAGCACAATGATTTCCTCTTGTACATGTAATGACATACTGGAGGAGCTCATTGACTTCCTCTTGTACAGGTAATGCCATGCTGGAAGAGCTCATTGGTTTCCTCTTGTACATGTAATGGCATACTGAAAAAGCTCATGGATTTCCTCTTGTACATGTAATGACATATCGAAAGAGCTCAATGATTTCCTCTTGTACATGTAGTGACATACTGAAAGAGCTCATTGGTTTCTCTTGTTCATGTAATGACGTACTGAAAAAGCTCATTGATTTCTCTTCATGTAATGACATTTTGGAAGAGCTCTTTGCTTTACTCTTGTACATGTAATGACAAACTGGGAGAGCTACATGTAATTGATTTCTTCTTGTACATGTAATGACATACTGAAAAATTGCATTGATTTCCTCTTGTACAAGTATGGACATACTGGAAGAGCTCATTAATTTCCTCTAGTACAGGTAATGACATTCTGAAAGAGCTCATTTATTTCTTCTTCTACATGTAATGACATGCTTGAAGAACTCTGATTACTAGTACCTCTTGTACAGGTAACGACATACTGGAGGAACTCATTGATTTCCTCTTGTGCATGAGATGACATGCTGGAAGAGCTCATTGGTTTCCTCTTGTATATGTAGTGATATACTGGAGGAGCTAACTGAATTCCTTTTGTACAGGTAATGCCATGCTGGAAGAGCTCATTGGTTTCCTCTAGAACATGAAATAACATACTGGAAGAGCACAATGATTTCCTCTTGTACATGTAATGACATACTGGAGGAGCTCATTGACTTCCTCTTGTACAGGTAATGCCATGCTGGAAGAGCTCAATTGTTTCCTCTTGTACATGTAATGGCATACTGAAAAAGCTCATTGATTTCCTCTTGTACATGTAATGACATATCGAAAGAGCTCAATGATTTCCTCTTGTACATGTAGTGACATACTGAAAGAGCTCATAGGTTTCTCTTGTTCATGTAATGACGTACTGAAAAAGCTCATTGATTTCTCTTCATGTAATGACATACTGGAAGAGCTCTTTGCTTTACTCTTGTACATGTAATGACAAACTGGGAGAGCTACATGTAATTGATTTCTTCTTGTACATGTAATGACATACTGAAAAAGCTCATTGATTTCCTCTTGTACATGTATGGACATACTGGAAGAGCTCATTAATTTCCTCTAGTACTGGTAATGACATTCTGAAAGAGCTCATTTATTTCTTCTTCTACATGTAATGGCATGCTTGAAGAACTCTGATTACTAGTACCTCTTGTACAGGTAACGACATACTGGAGGAACTCATTGATTTCCTCTTGTGCATGAGATGACATGCTGGATGAGCTCATTGGTTTCCTCTTGTATATGTAGTGATATACTGGAGGAGCTAACTGAATTCCTTTTGTACAGGTAATGCCATGCTGGAAGAGCTCATTGGTTTCCTCTAGAACATGAAATAACATACTGGAAGAGCACAATGATTTCCTCTTGTACATGTAATGACATACTGGAGGAGCTCATTGACTTCCTCTTGTACAGGTAATGCCATGCTGGAAGAGCTCATTGGTTTCCTCTTGTACATGTAATGGCATACTGAAAAAGCTCATTGATTTCCTCTTGTACATGTAATGACACATCGAAAGAGCTCAATGATTTCCTCTTGTACATGTAATGACGTACTGAAAAAGCTCATTGATTTCCGATTGTACATGTAAAGACATACTAGAAGACCTCATTTATTTCCTCTTGTGCATGTAATGACATGCTGAGAGAACTGATTGGGTTCCTCTAGTACATGTAATAGCATAATGGAAGAGCTCAATGATTTCCTCCTGGTACATGTATTGACATGCTTGAAGATCTCATTGATTATTAGTACCTTTTGTACAGGCAATGACATACTGGAAGAGCTCATTGATTTCCTGTTGTACACGTAATGACAAATTGAAAGAGCTCATTGTTTCCTCTTGTACATATATGATCACACTGGAAGTACTCATTATTTCCTCTTGTACATGTAATGACATACTGAAAGAGCTTATTGATTTCATCTTTTACAAGCAATGACATACTGAAAGAGCTCATTGATTTCCTCTTGTGCAGGTAATGACATAATGAAAGAACTTATTGATTCCTCTTGTACAGATAATGACATACTGAAAAAGCTCATTGATTTCCTCTTGTACAAGTAATGACATACCGAAAGAGCTAATTGATTTCCTCTTGTACATGTAATGACATACTGAAAGAGCTCATTGGTTTCCTTTTGTACATGTAATGACATACTGAAAAAGCTCATTGATTTCCTATTGTATATGTAATGACATACTGGAAAATCTCATTGATTTCCTCTTGTACATGTAATGACATGCTGATAAAGCTCATTGATTTCCTCTTGTATATGCAATGACATACTGAAAGAGCTCATTTATTTCTTATGGTACATGTATTGACATGCTGGAAGAGCTCATGGATTACTAGCACTTCTTGTACAGGCAATAACATACTGGAAGAAATCATTGATTTCTTCTTGTGCATCTGGACATAATAGAACAGCTCATTGATTTCCTCTTGTACATGTATTGACATACTGGAAGGGTTCATTGATTTCCTGTAGGATAACTAATGCCATGATGGCACATTGGAAACAACTCTTTTCAAAAGTCATAAGTGTGTTTTGACCAGCAGTTATTGAAACAATGACCAAGCATTTATGCTGTTAACATTTGGTTATGAGAAATGGTCTTGAAATGGTCGGCAAACTGAGATGTACAGACAGTAATGTGTCTATATAGAAAATATCGTTGTCTAAAGTAAGAAGTTCCTGTCAAACTAACCTAAGCAGAAAACTTAACATTGAAAATTGGTAATTAATTGAAAGTCACTGGACCATGACCTAAGGGGACAGGGCCTCGAAATAGTCGTCAAACTGATATGTACTGATAGTAATGCAACTTTATATAAAATATCATTGATCTATCACAAGTATTTCCTATCAAAATAATTTGAGCAGTAAACTTAACACTGAAAATTGCTAATTAATTCAAAGTCGCTGTACCATGATCTACGGGGCAGGGCCTCGAAATAGTAATCAAACTGATATGTACTGATAGTAATGCAACTTTTTATTAAATATCCATGATCTATCACAAGTAGTTCCTATCAAACTTACCTAAGCAGAAAACTTAACAATTGTTGACGCCAATCCCTAGGTTGCGACTATCGCCGCAGGTGAGACAAAAAATATGTATCAGAGGAGTTTTGGAAATGACTCTTGACACATTTTAGACAAAATCTTGGAAGATAAGGATAAAATTTAACACGAACAATATAAAACGAATAATTAAGTTAACAATGTTTCAGTTCTAAGCAATAGGCTGTACTTAATTGTATTTCTTCAGTTTTCAAATACAAACAGCAATATTCTAGAAGATATTATCTGTACAACCATCCTAGTACAAGCAAATGCAAACAGATAGCCTACATTAGCTCGAAGATAGTACTTAGAGTTAGATAATGACAGACTGTCTGTTTATTTTGGAATACATTGAATTTAGAGCCTATTGATTCAATGACAGGGATTTTGTAGTCTTTTGGAAGGAAACCGACATTACGTATTATAATATTGATTTGTCAATTCTTCCCAAAGGTAATCATCATCCCAGCCAGAATATTACTGGTTTTTCTAGGTGTAAATATAAGAATTAAAGAGAGGAAACTTTTAGGGTTACCAAATCCCTAAAATCCTAGATGAGGCATAAGTTCTTTGGAATGTGAAAAGGTAAGAAGTGAAATTTTATTTTTGGACAGGGGTTTTGGGTCATCAATGGTGTAAGCCTATTTGATGTATGATACATCAAATTGGTATGCAACACAGAGATGTATGATACATCAAATTGGTATACAACACAGAGATGTATGATACATCAAATTGGTAAACAACACAGAGTGTATGATACATCAAATTGGTATACAACACAGAGATGTATGATACATCAAATTGGTATGCAACACAAGAGATGTATGATACATCAAATTGGTATACAACACAAGAGATGTATGATACATCAAATTGGTATACAACACAGAGATGTATGATACATCAAATTGGTATACAACACAGAGGTGTATGATACATCAAATTGGTATACAACACAGAGATGTATGATACATCAAATTGGTATGCAACACAAGAGATGTATGATACATCAAATTGGTATACAACACAAGAGATGTATGATACATCAAATTGGTATACAACACAAGAGATGTATGATACATCAAACTGGTATACAACACAAGAGATGTATGATACATCAAATTGGTATACAACACAGAGATGTATGATACATCAAATTGGTATACAACACAGAGATGTATCATACATCAAATTGGTATACAACACAGAGATGTATGATACATCAAATTGGTATGCAACACAGAGATGTACGATACATCAAATTGGTATACAAATCAGAGATGTATCATACATCAAATTGGTATACAACACAGAGATGTATGATACATCAAATGGGTATACAACACAGAGATGTATCATACATCAAATTGGTATACAACACAGAGATATGATACATCAAATTGGTATACAACACAGAGATGTACGATACATCAAATTGGTATACAACACAGAGATGTATGATACATCAAATTGGTATACAACACAGAGATGTACGATACATCAAATTTGTATGCAACACAGAGATGTACGATACATCAAATTGGTATACAACACAGAGATGTACGATACATCAAATTGGTATACAACACAGAGATGTACGATACATCAAATTTGTATACAACACAAAGATGTACGATACATCAAACTGGTATACAACACAGAGATGTACGATACATCAAATTGGTATACAACACAGAGATGTATGATACATCAAATTGGTATACAACACAGAGTGCAAGTTTACTCAAAGTATGAACTTGCCAAACCCTCATGGAATTTACAAAACTTGGACAGAAGCTTCTTCATAATCAAAAGATCTCCTGGGCTACATTTTGATTTTTTCTTACTTATTTGTCCATTCTTTTACTGATAAATTCACTTAGTTTTTTGACAGTGGATATTACACTTTGACACTGATTGCATCAGGGGAAGGA
Source organism: Mytilus californianus (assembly GCF_021869535.1). NCBI lineage: Eukaryota > Metazoa > Mollusca > Bivalvia > Mytilida > Mytilidae > Mytilus > Mytilus californianus. The sequence continues at coordinate 9,436,548 of NW_026262745.1, forward strand.
TAAACACAGGGTTGGGAGGAACCCTTTACAATTCGTATAAATTCAAAAATAAATTGTATGCATAAAATTTACTTGATAAAAGGCATAAAACAAGAGGTATTAAATTCATGGTTGTAGCAACATTTAACATACTGTTGATTTAAAAATATTCATTAATATGTATTGTTAATGTAAATGTAAATGTATTTAAAAAACTACATTTGTTGTATTTTATAAATTAAAGTCCATGTACATCAAGCCTTCATGTCTAACAAAGGGATAATCACAAATACAATATGTCAGCTTCTTTGAACAGTACACAATACAGTGATGTAGATGTGATTAATCTTCATCATCTTTGTTTGTATCTTTTTGTTGTTTTGCCAGCTCTGCTTGTTGTGACTGTAAAAACTTCATAACTTCTGGTGACCTCATTAAAGCCTGAAAGACAATACAAACATATTTTAAAAGTACACAACTTTATCTATCTGCTGCCATTTATAATTCCTCCATATACCAAAAAAGCACCAACTCCTACTCAATCTGAATTTTAATAATTTGGCTACAGGTATTGATAATAAACACTTGTTATTTTGGTGTAGTTAAGGTTTCCATATATCTACCAAGCAAGAAAAAATTGTTAAGAAAATAGGCAGTGATTCTATAGATACAGAAAATTGTGGAGAGTGACTCTCTGCATTCCAAATCAAATAGATTTTGCTCTGGACAACTGATAAAAGTTAAATGAAGGGAAGGCAATATTTTGCACAAGTTACTCACTAACATGCCCTATGATAATTTAGGAGATAGCAGTCTCAACTATACTGTGGATTCATTTATTTTTGTGGTTTAGCTAAAGTCTGCATTCATTCTAAAAAAAAAACAACGTTGTAATTCGTTGAACATTTAAATTTGTGGTCCACCTGTACCTTGTAAATTGGCATCCCAAGAATAATAATGATTCTACAGTATATAAAATTAAGGATTATACAGTGTTGATGATTGCACTTTTTACTTTTTAACGTTTTGTTTGAAACTGAGGTGAAGTTTTCTCCCCGAAGACCCTTAAACAAATTACCAGTTTCTTTTCTGCTAACACTTCATCTAACACACTGGGATTAAGAAGTTCTGTGGTTCCTTGTATATCACTGTCCTGTTTACTAACAGTAGATTCTGTTTTTACCTATAAACATATGTTCAAAATATCATAAGAAACTGTTTACCAACAACTGGTTATAACTGAAAATCAAATAGATGCCAGGTGAGCACAACAGGTTCCTCTAAAAAAAAAACTTTAGATGTTATACCACTGATAGTTTGTTTTTAAAAGTATATGTCTCTATGTATAATATTGACTCAATTTTTTACTGTGGATTCATTACCAATTTTCGTGGATTGAAGAAAAAATGTAGTTCATGGATATTTGATTTCATGGTTTTGTCAAAGTATGCATAGAAACATATTGTAAATTTGTATTTCTTTGAATATTTAAATTCATGATTACCTATACCTTCTAAATCTATGGAAATTGGTATCTCACGAATACTAATGAATCTACATGTACAGTAGCATCAATAATGCAAAGTAATGTGGTCTGAATACTAGTAATGTAAAACTACACGTATGTTCTCCAGTGTCAGGTTGTAAGAAAACACATTAGTGATGATTCAAATTTGTTTTCAGGTAGTTCTGTTGTACTATAACTCAAAAGAAATCGGTATTTTTTTACTTTCACTTGGTTGGTACCACTGCTGGTGAAGACAGGTAGCATGTTTATTTTCAGCATGCAAAGTGTTGCATGCATGAAAAAAATTAGTTAAGTTTACCGAGAAAACAAATCTAAATAAATTGCTTCGCTGAGCGCAGCTGTATACGACCACAGATGTCCAACCTTGAAAAGTTTGGGCCAAAATGGACACAATATTCATGCTTGATACAGGTCTGAATTTGGATTGTAATTAAATTTTTGACACATAATAGCTAGGTTTCTGACACAAAATACTGTAGTCAAAGAACTTCAAATTGGTTATATGATTTGAATTTATATTCAATTTTTTTGCTTTTGAGCAATACACTATGCGAATTGACCCCCCCCCCCCCCCCCCCTCCCCAAAAAAAAAAAAAAAAAATTACCCCGTTTTTTTTGCATTTGTGCAATACACTATGCTGTTGAATATTAACCACCCAAACAAAAATATGTGAAGAAATTTTCTTTTAATTTCTGAAATCTGAAATGAGAAAAATTGTCCCCCTCCAATTTTTTTTCACCTCCCCCTTTCCCTTATTCCAAAAAATAATTCTTTCCCTCAAGTTATGGTCAGTATCTCAGACAATCATCATTTCTTAATACATAATTTACAAGCAGTGTAAGGGAGATAATCAAACATTGTTATTTAAATTGATTTGGATTTTGATTTGGATTACTTCCCTTACACTGCTTTTAAATTGTCTCAATTGTCCTTTAACCAGAAAAACCCTTGTTTTTCCCCTTTTTTGCCCCTAATTCCTAAATGGTTTGAGCCATAACTCCCCAAAGTCAATCCTAACCATCCCTTTGTAGTATGGGAACTTGTGGTATAATTTCAGAGAGATTCATACACTTTAACACAAGTTATTGTCTGGAAACTACAAAAATGCTTATTTGGGCCCCTTTTTTGGCCCCTAATTCCTAATCAGTTGGGACCATAACCCCCAAAATCAATCCCAACCTTCCTTTAGTGGTTATAAACCTTGTGTTAAAATTTTATTGATTTTTATTTACTTATACTAAAGTTATTATCCGGAAACCATCTGTCTTCGGACGACGCTAACGACGACGATGACGACGACGACAACGACAACATACCAATATACGACCAAAAAATTTTTAATTTTTGCGGTCGTATAAAAACTCATGATTTCAATATATTGACTAAATCAGACTCATAAATTTAAATTTTCTGATAAAAAAAGCTTTATTTTACCTTCTGTTTCATAGTATCTTTTCCTGAGGAACAATTCTGGTGTGTGTTGTCTAGACTCTTTGATTCCATTTCAAAGTTACAATAAGCACTGCAGATGCACCTGTTTAAGACAAAATACCAGATAAAGATCATACAGTATGGATCAGTATTAAAATGTATGTCAACAACTTCTACTCTGGAACAAGTTTTCTACATTAATTTCAGGAAAGACCATGTCTAATTGACTTTCCTTGCATTTTTCCGTATGCAATGTATTTTAATTTCTAGTAGAAATGTTTTAACTATTTAACTATTTCATAATCATAAGAGTGTAATACATGTACTGTTTATAGACACTTTTCTAAACTTTCAAAAATTGCATTGAAAATCTGCAGTCAATGCTCATATTTCTTTACAATATGTACCCAGTAATATAATAAACTGATGACACACAAAGATATGTCTCGCTGTCGGCATAAAATTCAGAAAAAGAAAATCTGATGGACAGCAACATTGCTTATTATTTCAAAGTCGCTGCAGTATGATCTAGTGGGCAAGGCCTTGAAATGGTCGACAAACTGAAATGTACAGACAGTAAATTAAATTGTAAATTACTGTAATGTAACTTTATAGAAAATATCATTGTCTATTGTAAGTACTTCCTATCAATCTAAATATAACTTAAGCAGAAAACTTAACATTGAAAATTGCTAATTAATTCATGACCTGGGGGCAGGGCCTCAAAATAGTATTCAAACTGATATGTAATGATAGTAATGCAATTTTATTGAAAATACCATTGCCCTATCACAATTTGTTCCTATCAAACTGACTTAAGCAGAAAACTCAACATTAAAAATTGCTTATAAATTGAAAGTAGCTGGACCATGACCTAGGGGGTAGGGCCTTGAAATAGTCGTCAAACTTATATGAACTGATAGTAATGCAACTTCATACGAAATATCATTGATCTATCACAAGTAGATCCTATCAAACTAACTTAAGCAGAAAACTTAACAATTGTTGATGTCATTGTTGCCTGAAAAGCAATCCCTATATCTCGCTTTTCGCTACTTTCATCGCTGGCGAGACAAATATTGCCTTTAATATATTGTAACCAGTTTATTTTGTAATTTTTTATAAACCTTTCAAGACTGGAGGATTTCAATTTTGAGAACAAATATTAATCCAAATTATTTGATAAAGGAGATCTATTCTTTAAGTCTAACATGTACTATTATACAAAATTATTCTCAAGCTATCAAAAACAAAATTAAATATTAATGAAAATAAAAAAAAAAAAAAAAAAAAGAAAATATCCTTAGTTTTCAGAAATGAACAGGTAAATTATAAAAAAAAAATTAAGGTAATTTAGGACAATACTAAAATGCCTGTCTTTAGACTTATTTTTCTTCTATATGAATTCATGAGATATGGCATATATAAATTTCAAATAAAAAAATAGGTAGACGTTTCCCAGTACATTTTAAAGTCTTATTATACATCCATGAATCAATCAAAAATCAATAATTACATTTTTGTTTTTATTTCAATTCTACTTTCAAAAGAGGGAAGGAAAATTATCGCAATAACTAATACAAGCTCTTTGTTTATTGTAAGGCCACGAACATAGCTTACATTTTATAAAGATTGGTCAACAGAAATTACATATAACCCATATAAACTGTATACATTGTACCATAAATAACATAATAAATCAAGTTGATCTTATTACAATTTAAACAAAGTGCTTAAAATATTTACAACTCTATTAAAACTGCATGCATGTATTATATGTCATGTGCCAAAAATTTAACCGCAAATTTTCAGTTCAATAACATTGACCTACATTTAAAAAAAATTTACTACAAAAAAATAACAAATCATAATTCGATAATAAATCTTTCTTTATAATTTATTTCATCATTGATTAAACAAAATTCAGTTTTTGCAGAGTAACTAAATCAATTAAGTTACAATTGCATATTTACACAGATATTATAGAGTGGTCTATAAGTCTGCAAAAATTATAATTAAGTGGATAGAAGTAACGTTTAATGTGTAATAAATCCCACTTAATTTTTCTGTAAGTGAGATATAACAGTTTAGTTTGTGTATATCAGACAGAAGATTCTAGAGGGGTGACAAAGGTTATTTTTCAGCAACTAAATTCATGATTCTTTTTTAAATTTGGTAATGTGTGTTTCATGTAAACATGTATAAATGCACTGTTCAAACAAAAAAAATATTTTCCATTAATTATGAAACCATACTTGTTTCATGTTTTTCCATGCTAATGCCCCTGTTTTGATCCTCTCAAAGAAACTGCACAATCACAATATATTGTTGATTATTTGTTTGGTCATATATACTAAACTTCAAAGGGAATAAAAAAAGATTGTAAAATTTAGGGAAACCTCCTTCATTCTGTAATCATTACTAATGAAAACAACTTATGAAATACAAGTACCGGTAACCTAAATTCACAAATGTTAGCTAGTTTCCAAGGCAAGGTGATTTTACAATATGAATGCATTGTTTTATATGATGGTAAACTCTAATTCAAGCAAATGATTTCAAAACAATTTTCAGGCCAAAGATTTGTTCTAAGTTCTGTGTGACATCAATCACTATTCATTTTGTCATTATTAATTAATATTATTAATTCTGAATCAATAAAAATTTCCAACACAACAGCCTATTCTTAATTGTTACACCCTTCTTATTGCAGTCCATATCAAAATACTTAAAGAAAATAAGACAAAAACTAGAGGATCAAAGAAACTTGTATTGCTCACCTGGCATTTTAGCATAAAATTGATATAATGCTCCAATAATATTTGTCTTCAATGGAAAATGTGTGGGCCAAAATTTTGTTTTGCTGATGACATTTGCTGAAAATTTTTGTCAATTTGATATATTTGTAGTTCATATATTTTGCTGATAATTTTTGCTGTTTACAGTAACTACAAAATGTATACACGTAAACAATGCTAAAAATTATCATCGTTGAAGGGAATAATAATAACTCCTATTAGGAAAGGACAGAAGAGTTTGGCCATATTTCACCTTTTTTTTAGATCTTGTTTAGCTAATAGAATTTTATACTATTCAAATTTTCTCTCTATATTTTGTTTGGCTGATAGTTTTTTTTTACAATTCAAACTTTCAATCTATTATAGTTTTGAAAATAACCATGCCTCATTGAGGCAGGGCTATAAAACTAGGATATAATTTGGTGATATTTCATTACATACAGATCAGGGAGAAAGTTTAAAACTTGATAAATTCAGTTTGTATTAACTTCATATCAAGTTATGTATACATTACTAAACTGATCTAATTATCAGTATGTAAACACCAGGACAGAGGCACAATCAGGAATTTGTTATCAGAAATGCATCTTAATTATCAAATTCTTTTGCTGGAAAACCAAGTCTGACAGTTGCTTGTACAATATGAAATATATCCTTCAACTGAATTGTGTAATGCAAAATACTAAGAGAAAACACAGTACTCCATATAATAAATAACTAACTGTTAAATATTGAAAGACTTGTAGTATCTGTCAAGGTTTTATCACAAAATCAAAGTTCTCACAAATTTAAAGATGATTGGTTTCACACAATTTAGGCTTTTTGAAGTTCAACTTTGGTAACAGGTATCACTTCTTCTTCTTCTTCAAGAAATTCATCCTGAAAGAAATAAATATATTCATTAAAATAATTTCCTTTTAAGGATGTTCGCTACTCTGTTTCAAAATAACAAGCTTTTTAAAAGACTGTTGTAAATTGATAGTATATAAATAAAGGAACTAAAAAAGCAGAAAAAAATGAAGGGTCCGTGTGCTTGTTTTCGATATATAAACCATTGAAAATTTGGCAGGAAATAATTATCTCTAGACTTTTCATACATTTAACATTGGCACCCTTTTTCTTTAAAAAATTATGAAAAAAATAACAAGGATTTTATAGCATTTTCAAATATGGCTTTTTAAACTATATTTAATAAAATTATGAAAAGAAAAGTAGGGGTTAGCGGGGAAATTTTTTTAATGGCAGTACATGGATAAAACCAGAGGATTCCGAATATCTGGCAAAAATTCAAAAACAAGAGGAGCGAACATCCTTAAGCAAATACAATGAAAAACCTTTATACTGTAACACACTTAGCACATTAACGCTCCAGTTCAATGCATCATTCCTTATATTTTTATACAAAATTGGAATTCCCTCTGAAGACCGATCACCTGACATTGAGACAAGAACTTTTCAAACATAATGAACATGAATATTTTTTTTACTATATTTCATTCCTCCCCCTTTAATCTCTATTAGTAGACAAACAAAAGGTTAATTTACTAGATGTCACGCTTTAAAATGATTTCCTCCATAGTTATAATCTAACCTTAATATAATCAACTACAATGTCGTTAATTGTAAGAATGTTACACAAATAATTCAAATTTTAGAATTTAAATGATTTTTCTGATGTTTAATCTACTTACAATATCATATATAACTTTAACCATTAGTGAACAGCTAGGACACTTTGCTATATCTTCACCACTTTGTAATTCTTCCTACATAAATTAAACATATTTAACTTGAACCTTGTGTTTAAATTTGAGACAGTACAAACCTTATGTGATATTTTCTAGGTATACCTGATCATACTTCACATAACATGTGCAGATTTTCACATATGGCTATCCAATGTTTATTACAAACCTATATTTAACATTACAGAAGGTTAATAACTTATAATAGTTTTTGTAGCTCATTTTATAGTGATAAATGATAATTAGCAACAATAAAATACATGGTTGGAATAGAGTTGTGAAGACAGTGATCAGGAAGATGGGATGCGTCATTGGGGAAAACATACACAGAGCAGCCTTTTAAACAGTATATATATTTGTTGCTTTTTTTAAAAGTAGTTGTATATGTTTTTTTTTATCTATTGAATAACCAGTTATTTTAGAGTTACTGACAATGAACATACATATATGTGACGATCTTTTGTAGTGTTATTCACTTTTAGACACAAACAAAAATATTTGAAGTGTGGCAGACAGACATTAAATTGGTTAAGTTGCAGAGACAGAATTTCATATCATAAACTAATTCTATTAATAAAATCTCACAGGATAAAACTCCTGATTATCTGAAAAAGTTGTGTTCAGAATTCTGAAATTTATAAAAGAAATTTAAGATCCTTCTCAAAAAACAATTTGGTAATTATTTGGCCAAACATGAATATAATGAACAAATCTTTTGCATACAGTTCTGCAATTCTATGGAATATCTTACAAACAAAACATATTAAAAACAACATCTTTTTGTTTATTAAAATCTAAATGCTTCAAATATCTCTGTCAAGCCACACAGAGATAGATAATTAACATGAACACTATGAATGTTAATCTTATGTATATATACTGTTTGTGTGTTTTTATTGTTTATTTGTATGTACTTACTGTATGAGCATGAGGGCCCCAAGTAAGATTAGTGAAAACTAATTGGGTTACCCTCTTTAAATAAAGAATATTAATCAATTAATGTTTACTGCTATTATATTTTATTGTTCTTCCCTTTGCCTACATCTCCCTGCTTACATTTGTAGCTCTGTAATTATCATATCACTGCTTTGTGACATGTCTGAGGAGCAGACAAGTTATCAGTAAAGTCACAATGTGTCAGGAGATATTATCAAGCTTACCTTCGTCAAGCGTAAAACTGTCTTAGGGAGATGGAAAAGACCAGAAATAGTACGATAAACAGATTAACAGAGTATATATATATGCATTTAGACATCATAAAATTTCAGTCTCTCGACACAATGTGAAGCTATTTTACTTGTTTGCTACACTCACTCACCAAAAAGGTTCACATTGTGGCTTGCAGTTGATATTTTATTATATCAATCATGAATGTATAGAAAACCAAGAAATCTATACATATCCCCCTCAAGATAAAAATTAGGGAAAAAAAACAGTTCTAAATATAATAAAATGCTCCGCAGAGCGCAGCTTGATACGACCGCAGAGGTCGAACCCTGAACAGTTGGGGCAAGTATGGACACAACATTCAAGCTTGATACAGCTTTGCATTTGGATTGTGATTAAATATTTGACACAGCATAGGTTTCTGACACAGAATGAATGTGGTCTAAGAACTTAAAATTTTTAAATTGGACATTCACCTATTATGGTCCAATATCCAAAATCTAAATACATGGTTAGATTCAGCATATCAAAGAACCCCAAGAATTCAATTTTTGATGAAATCAAACAAAGTTTAATTTTGGAGCCTTTTGACCTCAATGTGGACAAAGTTGATAACGCGGCCCAAAAATCAAAAATCTAAATACATGGTTAGATTCAGCATATCAAAGAACCCCATATATTCAATTTTTGTTGAAATCAAACAAAGTTTAATTTTGGACCCCGATTTGGACCAACTTGAAAACTGGGCCCATAATCAAAAATCTAAATACATGTTTAGATTCAGCATATCAAAGAACCCTAAAAATTCAATTTTTGTTAAAATCAAACTAAGTTTAATTTTGGACCCTTTGGACCTTAATGTAGACCAATTTGAAAACAGAACCAAAAATTAAGAATCTAAATACACGGTTAGATTCGGCATATCAAAGAACCCCACTAATTCAATTTTTGATGAAATCAAACAAAGTTTAATTTTGGACCCTTTGGACCTCAATGTGGACCAATTTAAAAACGGGGCCCAAAATCCAAAAACTAAATACACGGTTAGATTCAGCATATTAAAGAACCCCAAGAATTCAAGAATAAAACCCCATTGAAATTGGTCAAGAAATAAGCAATTTATACGAAGTATCTTCTTTTGCACAATACTGTGCAATTAAATATTTCTTGCTATTGCGCAATACTGTACAATTGACAATTTCTTGCTATTGCGCAATATTGTGCTATTGGATATTTCTTGCTATTGCGCAATACTGTGCAATTGAAGATTTCTTGCTATTGCGCAATACTGTGCAATTGAAGATTTCTTGCTATTGTGCAATACTGCGCAATTGAAAATTTCTTGCTATTGCACAATACTTATTATATAATAATTTACACATCCTGTTTAGTGTGTATCTCCTACCATATCATTATTATTTGCTTTTAAATATAAATCAGAAATAACCAACTTAAAATGGAAAATTTTAAAAGAAAAAAAAAAGGAAAAAAAAAAAAATCCCCCCCCCCCCCCAAATTGTTTGAACCCCCTTATGATTCATCACCCCCAAACTCAATCCCAGCCTTCCCTTTGTGGAATGGTACCTTGCAGTACAATTTCAGAGAGATCCATACACTTGAACACAAGTTATTGTCTGGAAACTAGAAAAATGTGTTTTTTGGCCCCTTTTTGGCCCCAAATTCCTAAACGTTTAGGGCAATTACCCCCAAACTCAAACCCAGCTTTCCCTTTGTGATATGGAACCTTGTAGTACAATTTCAGAAAGATCCATACACTTACACACAAGTTATTGTCCTGAAACTAGAAAAATGCTTGTTTTTTGCCCCTTTTTGGCCCCTAATTCCTAAAATATTGAGGCAATTACCCCCATCATCAATCCCAGCCTTCCCTTTGTGGTATAGTACCTTGCAGTACAATTTCAGAGAGATCCATACACTTGAACACAAGTTATTGTCTGGAAACTAGAAAAATGCTTATTTTTGGCCCCTTTTTGGCCCCCAATTCCTAAACGTTTCGGCAATTACCCCCAAACTCAATTCCAGCTTTCCCTTTGTGATATGGAACCTTGTAGTACAATTTCAGAAAGATCCATACATTTACACACAAGTTATTGTTATGAAACTAGAAAAATGCTTGTTTTTTGCCCCTTTTTTGGCCCCTAATTCCTAAAATTTTGAGGCAATTACCCCCAAGATCAATCCCAGCATTCCTTTTGTGATATGGAACCTTGTGGTACAATGTCAGAGAGATCCATACACTAACACACAAGTTATGTCTGGAAGTTACAAAAATGCTTATTTTTGGCCCCTTTTTGGCCCCTAATTCCTTTACTGTTGGTACCATAACCCCCAAAAACAATCCCAACCTTCCTTTTGTGGTATTGAACCTTGTGGTAAAATTTCATAGAGATCCATTCACTTAAACTAAAGTAAGAGTGAGAAAACCAATGTGTCTTCGGACGACGCCGACGACGACGCCAACGTCATACCAATATACGACCACAAAAATTTTTTTGCGGTCGTATAAAAATAAGATGTGGTATGATTTCCAATGAGACAACTCTCCACAAGAGACCAAATGACACAGAATTACAGAGCTCCAGATAAGCTGCGTATTTGCGTGATCACGCAATACGAATAATTAAAAACCCAATGCAATTGCCCATTGCAGGGTTCAATAACCCAATTAATTCAAAGGAAAACCCAATTATATGCCAAAACCATGAGTTCTTAACGCTTTTATTCGCTATCGTTTGCGTGATTTACCCTTATGTGATAACAGTCGTCGCGTAAATCTTTTTTTATAATATTTATAATTGGAAATGTCCTTTCGTTCTTAAAATAGAGCCCTGCATCAAGTAGCTGTAATGGGTCCCTGTTAGTCCAAATAAGTATGACGTCTTGAAAGGCTATTATATTTTTTTTCTTTGACGCCTTACGTCGATGTAAGGCGTCAAAGAAAAAAAATATAATAGCCTTTCAAGACGTCATAATTATATGGACTAGGTCCCTGTTAGAATTTCCGTTGCTCAAAAGGTACACGTGTTTATGAAAACATTTCGATCTTCTCGGCGTTTATCCAATTAGCGTGTGACATGCTGTCATATTTTTTCGAATTGCTCGGGATTTATCATAACATACAATGAATTAAAATGTCCGATAAAAATATTGAATAGAAGCATGTTTTCGGCTTCTTTTTGATAGCTGAGGGAAAGTTATGATGATAACAAGACTCAGCTAGTGATTTTAGGAAGCGTCCATTGAACGCACGGGCGTGTTTGCGTACTTTAACGAGAACATTGCTATACACCTTATCGCTATTCCCGGCTGACCCGAGAATCTGTCCCGCTTGAACTATTGACGTCATACAACAATCACTTTTCCATTGTGGCGTCAAATATTTTGTATTATGACGTCAAAATTTTAAGGGAACCTGTGTGATGTCCATTAATGGCGGACAAATAGCGCGATAAGGTGTATAGAACGATAAACACGGGGTTTCGTCAAAAACGAAATCAGTTGGAAAAAGTGAAAGGCCAAATCAATTATGATGTGATATTTAGTTGGAAAGCATCGGAAACCAAAAGTTCTGATAAGGGACAACTTAACCCAGATTTATGTAAATTGAATTAAACAAAAACAGTTTATATATTTTTTTTTTTTCATTTTAGTTGATGAATGAATACACATATCCGTTTTTTACGTCAAATCATGCAGCTTGACACTTTCTTTGTTTTGGTCTAATTGTTCTGGATGCTTAGTTGTCTTATTGGCAAGTGCAGTATAACATTGTCATTTATTTACTTGATGTTGCAGAATTATTTGTAAATTTAAGTTGAATGTGGTCTCCATCATTAAACCACCCTATAAATCTCAAGGTTTTGGGGTATATCTTAAATCTGGGAACTACTTTTTATTTTTATTAAAAAGTAGATCTGGCAAATAGGTGAAAGGACTGGCAAAACTTTCTTACAGCACCTAAATTTCACATATATTACATGAAAATCTAAACACTTAGCCACACCTACCCCAACTATAAACTGTAGGGTGATCATATGGGATCTAGAAAGGCAATTAGTTACTGTCCAACTAGTGACACCAGCTGCAGTTTACATAAGTTTTGAGAAAATACGAAACTGACAGAACGTTTAAAACGGGACACAAATTAAACGTACAATTGCTCGTCAGTGAATAAACCAAATAAAACAGCTAAGCACATATACAAAGAAAGAAACACATTTAAGATGGAAACACATCTGGGGTTGATATTATGTGATTATAACATGCCTAAATATTCAATATTGTGTTGATGAAAAAACCCAATACATTAAGGAGCTTGGTGGTGAAAAACCCAATTTGATATTTGCTTGAGGGGTGAATTGGAATTGATAATGCAATTAAAAAACTTTATCACCCAATTACATAAAAAAAATGGTGGGTAAAAACCCCAATTTGTGAATTCTTATCTGGAGCTCTGGAATTAACAACCATAGGTCACCGGAAGGCCTTCAACAATGAGTAAAACCCATACCGCATAGTCAGCTCTGTATAAGCCCCGAAAAGACAAATGTAAAACAATTCAAACGAGAAAACTAACAGCCTGATTTATTTACAAAATAATGAACGAAAAACAAATGACATACAGCAACAAACGACAACCACTGAATTACAGGCTCCTGACTTGGGACAGGCACATACAGAATGTGGTGGGGTTAAACATGTTTGCAGGCGCCCAACCCTCCCCCTAACCTGGAACAGTGGTGTAACAGTACAACATAAGAACAAACTATAAAAATCAGTTGAAAAGGGCTCAACTCTAAACCTGTTTTATCTTTTTTTAAATGGATGGGTTACTTAGTCTAATAATTGCTTAAAATGACACATCTTTTGTTTTTTTTGCCATACATTTTAAGTGGTAAATTTTATAAGCAGTTATTATGATAAACTTTTGCAGCTAAAGTCCAGACGCTTATTTTTTTGAATATTTTGTATAGAATCTATTGGCATGAATCTTCGCTAACCAAGGGTTAAGATCCAGTCCGTAGGGGACTGGATCGTAACCCTTGGCTAGTGAAGATGATTGGCGTGTAGCAGAAATTCTTAAAGGCCCATTAGAAACTTTACAAGCCTGAGCTGGTGGGCATGTGGTCAAGTGTGAAGACTGTATGACGATCAATCAACTATACATTAAGATATTGTGAGAAAAACAAGAGGCTCTCAAGAGCCTGTGTCGCTCACCTGACTCTACTTTGGTTTTAGAAATCATATAAAGATATATAAAAATCATAACAGATACCCAAATAATGATTGAGGCCAAATTTGGTTTAATATTGGTCCCTTTATTTAATAAAATATCCTGGTGGCCATCTTGAACAGTAAATCGGCAACAAAGTAGCAACACTTGGTCAGCACCTCATAAGGAACATTCATGCCATGTTTGGTTTCATTCCATTCAATCGTTTTCTAAAAGAAGACATTTGTATGTATTTCCCATAAGGTCCTATGTTAAACTAAGTCCCCCGCTGTTGGCCATCTTTGATAATGAACCGACTGCAAAGTAACAACATTTGATCAGCACCTCATAAGGAACATTCATGCCATGTTTGGTTAATTTCATTCCATTCAGTGGTTCTCTTAAAGAAGACATTTGTATGTATTTCCCATAAGGTCCTATGTTAAATTAAGTACCCGCTGTCTGCCATCTTGGATGATGTTCCAACTGCAAAGTAACAACATTTGGTCAGCACCTCATAAGGAACATTCATGCCATGTTTGGTTTCATTCCATTCAGTCGTTTTCTAAAAGAAGACATTTGTATGTATTTCCCATAAGGTCCTATGTTAAACTAAGTCCCCCGCTGTTGGCCATCTTGGATAATGAACCGACTGCAAAGTAACAACACTTGATCAGCATCTCATAAAGAACATTCATGCCATGTTTGGTTTCATTCCATTCACTGGTTCTCTAAAAGAAGATATTTGTATGTCTTGCCCATAGGGTCCTATGTTAAATTAAGTCCCCTGCTGTCGGCTCATTGGACTGACTGCAAAGTAACAACACTTGGTCAGCACCTCATAAGGAACATTCATGTCATGTTTTGTTTCATTCCATTCAATGGTTCTCTAAAAGAAGACATTTGTATGTATTTCCCATAGGGTTCTATGTTAAACTAAGTCTCCTGCTGGCGGCCATCTTGGATGATGGACCGACTGCAAAGTAACAACACTTGGTCAGCACCTCATAAGGAATATTCATGCCATGTTTTGTGTCATTCCATTCAGTGGTTCTCTAAAAGAAGACATTTGTATGTATGTCCCATAGGGTGCTATGTTAAACTAATTCCCCGCTGGCGGCCATCTTGGATGATGGACCGACTGCAAAGTAACAAAACTTGGTCAGCACCTCATAAGGAACATTCATGCCATGTTTGGTTTCATTCCATTCAGTGGTTCTCTAGAAGTTCAAAATGTAAAAAGTTAACGATGACGACGCCAGAGGCCAAGTGATGAGAAAAGCTCACTGAACATAACTGATACAGTGAGACTGACAGATTTATATACAATAATACAGGGATAAGTAAGTCTTATAAAAACTAGTTCCTTGATTAAAATGATAATATGTCATGTAAGTATATAATGATGCCCTTAATGTATCTTTTGACATAATGAAGCTGCATATTTCTATTTTCTGTATTGTGATTATCATCTAACATGTCTAAGAGCTCATGAGATGTTCCGGGGACACAGTTATCGTCCTTTGATTTTCATTGTCTACAAATAGAGTCCCTAGTGTGGACAGTGTATAATTTGCAAATTTTTTTCATACATGTACATTTGTACACTTTCCAAATTTATTTCTTTATATTTTAGGCATAAAACAGTAAGTCATGTAAGTAGGGGGATGAAATTACATGTTAAAAAAAAATTGGGGCATGAATTTTAAGGTAAAGTAGTGATTTGGTCCAGTTTGAAAAGGTCAAAAATTAGTATGTCTAAAGCTGTCAAACTCAATTACAGGCCCCCTTTACATAAAATTATCCATACATGTATGGTAGACAGTGGGATTGTATTTCACAAGCTTATGTGAAATTTTAACCGGAAAGGATTTTCTGTAAAATACTTTCAATATAAGATCGAAAGAATTTCACTCCTCTGGAAGATGAAATACCATGTCTGGAAACTAAGAAATAAACCGTTACATACACTTAAAGAGATTCGTATATAATTTTCTTGGCTTTGTGACTTCACCCTTTTTAAATGCTGGTGCTATATTCGCGTGTTTCCAGTCTTTTGGTGTTTGGACAGTTTTTAATGACTTAGTGAAAATGCTTGTTAAGATCGGTGCTATCTGTGTTCTTAGTTCTTGTTGATAACAAAAATCAGCCTTCTCTTGTTTTCATTTTAATACCAGCTGTTTACCTTTGTTATTTGAAATTTGTCGCCGCAAGGGCAAGGATAATAATATGTTTCTGTGTCTTCGTCGTATTCAAAATCTTCAATTTCAACTTCGTCGTGATATATTGACATTTTCGAGAAATTTTACAAAATGTTGCACATGCATTTCTTCAACCGGAAAAGAGTGGATAATTATAACATCGGGAACAAATCGGTTAAGTTATGTGTGTGTTCCGGAAATTAAGTACACTTTAGCTTCAAGAAAATAGCTTGATTAAATTTATTAAACAGTCCAAATTTACTTAAGAACTGCTCATGAGAATTATAGTAAAAAAGTATGTTGTCCATGAACAAATCTCAATTTAATATCAAAGGCACTTGTCTCAGAATCTTTATTTACCTTTGCTGAGATAAATAACAAAACTGACTTCTAGACGGCGTATGGCGGGTGTCATTTCACGAAAATGCAACTGGTTGAGTACCTTGTGTTATATCAGAGACATATATATACATGTGTATATATGTCTCTGGTTATATATAGGTATACAAAAAATGAGACAAGTGCCTGTGTATACTGTCCCAGAAAAAAAACTGCGTGACAGCTTAATATGAAATGAGTAAACCTCATCTTATATTTGATACAGTATTGAAACACTCATCATTTTAAACTGAGACTTCTATGACACATCGCAAGAACATAATATAATTGTTTGGAAATGATGGAACATTTGCATGGTCAACTAGTCGAGGACCGACCATTCATCTTGTGTGTGTGTTTGTGTTTGGGAGGGGGGAATATTTCTTCTCCGCAATTTTTTTTCCAGGCTACTTGAAAAAAAAAACATTTTTCAACTTCATACAAGAGCAAAAAATTATTTAAGAAACGTCTCTTCTGGAACACTTTATTATTTATTTTGGTTCAAGATGTTTGACTGAAATCAACATCTGATACCCTCCCCCCCACACCCCGAAAAAAACGAACAAAAAAGAATAAAAAACAACAAAAAGGATGGATGGTCGTCGCCTTAGTATACATGTAATTTAGTGTAAACTGGATTTAAATACTGTGTACTAAGGTCATACATAGTTTATCATTTACTTATGATCATGTCTTTACATTGTTAACCTAATACTTATCCCTTTAAAAATTAGAAGCTCATGTCAAAATATAAAATTCAGGATCCTATAAATACCTAGTTGAACAGTTATTGTATGTAAAAATCTTTAATAATGATAACTAGACATAACAGCAAGGTTACAAAATTCTTTTGATAAGTAATATATATATTCTGCAATTATTCATATTTCAAAACGTTATCGAAATATACCCAGCTGCTAAATGTCCATTTAAAGACCAAACAGCCTATTCAGTTCTACCAGTGATTTTTCCTTAAAATTTTGTGTGAAGGTATTTCATGTTTTGAGGAACAAAATATGATAAAAAAAATTGGGGGTCACCGACTTAGTTTTGTCACTATAGCAACCTCAGTTTCGTGTTTTCCCGAATATTAACATGATATTTGCTTGTTATTTAAACTCTCAAAAAATACCATTATATCAAACCTACAAGCATAATTCTTGTTTCATGTTAAAGAGTAGACTTGTGTCTATCAAATACAGGTTCAAGACTTTAAGACTCTTATTGTTTTGATCTGAAAAAATATGATTTATTTCATTCCCGCCAAAAATAAAACGCAAGAATGAAAAACGTTTCAAGTATTAAAAAATATCTACCAGTGATTTTTTCATAAAAATTTCAAGAAAGAAAGTGCCATGTGTACTCTTCAAAATAAAGCAAAAAAATGTATATGTCACCGACCTTTCAAAAAAGTTATGATTAATTTTCATGTTTTTTTCTCGTTCGTTTTGAAGAAAAGAGTTGTCGTTCTTCAGAACATTGAATCTGACGTCATAGTACAAGTTTTCCTTGTTGTCGCACGGTTTGAAAAAACATTGCAAATTGGACGTTTGAAACCCACATTTAAATTTTTAAGAATCAAGAATAACAACTATATTCACCTACTTTATTATCCGGTAATACAAGCGATCACATTTATGTATCAGTATCAGATCTCATGATGTTGTTGCCGCACAAAATTAACCTTCAGAAACACCATCCGTCGGAATGAAAAATTGTTCGAAATAACCTTTTACGACGCTTTAGAAAGGAAAGTCTGTTTTTGTCCTCTCCATCTCATTAGCAAAATCATTGAAAATAAAAAGAGAAATGAAAGATGATTACTTACAGACTATTTGACTATATTAGACTAGATGTGTGGGTTTTTTTGTCGCGTCAATTTCAGAACTTCGCCCTAGCGCACACTTTCGCTACTATTGACAGACGGACAGACATTAGCACGGACGGACTTCTTTATACCATTATGTGTCCCGACTAAGACGAGCGTATACAAATTATTCCATCTAGTTTGTGGATTCATTATTTCTTCAAATATTTAAAATATAAGAAAATTTAAATTATAGGTATAATATATGAATTAAAGTTTTTGATTCCAAAACGTTTTACATCCATTTAACCTATCATAAAATACGATCCCCGTTATTACTACCTCACGTGTTTTGAATAAACGAGACAGTAAATATAAAATACAAATAAGTTTTTAATTCAAAAATAGATTTAGAATCTAAGAAATAATTTTCCGTTGAAAACTATAAAGTATTTCTCAAAACAGGATGAAATATTATGAATCTAAATAGCTCACTTTGGAAATAAAAACAAAGACAAGGTTGTATGTATAGCCGGATTGCCGGCATTGAAAATCGAAATTTATTTTCAATCTTTCCGGTCATTGTAGCTTTTTGAAAGTGAGAAATTTTATGTTGGATCTTATTCTTGAAGCAATTGTTTTTGTCATAAGTTAAATTTACAACAAGTTTAGTTTTAAAAACCGTAAATTTTTATTTTAATTCACATTCACTCAGTATATTAATTTCTTATATTTTTATCATTTCTCCTTGAGACAATTTGAAATGAAACAAAAGACAAAATACAATGTACCTTTATCATTTTTATTTTTACTATAAGATTTTGTCAATTAAGCAGTATAGATAAAATTTAACTTCATTGCAAGATCACCATTAATTTACGAGAATCTTAAAGAAATAAGTTAATCTCATCATGCATACGTTGCCAGTATATCGAAACTTCTAGAAAGTATTGTTTATCGGCCTAACCTTCTGAAAACTCAGTTTTGAAAATCACATATTAAGTTAAAATTCTAAGCGTAAGTCATATAAATATACCAGTGTAAAGTTACACGGGCGTACGAGATTTGCGCCGATTTAAAAAAAATTTCGATCTTTAATTTGCGCCGATTTGATTCTTTCATTAGCGCCTATTTTATTTTTTTTATCACTAGCCCCGATTCTTTATTTGCTATACGAGTAAATACATGTACATGCAGTAAACCTAGAATGTATATTGCATGGTAATATATGGATATAAATAGTGTTCCCTTATGTTTAAGATAATTTTGGTCATACTGTTCGAGAACTTCGTTTTTACACGAGAAAGAAAAGATGGATTTCGTTATTGGCAAGTACAACAAGTATAGAAAAGATAAAATGACAAGAAAGAATTATATATCAGATGTGTGGCATATAAATTCTCGGCAAGATAATAATTCATTGTACTAGTATTACATTTTTATGGATTTTATTGTGGTGCTTTGAAATGCTGTAAATAGAATTTTACTCCGTGATTTTAGTGGATGTAAACAGAGTGCACAGATATCTTTTAAATTGACTTATCCTTCTCGAAATTCTACTCCCACCTCCCCTTTGTGAGCAGGGGACAACAGTTATATACATGTTATAATTGACAATTCATAACATATGTACAACTGGCTAACGGAAGAGGTTTACATGATAAATAAAAAAATAACTTTCACCTATAATATACCTGTACACAATCGGCGCAAATGAAATACAAAATCGGCGTAAGTGAAAGAAAAAAAGTGAAATGCAGATCGGCGCAAATGCAAAAAGCCGAGTTCAAAATTTATATTTTTACTATTATTTTTTTTTGAACGGAGGTTACAGATAGTGTAGTATCTTTTGTGTCCATTTGTGTTTAATTTCCACTAGGTATCAGTGCGACGCTTAATTCCACTTTTCTTGGAAGACGTAGTTTTAAGCGTACACCATGTTGGAATCCGTGAAAAACGCGAAATAGGACGTTATAATTTGACGTTTTTTTTCATGGCTAGAAACAACGTCATAGAGCTTTTATGTCACTACCAAATTGCGTTAGTTGATGCGCATCAACAATAGGCTGTTTGGTCTTTAAGGAAAATTCTATTTAATTCTTGTAATGATATTAAAATTATTGGTTTTATGAATATGAATTTCTTCAAAATTTCAAATTATTACGACTTTGAAAAGATATTTAAATTTTCGCACTCATGCTAATAAAACCCCGAAACTAAACATATTATCAGGATGCAAATAAGATTCATCCCTTTCAAAATAATAACCCTACTGTGAGAAATAGAAAAGATTTCCACAGTTAAGTGAATAGAGAGAAAAACCAGTTATTCAAATATGTCCTGTCTTTAACCCCTACAGCTTCAAAATAACGGGTAATTTCCTCTGGGGACATTGACCGGCATTTTCCCGGTGATAATCGATTCCGTAATACCCGGGGTATAGTAATATACATTTTGTAATGCGATTTATATTTACGCAACCAAGTGCTAGTTATGCGGATTAAAATCGTATAAACTGACAGTGAATCATTTACAAAAATTCACCAACTGTAACACTAATGAAAACTTTTGAAGAAGATACGTGAAATTATATATACTAGTTTAACCTCTCTACATCAAGGAAGAAGTTTTTAATGTCCAAAACTTGAAGAAGAAATGTTTCAAAACGATCAGATTCAGAAGATTTAGAGGTAAGTGCATTATTATGTGCAGTGCAAAGTCAAGTAATCTCTATCTGAATCAAATTATTTTGAAATGTATGAATTTGCAACATAATAGTTCACAGCGTAAGTTATTGGGAAAACAGACGGAATAACTATAGTACCAATTTTTAGGATAATTGATACGTCAAAATAGTAAAACTCTTCATTTCTTTCCAAAATAACGTTAATCGTATTGATAAATTATATATATATATATATATATATATATATATATAGGAAGATATATGTTTATCCTTTAGTACATATCAAAAATTCTTAAAATTACTGTATAATTAATACTATATATATATGTATATGCTCGGAAACGGGCCCTTCAATTGGATTCAATAAATATTCTCATTCTTATTCTTATTAAAATGTTATTTTTGATGTCAATGTGACCTCACTAAAACAGAGAGAACTGAGCAATCACACTACAAGCAAAAAAACAAGATAAATCTGTGGCAAAAAGAGAAACATTCGATTAGTTCACAAACAACAGATTGACCAAAAGAAAACAACTCCAAAAAAACCGCGACGAACTCATGTGCTACGGAGATGTAAGCAAGCCCAGTTCCACAAAACACATCCGTTGTATTGACAATAAAAAATGTTTAATTGGTGATGCCGTAAACAAATAGTGGTCTTAAATAAGAATTTTGGTCAACCCGGCCTACTTCATTAGCCGACCAAATGTCAGTGTTATAAAAATTGGGAGAATATACATAGTAACAATAAAAACCATTTATAAGTAGAAGAAAACACAGACAACACCCTGTCCTCCCAAAAAAACGTTATTTTTTTTCTCAAAACACCATACAGAAGAATAATGTTCAGCAACACGAAAACCTTCAGAAACCGGGGTAAACTCGTGTGCTCCAGAAGGGTAAACAGGTCCTGCTCCACTACTGGCACCCGTTGTGTTGCTCTTGGCAAGTATAATTTAATCATCCCTCTTCCTTTTGTGACATCATCGATTTGATCCCTATGGCCATGTTACTACGGGGGACCTCAATATCGTTCAAGACCGAGAGTTTAAAAACTTTTTAAATATCGTCCTCCATCTTAGGGAGCTACCATTTGATTTTTATGGGGGGCTAGGATGAAAAATTTTGTCCTGCCTTTTTAGCTCACCGGGGCCCGAAGGGCCCCATGTGAGCTTATGCCATCACTTGGCGTCCGTCGTCGTCCGTCGTCTGTCGTCGTAAACTATTTAAAAAATCTTCTCCTCTGAAACTACTTGGCCAAATACCTTCAAACTTTAACTAAATGTTTCTTAGGGTATCTAGTTTATAAATTGTATCCGAAGTATTGATCCATCGACAAAAATGGCCGCCATGGCTAAAAATAGAACATAGGGGTCAAATGCAGTTTTTGGCTTATATCTCAAAAACTAAAGCTTTTAGAGCAAATCTGACATTGGGTAAAATTGTTCAATTGGTCTAGATCTATCAGCTCTGAAATTTGCAGACGAATCGAACAACCCATTGTTGGGTTGCTGCCACCGAATTTGTAGTTTTAACAAAATTTTGCAGTTTTTTGTTATTATTTTGAATATTATTATAGATATATATAAACTGTAAGCAGCAATAATGTTCAGCAAAGTAAGATCTACAAAAAAGTTAATATGACCATAATTGTCAATTGACCCCTTAAGGAGTTATTGCCCTTTAAAGACAATTTTACACAATTTGTTCATCAAGTTTGCTAACATTCAAAAATCTTTTCTGAAACTACTGAGCCAATTACCTTCAAACTTTAACTAAATGTTCCTTAGGGTATCATGTTTATAAATTGTATCCGAAGTTTGTATCCATCGACAAACATGGCTGCCATGGCTAAAAATAGAACATAAGGGTCAAATGCAGTTTTTGGCTTATATCTCAAAAACTAAATCTTTTAGAGCAAATGTGACATGGGGTAAAATTGTTTAATTGGTCAAGATCTATCGACCCTGAAATCATCAGACGAATCGAACAACCCATTGCTGGGTTGCTGCCACCGAATTGGTAGTTTTAGCAAAATTTTGCAGTTTTTTGTTATTATTTTGAATATTATTATAGATATATATAAACTGTAAGCAGCAATAATGTTCAGCAAAGTAAGATCTACAAAAAAGTTATTATGACCAAAATTGTCAATTGACCCTTTAAGGAGTTATTGCCCTTTAAAGAAATATTACACAATTTGTTCATCAAGTTTGCTAACATTTAAAAATCTTCTCCTCAGAAATACAGGTGAGCGATTCAGGCTCTTGAGAGCCTCTTGTTATTTTTCCCTCTATTCGGTCCTGCCTTTTTTTTTTAGTTTATCCTGACTTTTTTTTACATAAATTGTCATCCTGCCTTTTTTTTTGGCAAATAATCTCATTCTGCCTTTTTTTTTACTCAAAACTCCTGTCCTGCCTATTTTTTTCAAATTTCATCCTTTTATTGGTATTAATATTGACTTTGTTATCAGTAAATTAAAAGCAAACTAAATATTATTTTTATATACATATGCACATTCATGCCTTTACAATCTGTCGATACCTGTATCTTGGCATTGCACAAGGTCATGTTTTTCTCTGACTGTTAATGACGTCTTTACACTAAATCCATTGTACTGATTGATATTTTAGTCTTAGATGCATGATTTTTTTATTAGTTGTTATTGGCTTTGAACTAGCTGTCAGTAACTGCGAGTACTCTCAGGTCCGTACTTAGTGTCTTTTTATTGTGTTGATGTATAAGTACCCTGCCACGTCAACTTTGTTACTTGTTTTTGTGCTTTGTATCTATCTGATGAGTTAACTTCGGCCCTTTTCAACTGATTTTTATAGTTTGTTCATATGTACTGTTACACCATTGTACCAGGTTAGGAGGAGGGTTGGGCGCCCGCTAACATGTTTAACCCTGCCATATTCTGTGTGTGCCTGTCCCAAGTCAGGAGCCTGTAATTCAGTGGTTGTCTCTTTTGCTGTATATCATATTTGTTTTTCGTTCATTATTTTGTACATAAATCAGGCCGTTAGTTTTCTCGTTTGAAATGTTTTACATTTGCCATTTCGGGGCCTTTTATGGCTGACTATGCGGTATGGGTTTTACTCATTTTTGAAGGCCGTACGGTGATCTATAGTTGTTAATTTCTGTGTCATTTGGTCTCTTGTGGAGAGTTGTCTCATTGGCAATCATACCACATCTTCTTATTTTTATAATTTTTATTTCTAGAATAAGAAACAAACTTCAAGTACTCGCAAAGCGGTTTGTGTTTGTACCGGCCGACAAAGCAGCCAACAATTTGGTGGTGGTATGCCGTAAATACTACACGGACGTTCTTAAGAATGAAATTTTATATTCTTCTACATTCAAGTCCGTGCGCTCCACAGAGAGTCATATAGTAAACAATCATATCATAACAACATCACAGCTTAAGGCCTCTTCTGAACATTTGAAGGTCCCTACTATGTATTGGTTACCTAAACTACACAAAAACCAGTAAAATATCGTTTCATCTCGGCCTCTAGTAAGTGTTCTACAACTAATCTTTCAGTGTTTTTAACTAGTTCCTTAATTACTATCAAGGAACTTATTTTTAACTTTTGTTAATAAACATATGAAAATAGTGGAATTAACTATTTTTGGAGTGTAAAAAAATCTTTGGATGTTTTAGATAAATTACGTGCTTTTGAAGGTCCTTATGATTCTGTTGACAGTTTTGACTGTTCAACTTTTTACACTACACTGCCACACAATCTTATCAAACAAAAGTTTTTCTATTTGATTAAATGGTCGTTTGGTAAGTCTGAATGCAAATATATTTGCTGCAACTCATTTAAAGCCTTCTTCTCTAATGAGTAAGGTAAATATGCTAGATATACTTACTGGAGGTGTGCTGAGATGATTCAAGCTGTTAATTTTTTCTCCTTGACAATATTTATGTACGTTTCGGCAATAAAGTATATCGACATGTTGTAGGTATTCCTATAGGCACCAATTGCGCCCCTTTAATAACAGACTTGTTCTTGTACTGTTATGAATCACAGTTTATGACCAAATTCAGTAAAGACCCGTCTTAATTGCATTTAATTGATAAATTCAACAACACTACCGTTATCTTGATGATATTTTTTCGTTAAATAATCAAGAATATACTGCCGAAATTTACCCAAAGGAACTTACTTTAAATAAATCAAATATAATTGGTAATAACTGTCCTTTCCTAGATTTAGATATTTTAGTTTTACACGGGAAAGTACTCTACACTAAAATTTACGACAAAAGGGACGATTATTTGTTCCCTGTTGTTAATTTTCCTTTTTTTTGGACGGTGATGTTCCTTTGGCACCATCTTACGGTGTTTACATATCACAACTCGTTCGCAATGCCCGTGTCTGTTGTGACGGTTTGGATTTCAATGAACGTAATCTATGTATAACTGGTAAATTATTGAGTCTGGGGTTTCGTTACCACAAATTACTTAAAACCTTTACTAAATTCTTCCATAGATATATTAGTATTTGGTTTGGAAGTTTGGTTGTACCTTATTTTTAACTGGATAGCACATTCTAATTTTTACGGAGATGTTGATTACCGATCCCGGAAATTTAGATACGATCCGGGTAAACTTATCGATCCTTTAAATAAACTTATTCTTAAAGGTTACCGATTCAACTCTATAATTAGATCTTTGAATATTGTTTTATTGTCATTAATATTGATTTTGTTATCAGTAAATTAAAATCAAACTAAATACTTTTTTTATATACATATATGCACATTCATGGCTCTACAATCTGTCGATACCTGTATCTTGGCATTGCACACGGTCATGTTTTTCTCTGACTGTTAATGACGTCTTTACACTAAATCCATTGGATGTTGGATTTGTACTGATTGATATTTTAGTCTTAGATGATTTTTTTATTAGTTGTTATTGGCTTTGAACTAGCAGTCAGTAACTGCGAGTACTCTCAGATCTGTACTTAGTGTCTTTTTGTTGTGGGGATGTATAAGTTCCCTGCCACCTCCACTCTGTGTTTTTGTTACTTGTTTTTATGCTTTGTATATCGATCTGATGAGTTAAGCCTTTTTCAACTGATTTTTATAGTTTGTTCATATGTTCTACTGTTACACCACTGCCCCAAGTAAGGGGAGGGTTGGGTGCCCGCTAACATGTTTAACCCCGCCACATTCTATATGTGCCTGTCCCGTCAGGAACCTGTAATTCAGTGGTTGCCGTTTGTTGCTGTATATCATACTTGTTTTTCGTTCATTATTTTGTACATAAATCAGGCCGTTAGTTTTCTCGTATGAATTGTTTTACATTTGTCATTTTGGGGCCTTTTATAGCTGACTATGCGGTATGGGTTTTACTCATTGTTGAGGGCCGTACGGTGATCTATAGTTGTTGATTTCTGTGTCATTTGGTCCCTTGTGGAGAGTTGTCCAATTGGCAATCATATCACATCTTCTTATTTTTATATCTATATAATATCAATGTTTTAAGATCGTTACAGGGAATAACAATGTTTACCATGTGCTATACTAAATTACTAATCTGCTAAGCTATTCAGTAATCAGAATTTCAGTATGCCTTCAGGATGACAATCTCTCAATAGTCCTATAAAATATGCCAATCGGGATACCGATATGTCTATGTAGTTAGGTATATCACATCATAGTTACAACGTCGAATGATCGCTTTGGTATTTGGTTTAAAACGCAAATACAGAGGCCGTTTTATCTTTTTAAACGCATGCATTTTGGTTTAAAATTTCAGTATTTTTTAAGACTTAAGTTTAGCCATTTTAACATATCATAATACGCAAAGTTTGTTTGTAATTCAGTTTTTAATATAAATCCTCAAATATAATCACAAAAATAACTGAAGCAGCACTAATTGTTGCGTTAGATATAAAGTTAAATTGATTGAGTTTCTGTATTAAAGCCGTTTTATGACTTACATCATCATCAGTGTACGGCAAAAGTACAAATATGTAATTACTCAATAAATGACAATAAGTACACTATATATACTGTTGAAGAAGTTTAAATACTGTCAAGTTGTTTATTGTTCTTAATATTTTCAGAAAGTCATCACACCATTTTTCATATTCAATAAAACAAATATTTCAGTGACATATGTACCAGTGTTGAACTTAATGACCTGGATAGTGAAAGGCAACTTATTGAAAAAAGTCAGACCGTATCAGGGTTGGTCTTGACACTTATTTTAGTCAGCATAACTGGGTTTAGTATCAACAATACATTGTATTATGAATATTTCTTAAAGAAAGCAAAATTCTTTTATTTGCTACATGTTCGTGTTCGTATAAACACTGGTTCTACGTTGCACTATCTGATTCAAACAACTTTTACACCTTTTCCAGATTCTTGGAGCATGGACCCCAATTTTTGTATCGATTCTGTGCTGCAGATTTTTTCTAAAAATCTTTTGACTATAATTGAAGTTATTATTTCTTTTAAACATGTTCTTGTTCGTGTAAAGTTTTATTTAAATATCGTTAGATGAAACACAGTAATCGAAAAAGATATATATGCCAATACTGAATACATTACGTAACCCTGTGTCCGGTTTATATCGCCAGGCTCCCAACTAGGCTAGGATTATTCTGCACCATTACTGACTTGTATTAAATGGAGCAAAAGTGAATTCGTTATAGAATAATGCCGTGTATGCCCATGGAATAAATTTCACGCCTATAAAGAACAAATATCTCCCACATTCGGCGCGTGAAGAGAAACTTATTTCATTCTAGAAATTTAATTCAAACATGTGTCTGTTCAAAAATCAGTCTTGAATTGTGTTTAAAAAAATGTGTTTGCCTTAGATGTTAACTTAAACTTTTATATTTCGAACCTTCTAAATGCATTTATGACCAATTTCTCGTTTGATTTGTTTCTTATTTTTTCATGTCGAGCCTTTGATAATTGACATTATACATGGGTCTTTGCTCATTGTTGAAAGCCGTACGGTTACCATGAGATGCTTGCACACACATGTCATTTGGACTCTGATGGATAGTTGTCTCATTGGCAATCATACCATATCTCCTTCTTTTTATATTCAGATAAACAGGTGATTTTTTATAACACTGAATAATAATTTATGTCAAAATAAGATGAAAAGAATCAAATTGAATTACCTCCCTTACTCCAAAATTTAACATGCGTGTTAAATGCAAGTGTGATGAAAACATTATTGCGTTTGAAGATCATTAACCGTAGGTTCACTTCCAGTATCCAGACTGATAACCTTTTTATAGACGGATAATTTCGCTTTGATGAGGCAAAAAGAAAAAAAATCATATACACTGCGTTTGGGATAAAGGTTAAAAAAAGAAAAGTCCCCTTTCTTCTGCTATTGTTGGTATAATATTCGTTTTGGCAAGACCTCTATTTCAATCTCCTTTCCTTTGCATGTATTTTGCTTATTTCGTCAACCAGTGAGCTTGAAATGGATGTTTTCCTTGAGAATCTGTGTTCACCTGAAGAGGTATCACAACATATCGAATGATATCGAATGATATGATAAATGCGCTCAGTCGTAATGAAGTCGCATACTAACTGAACTTTTTCACAGAATTTTTATAAAATAAACGTTTCTTGCACAAAAAAATAGAAATAAAACAACTACATTTAAAACAGATTCCATTCTTGTCTTGTATCACAGTAGAGAATAGACTTATCACAAGCTTACATTCTTAAGCTATACATTGGCAGGTCCAGATGTGTTTAGGTTTGGTCCCCTTTCCGTGGAATTTGGAATGAAACACCCTTTTCTCAAGTGGAACGCAATAGAACCCTCCCTTTGAAAATTTTCTAGAGCCACCATAAACAACAATTTATATATAGAACTGATATCATCATCTTTCTTAAGGTACGTACATGCAAAGATATTTCAGGGGATTTTTAAAACACATCCAGGATTGTAAATAACTAGCTGGGTATTTGGTCGGAATGTAATTCTACACTGTCAATTATTGACATTTAATGATCAATTTTCAACTTGTTAAACAATCGAAAGATACAGTATCTTTATAAGTACTGATTAAATATTTGTGACTTGTAAATCACACAATCATTACTATGTTCATAACACTAGTCATATCAATTGCTTCTATTACCATACAAAAGACGGGTATTTACATTCAACGAAGAACAGCTCTTTGTTATCCTTAATTTGGTTACACCCATATCTTCAAACCTAAAAAATGTTAATCTTAATATAAAGAACAGTTTGATAGTGTAAACAATTTCAATCGTTGCTAATACAAATAATAATTATACACAAAAAATAATACACAGAAGATTATGATACTGACCATTTGGCGTAAAATAGTGTTTTTCAATACAACGAGCGTCATATTGGCTTACTATTTTCCTTTCTGATTCGTCAAACCAAGTTTTCAAGATGCTGTGTCAGCTTAATAGTAAAAATATTATATACAATATATAACCCAACGTCTCGGTAAAAGCGGAAGCTATATAACAGTGGCGTATTCATATCGGGCGTAGAGTGCATTTTACAGAAAAAATACACGTATCAAATGCATGAACTATGTGCCTGTCCCAAGTCGGGAGTCTGTAATAGAGTGGTTGTCTTTTTTGCTGTTTCTCATACTTGTTTTTCGTTTGTTATTTTGTATAGTTTGTTCCTGTGTTGTGTCGTTACACCACTGTCCCAGGTTAGGAGAGGGTTGGCGCCTTCAAACATGTCTAACCCCACCACATTCTTTATGTGCCTATTCTAACTCAGGAGCCTGTAGTTCAGTGATTGTCGGTGGTTCATGTCTGTCATATTTGGTTTCTTTTTCAAAAATTGTTTTATTATAAATTAGGCCGTTAGTTTACTCAATTGAAATGTTTAATATTTTTCATGTCTTGTCCTTTTATAGTCGATTTTACGGTTGCTGAAGGCTGTACGGATATCTATAATTGCTTACATTCACTTTCTTTGGGGGATAGTTGTCTCATTGGCAATCAGAAAGTGAGTCTATATTGCAGTAATGTAATAGAAGAATTCAATGAGGAAAAAAAAAAGCGTGGCCAAAAAACAACAAAGATTTTAAAGTAGCCAACTAAGTTATTGTCTATAATATACACAATGTATACATATTAATACATAGCCTTTTCACTATCGGCCCGGGTATCATCCCGATACCCCATGTCTCCCCGAGACGTTAGTCGAAGGCTGATATGGGCCAAGGGATGATACCCGGGCCTGTATTGAAAAGGACATGTATTAATCTTTTTATCATACACTACCGATGTACGAACACACCAGGCTGATAACCCCATAACCTCATATCATCCCGAGCACGTGACGTCACATAGGTCTGATATGGAATATTAGCCTTGTTGTTAATTTATGGCTAGTTTAATTTCGCTAGTTACACATGATTTGCAAAAACTATCATATTGATGCTAAGTTTAAGATAAATAAGTATTAACAATGTGCCATCTTCTGTTGTCATCATTCATCGACGACTTGTATTTGCGTTCTTGGTTTAGTTTTGATAAAATTGTGTCTGTCATTTTGAAAATATAATAATTCAATAAAAAATGGATTCCTCACAAACTCTTTTCTTACCTCATTTAGTACGTTTTCGTTCTTTTCGATGTATACAAGAATATCTAACCGTCTCTATACAGGTAACAGCTAATGTATTATTTGAAGACGATTGAGTAAAAAATAAAAAGAAGCTCAATTTATATAATATGACCTCTGTCTCGGATGTTTCTGTGCATGTAACCAACCGAAAATTTAGTTTTTTATGTCTAACGTAAAGTCAATACTATCTTGAATACACAATGTGTAATAACACTACGAGATTCGAATATAAAGATAAAAAACAAGTTAAATACACTACATAGGCTCGAAGAAGTAATAATCTACGTTATTTACAGCCCTCTACTTGACACAGCACAAGAAGTCATCCAGAATAATTCTCAACCAGATAACACGACAGTCAAGGCCCATGTTTCTCTCATGACATTGCATTTTTTTTATGTTTTGACAAGTTTATATCTCTACCCTTAACACAGTGGCATTGAAAAATCCAACAGATTTCAAAGGAATAATAGAATAGAGACCTTGTTTGACAGTACTTCCGACACATCAGTTACGGATAAGTATAATTACCCCTTCAAAAGTGATGCTTGTTTCTTGAACTTTGGTACTAAAAAGAGGCATGATACAAGATAATTTGTGTCACAGAGATTTCAATGTACAGTACTAAAATATTAAAATATCAAACGTAACTTTGATTTAAGGAAAATATTTTTGAGTTATAATTTGATTGATTCGGCCGTATGACTTATAATTTGATTGATTCGCCCGTATGAGTTATAGTTTGATTGATTCGGCCATATGAGTTATAATTTGATTGATTCGCCCGTATGAGTTATAATTTGATTGATTCGGCCATATGAGTTATAATTTGATTGATTCGCCCGTATGAGTTATAATTAGATTCGGCCATATGAGTTACAATTTAATTGATTTGGCCATATGAGTTATAATTTGATTGATTCGGCCATATGAGTTATATTTATTTGTTCTCGGTCAATAGTTTTTTTTTACATGTCTCTTATATGTCCGTTAATAAATTTTGAAATTATTAAGGTACTTAGGTTTCAACTGTATCTGGTAAAGTTGACCTTAGATAGATTTGGATATTTTTAGGTCCTTTTTGGTAGTATAGCTCTTCAACTGTTTCGATTCTTATACATCCTTGGCTTTCAAATATTCCACCTGCTCATTCATGAATTTAGAACAGACTCGAACTTCCTGTTTTAATGAGCATGTTGTACTAAGTATTTATAGTGGCTACCAGCTAGTATAATTGACTAACAGTCTCCATAGTTAAAAAACTAATATTACCTAATATTTCTGTAGCGTTATTTCATATTTTAAAAAGTTATTTAACAGTACATCGACGAAGGACGACCTTCTTCTTTACCTCAACATTTTTTACAAGACACGATTTCAAAAGAAATACAATATTTTTGTAGTTTATTTGCAAGTTTTTGTCATGTTTTGCTTAATCACCACAAAGAGTATGAAGTAAAATTATCTTTTCCTAAGTCATTTCACTTATCTGGTTACTGTACACTTGAACATGAAGTGACACACATATACAGAAGTACTCAGATTTTAAGTCAATACTACTAATTTACATAAAACCTCTCACAATAAATCATTCTAATTCGCTACCCAAAACATTACTGACTAATGAACGCTTGAAAAAGTAAACGATACATTTATTCGATTGATTATGACGGAATTTGAGCTTAAATATTTGCTGTGTAAATTTACCAATAGGATTAGAAAACAAGTTGGTATGTGTTTGATTTACAGTTCCTGGGATTTGTAATTGTTTTATGTTGTAAACCCGGTGCTTTTTATATTTAACGAAACGTGATAATCTTAAAAATTCAGCTTTGTACGAAAGATTTAAATTATCTGAATGCTACGTGGATTTTTGCAAGAATAGTCATAATACAGAATATCGTCTACTGCAGAGTTGAGTCATTTGCTTACAAATGTTTTTTTTTTATCGAATGACCATATTTTATTCATATTGGCACAAATCTCCTTCGATGTATAAATTGCAAAATATTTGTAAAATGAAATACAACCAAAGCACACTCACATTCCTGAGTTTGCTTAGCGTAATAGTAACCGTTGTCTTTTTATGGACTTGAAATTAGAACTTCCCAAATAATTGCTTAAATCAAGACCTTTAAAAAAGGACGGCTTTTCTTCCTTACCATCAAATGTCTTATCCTCGATGGTTGTGTTCCATTTCCCTCATTTTGAGTTTATATTTTGTTAGCTTTGACCATGGTAACAGTAACATCGTGAATTTTATTGAACGCAACATTGATATCACCTCTCAAAAGTGCTAGCCTCAAAAGTAGAGTATTTATACTAGTTTTCCTCCGTATGTCGATCCATCTGTCTTTAACACGTTTCTGTCGCATTTTTCAGCAACTACAAGCCTTAGCTTCTTGATATATATAAACCATATCAGGAAATGATTGAAAATCTGTATCACTGCTTTGTAGCACTATATATATGACAATTTCTTGCGAATATATTAAGCTGCTGTCAAAATTGAAGATCAAACAGCATATAAGTGTTAATCTGTATTTTAAATAAAATATTCATATGTGATCTAAATATCTGTTTCAAATGCCAAGGCGAGATAAATGAAACAGACTAAAACAATCTTAATACTTTCTTGTTGTGTTTCTAATAATTGACATTTCTGCTGAGGAGAATTTTGTACTACCTTATGATTATTTTGCAGATATGATCGTATGTAAGTAGTTTACGTAGAAACTCGACAAAATAATAAAACCAATTACAAAGTCATTTATAAGTTTCTTTTGCAAATAGACATGGCATAATGATGCACATATTATACTATTTTCCCCATTTTTTTTATTTTTACGCATATATTGATGAAAAGTAAATAAGTTCTAGTGCACTTTTACAAATTAACGACTTAATTGCACAGATCAAAAGCCGATATTATGATCAAATATTCGACTGCCGTATTTCTCGTTAGGATTTATACCTTTATTGATGTAAATTTTGTATGATATCTGAAGATTTTGTTCATTATGATCTGCCAAATAGATAATAAAATAAATTTGATAATATTTATTACATTGCCTTTACAGATCGAATTGGAAAAATTAATGTTGGTTTTTATTCTTTTAGTGATTTTGGTTTTGATTGGATATCTTGTATAGTCCCTATTATATTTCTTTATACTTTTTCTAAACTCAGAGATATTTTAAGAGCTCTTCATATTGTAGAAGTATGACTGTTGTTGAACACGTGTGTTGACCTCTAGATGTTGTTTTTATTTGTCATTAGTTTTCTTTTTAATTGTCGTACACCCCATACCTTCATATTGTTCATAATTATATAAGTTATAAACTCGAACATGTATACATACTTTTCATACTTGTGTTTGTATGATGACGACTTTGTTGCACAAATCTATATGTTTCAGATCTATATGTTACAGACCTATTTCACTTAACTATATTTCGCAATTTTTTATGTCACAAATCTATCGCACAGACCTATATGTAGCAGACCTATTTCATATAACTATATTTCACAAATCTTTATGTCACAAATCTATATGTCACAAATCTTTATGTCACAAATCTTATGTCACAAATCTTGATGTCACAAACCTATATTTCACAAATCTTTATGTCACAAATCTATATATCTTTTTGTCAAAGATATATGTCACACATCTATATGTCACAAATCTATATGTTTCAAATCTAAATGTCACAGATCTATAGAGTTATTACCGTAACAGTGTGGACAACCGTAGTACTTTTGTTGTTAATACTACTGAATCATTTACCTTTAACGTGTATGTCGTCGGCTATCGATAACAATGATTTTACGCTCACGCAGTCTGACAGAGGCCACCCAGTGGGGATTTAGATAAACACTTGTTACATATTTCGATACATAAAATGAAATTGTTGATCAAAACATAAAAAAACGCAAGTAAAGAACGTTTAAGTATACAATATTAATCAAAACACAAAGTTTATTCCTGTACTAGTTTTTCGAATTATTTGAGTCATGCGTTGAGAACCTTTGGTGACCCCACAGTTTAAATATCTATAATAAATAATAAATACGACGTGATAAGTGGGCGTTACAGACGAACGTTTACCTAATTTAACCCAGTCAAAGGGAGACTTGGGCGCGCCAAAAATTGGTCTCGTCCACACTGTTATGAAAACGATACTATGTCACAAATCTATATGTAACAGACCTATTTCACATAACTATATTTCACAAATCTTTATGTCACAAATTCATATGTCACACAGCTTTGTTTCAAATAAATATGCCACAGAATGAGATATACATCTACATGTTACAAATCTATATGTCACAATTCTATATGTAACAGATCTTTATGCCGCAATCTATATGCCACACATCTATTTGTCACTGACCTATTTCTCAAATCTAAATGAAATTTATACAGTCAAATGAACATTGAGTTGAGCGCGTCTGAATTGTGGCTGGTTGTTGAAATTAATCTTCATCAATGATTTATTTTAATAGATATTTGCTTACTTCCAAGATAAGCAAACAAACATCAATTGACACACGAACTTTAAGAAGTGAAAATAAATATTCATCATCGTGTTGCTTCATTTTCATCTTTATTACGAAAAGGTTTTGCTTTTGATTTTTACTCGATGGAAGCTGTCATCTGTTTATTTCTGCTGTGGGAATGTCATTGAATAATCATATTTTACCAGTCGGGATTAGAAAATAATTGAATCAATTTAACCTATCACTGATTGAAATTGATTCCATAATGGTAGGTGTGCTATAGACATGATTATGGCTATCTGGATTTATACTGTCCGGTAGTAAAATCAATGCTAAATGAGTGTTTGCATGTTAACCTGTTTGTAATATAAATATGCACAACCACATCCGGTTAATTTTGGACGTTAAATCCAAGGCACGTGTTAGGATGATGCTAAAAAACGAGTAATGACCTAGGGCGGACACTTGTTAATTCATTAACTCACTCATTATGTCCTTTACTTTCTGCTTACCATCAATGTATCTGCTCCACTCCAGGTTCTAGTACTTTTAAGGCCATCTTGATCTCTTTGCGAATGCGCAGGAATTGGTTAACCCTTAACGTAAACCAACCTACTATCATCGAACATTCTTCAACTACCTTTGACTTTTAAGCCATTTTGTATATATATATTTAAAATTTACGATTTCTTAGTTGTTGCACTTTACGGAGCAAGGGGACACCATTTGATAACATAAAGGGACGACCATTTGATAACATAAGGGAACGACCATTTGATAACAGAAGGGGACGACCATTAGATATTTTGTGCAGTTAGTCGGAAGGAGTATTTTGGAAATGAATTATCTGACCTAGAACGAACTGAAAAAATCTGCACAACTAATGTAGTCCCAGGATATAAATGCGTACAAAAGTGAAAGCCGCGCTAGCCACAGTTAAATTAATATTCGGCCTGAAAAAAATCTCCGTGCCCCCTGGTTGTCCCATAGACACCATTACTTTTATTTTTCGGGAAGGGGTATGGATTACTTACAGATTATCCTTGAATCATTTTAAAGGTCACATTAAATGATAGTCGTCGGTGAAAACCATAGGTTATAAAGACATCAGGTCTGTGAAATTTTAATCTTCAACTGACAGGTGATTTTTGACAGGAACTTAACCTTTCAGAAGAAGCAGTCGAGTTATTGCGTCCAAATAAAACGTTATAAGACCTCGAAACAATATCCCGTGATACTTCGGTAAGCTTTACCATATTACGGTTATATAAGCTATAAAATTCCTGATAGGATTTGTAACACCATAGATGCAAAAACCCAAATCTGTTTATACACCTATGGTAATACAGATACATTTCGACATGAAGATATATTTTTGAGGTTTTAGTGAAAAATATTGAAATTATTACAAATCGCGAAAGACCGTATAGTTAAAACCATTATGTAGTTCTTCTAAAAAAAAGTTGAAATATGATTTTATATAATAAAATGGACTTTCTGACATTAAATGACCGACATTTCAGAGCAATTAAACGAAAATCCATTCAAAGCAGATATGATATGTGATTTCGAACACAGTTATTTTAATTTATGATATACAAAGTAACTTCGTTTACTTTTAAGTCAATTGGCTGTCCTAAAAGGTTCGGTAACCCGTGACTATCAAATTACACTCAGTTTATTTTCATTTCATCTTTCACCTATACATCAGTCTCAAAAAGAAAAATATGACCTGTAATGGTAGCACTGTGTCATATCTAACTTCAAAAGTAATTGGGAAAGTAATAAAATATTTTAGGCTATATGATCTTCATCGCTCTTTGTTCTATGGTTTTATGGGACAAGAAAACGAGACCGAAAGCTGGTGCCCTGATCAATGGAAGACTTTTTATGTATTACGAGATATTTATATACTTCATAGTTTGAGATCTACATAAAAAAAAGAAGATATGATATGATTGCCAATGAGACAACTATTAAACAAAGACCCAAAGGACAAAGATATAAATAACTAAATGCTACTAGTATTTCTATTGAGTAATGGAGTTTTCTTCTACCTACAAGTATCAGCTGTTTTTGAATTCCTGCTTAGTGGTATCACCGTTGAAAACCAATATAATTATTGGCCGCTTTTCGATGATTATAAAGTAAAATTACATCTTTTATATTTTCGACCGTATTCTGTAGTCAATACAAAACATTTTGCACATCATAATAATTTGTGATTTTAATACCCCAAGACAAAATAATAGCGAAGACGGAAAAGTTACAAAACTTTAATTCCCACGACTCAATGACACGTCTGCAGGGTTGTATTGTTTTTGTTACTCTTCCGTTCACTGATGACCGAACAGTATACGATCTGCAGATAATCCGGACCAGGAGTCGGTTTCACAAAAAAACATACGATTAAGATTGATCATACTGAATTGTTCATGACTTACGATCAATCTTAGTCGTATGTATTTTTGTGAAACCGACTCCAGGTTTGTCATTTTTTGGCATTGCACGGGATAAGTCTGGAATTTGCAACTCTTTCCCCTCACCTTATTTTCTATTGGTTTAAGTAATAACTGTAAATACAGTCACATAAATATTTGTCATAAATAAAGGGATCACGCATTCCCATGTTTTTCTGTGCGTTCTATTTTTTGGACAACAACTTTGTATTGAGGCGCCACACTAACGGTCACTCAATTCTACTGATTGGAATCTATCTAACGATAAGAGATTCTCAAATAACCAAAACTGCACTTGCCTTGGGGTTAATATAACCTTTTATACATTTAACATGTTCTTTGCCAATTTTTGGAAATGATACTCCTTTAATGTGCAAGAATTCACCGTTTAATTACAAGAGGTCAAAATTTGAAGGTTAATGATCGTTTCGAATTTCAAATAAATTACCATTAGTGCTTTAGAGCTGAAATTATGACGTACTAAATATTTTCTTGTTTCAATTTTTCGCGTTACTTCATTAAGTTAAACACCCACTTACTTAAAAATATGCGGACTGTGAAAGCATGAAAGTTGTATAAAACATAAAAAAAAAGTTCGTCTGTGAAAGTGATAGCATTTTCTTTCCCGTACAACAAAATTAATATCAAGGCACAGTTTTGTAAACTTTGTCACGAGAAAAAGATTTCTTGTTCAATATATGTTAAATTTATCTAAAAATATGGTCCACCACCCGCGAAGAAAAAGCTAAACAGTTCTCTTTGTAATTTGTGTACTTTTTCTCAAATATGCTATAAAATTGATATGCAAGGATCAACCGTGATACAGAAGATCAGATCTTAAACTTATTTTTATTGATTTAAAGGTTTAAGATTTGAAGAAATTTCTAAATGTTTTATATTATATTTGAATTACTTGGCGCTTCACATAAAGAATAATATTTCATTGTTGACCTAGTCAGTTTGAGGGTAAGCTCATCACGAGCGAGAGACACATTTCTTTTGAATCGTCACAAAAACTGAATTTTACTGAGCTTATAAAATATTTGCCTCCTGACAAATTAAAGAAAAATATATTGCTTTGCCCTTAAGTAATGTTATATAAATATACTAACCAGAGTATTTGATTGATTTCTGGTAACCTAATATCCAGAAGCCTATAGAAGCTAAAGTAAACAAATGCATATAAATTGCCTTACATAAATGCTTCTAAACACATTTTTATTAGTTTTTGATCATGATATGAATAAAAAGATGTGTAGATGTAAATGTCAGTAAGACAAAATGTTGGCTTTGCATTGTTCTGGTCTCATCATTCTTTGCGCAAAGTTTAAAGCAATAGCACATTTCGAACCGAACGCAATGAATTCAGAAACTAATTTGCCTTTAACTCTGAATGCCATCTAATTTTGCAGTTATGTATACGAAGATAATTATTCTAAATAGAATTGGTCAGACAAATTACTCTTTATGTTTTTCTTTTGGAACCCAAACATGAAAAAAATCTTTTTGGAAACTATAACGAAAATGCCTGCCTTTGGTGGATTATGCTGATCTACCTGTCAGATAAACGTTTCGATGACATAGCTTTTGATCTTTGTAGCTAAAATGCTTAATGATAATATCTAAGTTTTAAAGTAGTCAAATTGCAAGGTTCTTTATTAAACAATAACAACAACAGTTGACAATTTTCTACTTTATCTGTTTTACTCATCTTAACGACAGAAATTACGACAAACTTGAAAAGAATTCTGACATTATTAAAATACCTTATAAGTTACAAGGACAGGTGTTTAAAGTAAACTTATCATTATAACACTTCAAATTAATTAAATTGTAGAACTTGGACACTGAGTCATTCATTTGTGATTTATTAAAGATACAGATGGGCCCGTTAACTTGGGAAAAAAGACGATGGTATATTGTTAGTTAATACTATTAGATAACATTACACACTATCATAATAGTCTTTTATGTTGAAAAAAGTCTGTCAATTAAAGATTCATATATTAAATCCTCCCAGAAAGATGAAAAGAAAAAATAAGGTTGATTAACAACCAGAGTTATTTATACAAATTACCCAATCGCCCCAAACGATATAAAATTCGGGAACCATTTTTGGTAAGGTTCGTGTTGCTCAGTTTTTAGCCTTTTCTATGTTGTGTTTTGTAGACTGTTGGTTGTCTTTTGGTGGTTTTTATATTTTTGACATGGCGTTGTCAGTTTATCGTCGTCTTATGAGTTTACGAAATAATCTTTTTCATTGACAGTAAGATATACCTTCTTTAAATATTTGGCTGAAGGAATAAAAGTTTCAAGACTATCACTGTGATTGGCAATCTGAAAAGGGGAACAATATATCTAGGTTGCAATCAGAAACCAACAGTAGAAGAAAAACAGACAACACCATAACCAAAAGAATCAAAACGAAAAGACCAACAACTGTTCACAAAACACTTCACAGAAAACTAAAATGTTACCCAACTAAAAGCAGCAGTGAACTAAGATGTAATAGTTTAATTGGCTTCTTCTTTTTGTTTAACATTTTTCCTATTCCTTGGCTTTGCATTATTCCTACTCTGACCTGACCGTTCTATGTTCGAGGTAAAACACATCTCGAACTAAACACATATTATGAATAAAATATGCATAAACATTATTCTATTTTGCATTTTGATTCGCATTTAAAGAAATATAAAACCTTAAAATGTTACATCAAAATAGGAATGTAAAGCAAGTTCCATTCGAGACAATTGTTGATTTATTCACTGATATGTAATAAAACCTTTTGTAAAATATCAAATATTAATACTTCAAATGAAAAGGGCGCAAACTGCACAAAAATGACGTAAGCAGACATTCCCATTATGGGATATGGGGAAAATGAGAAGCTTTATACCATGCACCTGTTCGTAAAACTAGTTTTAGTTCTTTGTTACAATAGTACTAACTTGCTATCTATTTACATGTATTGTGTTGACAGTCATTCTCTCTATTGGTTGTATGGTCACAAAACAATAAACACAAAGTTATAGTGAAGGTTAGTTCAGACATAACCGTTTAATGCTCAATTGTAATGAAAAAATCAGAAACCCTACATCCGGAAAGTATATCTAATCTGCTTGATGTAAAGTCTTCAGATTCTATAGGCTTTACTGTTAACAAATGTCAGGAAATGCCGAAACAAAAGATGATACTTGTCATTTGTTTTTATCTATCTGTTACAATGTCGCCTTGCTTTAATTAATTCTTTAAACTTCTCTTAAAGTAAACTTATTGTAACGAAACTTTTTTTCAAAGGCATACTTGCATAGCGTAATTGTTGTATCTTTGCCATTTAACCCTCCGTACTGTGTTGAGACTAATTAAGACAATATTAACAAGACATTGCCTAACAGCGAGTTAAGTAGTTGTGTGTTTTCAAAGCCAATCTTGTCAATATGAGTGAAAACCATCAACATGTTTAACTGCTTCATGTCGGGGCCTTTAAAGGTAACTGTACAGTATTGGTTTTGCTCATTGTTAAAGGTTGTACAGTGCCAATTATTTGTTTACACCCCCGTCTTCAGTATCTGGTGGATAGTTGTCTCATTGTCAGACATTGGCACTCACACCACATCTCCTTTTTCAAGTGATGTAAACCAAGGACGTGTTAACCAATCGTCGTTTGGCATTCTGATGAGCACCAGTAGTTCATATATAGCTCTTTAATTGTTTGTAATGAAAAAAGATTAGTCAAAAATTTTGAAAAATTGTACAAGAATTCAGCGCAGTACAGTTGATTAATTACGACTTTAATTGGCTTATATTTGATGTTCGTGTTTTTAATGGTTATATAAAATCTAAATTATTTTAGATTCTATCAATGAAAAACAGCTGCTAGATATCAATGATAATACAAAAATCAACAAGGTCTGCTCTCAACTGAACTTTCCCCTATATCAGTACACACCAAAGGTCATTTGAACAAAAAACTTTATTGCGAACATAATGATTTTAGTTTTTAGATACATGCATTTTTTTTTAATGAGCAACATAATAATTCAGAATCTATGCATGATGTAAACAAGTCATAGCTATTTCCCAAGCGCTGATTTCAGCTACAGCAACTTCCTTGAAAAGACACAATAAGTCATAGCTATTTCCCAAGCGCTGATTTCAGCTACAGCAACTTCCTTGAAAAGACACAATCATTTG
The DNA here is from genome assembly GCF_021869535.1 of Mytilus californianus. NCBI lineage: Eukaryota > Metazoa > Mollusca > Bivalvia > Mytilida > Mytilidae > Mytilus > Mytilus californianus. The sequence continues at coordinate 9,478,292 of NW_026262745.1, forward strand.
TTGGTTGACATTATAGACCAACTTCAACGGACCGTTAACCTCGAAAAGTACCAATATAAAAAATTTAAATTATCAATACAATCTTAAGATATTAAAAGCGTATAAAACTTGTAATTTCAAGAACAATCATAGCAGTGACTTATATGAAACGTTACATCAGCAACATGTATTGCATTTTCATGAGAAATGGAAGACTTAATTGATTTTTGAAAGTCAGACGTCGGTTATTTGGTGAACCTAGTTAATATAACTTGAAGTCTACAAATATATCATGTATTGTACAAATTCTATAAAAGCCAGTAGGTTTTCACAAAAATCTTGCGAGTACAATTAATGATAAGTAATACTGATCATGAAATGTTCATTTCTTACGAGTATATTTATACTAATTTATTTTTTTAAAGATTTCTGCTGTTTCATGATTAGCATATATTCAAATATGTAGGTCTTGGTAGTTTCAACTAATTTAAATTATTTGAAATCAGAGTGTAAAATCATCTAAATGTTCGAAGGTTGTCGTCTTTACATCAGACAAGATACGACTTTAATTTATTCACAGACGCCTATATAATCGACATTACTATTCTATTAAGCTTGTGTAATTGAAAATATGGCGTTCGGTAATGTGTCGTAATGTCTTTCCTGCGTGCCTTATGCAATTGAAAACAATGACTTAGTTCACCTTGAATTGTTTAATTAATGTTGGTTGTGTCATTTTCAATGATGACACTTGAAATATTGAATCGTAACAAGTTATATGACGATTGGTCACATCATAGTAACGTCATTCAAATCTTCAAAGAAAAGAAAAAAATCTAATTAAACTGGAAAGATTTTTGAAATATAGTGATAATGAACTTACCAGATTACTTATATTTACCGTATTAAAATAAATGGGATTTTAATAACTAATTTGTTTTGAAAGTAGTTGATTCTCATCTAGGTTCTGGTGTATATAATGGCCTCTCTGTACTTTTTTGTAGCTTTTCTCTTGTTTATAATCTTTATCTGTAATGCAAAATCACAAATTACTGAAATTAAAATGTAAATTGTCCTGATTTTCTTTTGCTCACAGGGAAAAAATCAGAAAGCTGTCGAAAATCAAAGTAATCCTTTATAGAATTGTTTCGTCCGAAGCGGTTTCCTGCATTTACCTTCAACAGGAACACTCAAAGCCAAAAGCTGTATTTAGCCAATGGTGTGCAAATACTCAAACAAGAGCAGAGCTATATGAACATAACGGACTTAAAATAATAGCCAAATTCATCTAGGGTCTTTGCCTGAGAGAGTTGGAACCTTAGTTTCTTAATAATTTATGAATTATCAACGGAGAATCTTAGAAAGGTATCTTATAAATAATGGTAGTACTAAAGCGCTGACTAATGTTAGTACTAAAGCGCTGACTAATGGTTAGTACTAAAGCACTGACTAATGGTTAGTACTAAAGCGCTGACGCCCTCGGGGGACTTACAGTCCATCAGCAGTGGTACTGACCCAGCGCTAGAAAATGAAAATAACTCTTTATAAATTTGTTGCATTCAATGTGCTTTTCTGGATTTACCATCATCAAAAACACTCAAAACCAAAAGTTGGAATGTCTACTTACATGTATATGACCAAAAGCGTTCTAAAAGTAAACCTACGGGAATTGGAATAGTTAAGAGACTAAATAATATACTTTAAATATATTTGAAAGATTTTGCATGTTTCCATGTATCATGACATTGATTTTGCAGACAACTTTGATGCAATACGAAAATTTTAATATGTTTTGATACAAATTTTTATCGAAGGACATCTTATACCAAACTGAATTAAATTGTTTCAGAAAGAAAATAGATTTTTTTTATATAATTGGTTTCGATAAGATTCTACTTATTATTTTGAAAAAGCTCAAAACGCAATCGTTTAAGGTTATCATTTAAAGTTTTGAGTCATCTTCAGACATTTATTATGATTTAATCACATGTTCAGAAATACGTCTTAATTTTGTTAGAAAACTAACACATAGATGTGTGATACTATGAATTCAGTAAAGATTGAAAGATATATTTAAAAAGGCCCTTGTGTGAAAAAAAAAATCAGGGGAACTTGACAATACTCTTCCATATTTCGAGGGGCCTCGGTGGCCGAGTGGTCTAAGTAGTTACTACTGTAATCACTAGCCAGTCAACACTGAGGTTGTGAGTTCGAACCCCGCTCGTGCGGGTGCACTCAACTCCAATCTTAATTGACTAGGATTGTCAGTTTTCCTATCGAAGGTCGGTGGTTTTCTCCGGGCACTCCGGCTTCCTCCACCAATAAAAACTGGCCGCCACGAAATAGCCCAAAAGCGGTGCTTAAAAGTGGCGTTAAAACACCAAAAATCAAAATCAAATCCATATTTCTAAAATTTGTTACACGTGAATGATACCCAAAAACGATTACCTGATCATCGAAAGGATAACCTTTATAGAATCTCATAAATTTACTTCTTACTCTCAACTGAAAATTTCATAAAGTATAAAGTTTGGTTGGAAATGTAACTACATTAAAGTATAGAGATGTGGTATAATGGCCATTGAGTCAACTATTCATCAGAGACAAAGAACTAAACAGAAAGGATGTCATATATATATCACTTTTCAATTTCTTGATAACCATGAAAAAAAGATGTGGTATAATGGCCAATGAGACAACTATTCACCAGAGACGAAATGACGTGGATGTTAGCGATTTAAGCAACTATATAGATTACCGTACGTCCTTCAACAATGAGCAAAATACATACCGTATGGTAATCTATAAAAGGCACCAACAAAAAATGTAAAACAATTCAAACGAGAAAATTAACGACATGACCTATGTACAAAATAATAAACGAAAAACAAATAAGATAGACAACGACCAACCACTGGACTTGGGACAGGCACAAACAGGATACAGAATGTTTTCAGAATTTATATGTAAAACGCATTCTGACCAAATTACTTAAGTAATGAGAATTTGAACCTTTTATTATCATCGTTATACGCTTATACCAATACAAATGATTTACCTCACAGTTATCATCGTTATACGCTTATACCAATACAAATGATTTACCTCACAGTTATCATCGTTATACACTTATACCAATACAAATGATTTACCTCACAGTTATCATCGTTATACGCTTATACCAATACAAATGATTTACCTCACAGTTATCATCGTTATACGCTTATACCAATACAAATGATTTACCTCACAGTTATCATCGTTATACGCTTATACCAATACAAATGATCTACCTCACAGTTATCATCGTTATACGCTTATACCAATACAAATGATTTACCTCACAGTTATCATCGTTATACGCTTATACCAATACAAATGATCTACCTCACAGTTATCATCGTTATACGCTTATACCAATACAAATGATTTACCTCACAGTTATCATCGTTATACGCTTATACCAATACAAATGATTTACCTCACAGTTATCATCGTTATACGCTTATACCAATACAAATGATTTACCTCACAGTTATCATCGTTATACGCTTATACCAATACAAATGATTTACCTCACAGTTATCATCGTTATACGCTTATACCAATACAAATGATTTACCTCACAGGAAAAAATACCAAAGTTTGGAGAGTATCAATGGTGAATTGATTAAAATCACTAAAACTTTTAAATTATTTAGTTTGCATGCTTTGAAGTGTTTTTAACAGATTTTAAATGTAACTTTTTGAAGAGGTAACAAAGGTATGAATTGTAGAAAATTGTGACAGAATCTATTACGTCAGATAAATACTAGTTAAGCACGCGAGTTGTTGTTGTGATTATTAAGATATTGTTCTTTGATTTTTTCTTCATCAAGATGATAAAGTTTCTTTACACCTATTCACAAGAGAAACTTTCACCTCATATTTTGGCTATCAGTTTCTTTTTGTGCTAATAGAAAAATTTACGATTTACTGATAATCTTGACCCAATTGTTCAACTCCCTTTGATTTATATCGTTGCAAGAGGTTTTTAACATGGAAAAAATTCCCTTGCTTTTTGAAAACGCTAACTTGTCATATAAGAAAAAAGGCCTTAGTATGAGTTAATCACTGTTTTATTGCTACATATATTTGTCATCGAATTTTGAAAGTCTTTTAAATTAACAAAGTGTTTTTTATTGTAAAAACTGAGTGCTGTCAATTTTGCACAATCAAAGATTTAATCATTATAAAAGACATCTTATTACCCGTCTGTTGATGTGAAAGTAACTTAATGGTGCATAAACGGATGTTCAAGTCATCTTTTCATTATTAGTAACATTAAAATCATGCTTTCCTTATGATAATTGCCGATATTTGGTCCATATATATCAGTTATATTAAAATTCTAACAATTAAAAAGATTTTCATACTATGATACTTTGTCTTCATTGGCTATACGTTCATTTAATGACAAACGTATGTTACCCATATGTATTATGGCTATTTCATATGCATGGCACGTGTTACTGGATTAACCCTCTCAGATAGGCTCGAGAACAGCATTTTGGAAGTCAAAAATAGAAACTGTTTGCGGGTATTAAATTCAATAACTTTTAACAGTCTAAAGTCAAACATTGTCAGAGGCAGTTGCAACCCTAATTTTAGTTCAATACTTAAAGTGTACCACTGAAAACATGCCAAAGACTTTGAAATTGGTATTTGCTGCTTCTCCTCTAAGTACGCGGCATTAAGGAGTAAGAGCCAATATTGGTCGGCTCGGAGTTAGAATGATGTGTCAGGTAGGGTGACATGTCTTCCTGCGGACCTTGTGAACTAGCAAGTTAAAAATCCGACTAAGCGTGTTGGCCTAATACAAAGCAGGGTTAATATTCATAAAGAATTGATATGTTCTCGTCCGGAACATGTATTTAGTTTGCCGCTGGACGTTAAACAGCCATTCATAATCCTCTGAAAACATACCAGTAGGTAAAATCTGTATCAAGTACGAACCACACCAAAAATATGTAAGCCAAAAAATATAAATTGTTTGAGAGCATAAATAACAAAACAGAAAATCGTTGACTCAATTGTTAATCTGTATCAAGGGACAGAATTTTTCACAGATTGGTTACAAACTTTATTTTTTCTCTTATTGCCTACGTTCATTAATGCACTTAATTCGCTCAAACTCCATTGTCTAACGCATATTTGTTTGGCACAACGTGTATAGAAAAGTGATGATCCTGTCGACAAACCTTAACACAATATTTATTTCATACATTAGGATCCGACACTTTTTTTTGGCATGGAAAGCAGAACTCAAATATACTTATTAAATATGTCTAATTCATATCATTCAAAAAAAAAAATTTCAATTTGGTAATACATTATAACCGTTATCTAGTATATATAGTGAAACAGGAAACTGTTGACCCTTCCGGTCACTTGCATTTTTACATCGCGATGACCTTGAGGTCATCCCGATGTTTTGCTATCGCCTAGATTTCCATTATGTAAATTAGTTTTGGGTTTGTAACCGATCTATAAACATGATAAATATGCGCACATAAACGAGTGCAAAATAACATTCCTTGTCATTTGATATAAATACATCTCTTCAATGAATACTGATAAAAATATTTTTGTTTACAACATAAATTAATAATGTGAAAATGTTTTGTAGTTAGATATATATATATAAGTAAAAAATCATTGATAATATCAATGCAAACGTACCGAAAAATTGTGTTAAAGCATGCGGAAGAATATCTCAAAGAACGTTTTGAAACAGGACCGGTAACTCTGTAATTGTTTTTGCGGGAAAATATGAATGCCTACTCGTATCCAATCTTAGAAAAATCGAATTTTTACAGAAAAGTGTCCACCATGCACTTGCATTGCACTATTATTAGAACAGTAGAATAGAATGATATACAAACGGATGCAAATCATATATATATGTAACTGTTATTTTAATATAGTATATAACAACAAATCAGTGTATACTGATTTGTATCACTACAATATAATAGTTATTACGGTGAAGTTGAATTTCCTGTCATTTATTCATCATACTCGCACGCACTTGTCTAGAAAATAATATATCTCTGTACATTAACCTCAGTTTCAGGTAAAGAGATATGTTGTTTTTTTTCTGAGACAAGTGCTTTTGACCATCCTCAAGAACTTGTGGTCATCCGATGTTCAGTACTTCAGTACTTTGATTAATTGGTTTCATGTTACCCAGTATTTATTTGTCAGTGTATTGTTTATAAATTTTTATTTGTGTTTTCATAGTTTTACATTTTTTTTCATAGTGTTATGATATGAAATAAAGAGATATGGTATGATTGCCAGTGGGACACTATCCACTAAATGACGTAGATGTTAGCAACTATAGGTCACTGCACGACCTTCAACAATGAGTAAAACCCATACCGCATAGCAAGTTATAAGAGACCTCGACATAACAAAATGAAAACATATCAAATAAGAAAACCAACGACCAGATGTATGTACGAAATAACAAACGAAAAACAAAAGTGATATACAGCAACAAACAACCAATGAATTACAGGCTCCTGACATGGGACAGACATTAGCTCATAAGAAATTCAAACATTTATACATTGGGACGATCATGATAATAAAAGGCGAGATTTTTTTTATTTCACCCTTTTACTCGTAAGATTTGCCAACGTGTGCAGTTCATCAATTTACTATACTAAGTTCCATTATTTTCTTTTAACTCATGACTGGCCTATATTTTGTACACATGTATAGTCCTTGTCAATTTTTCTGAAGTAGGTCGATTTATTTTATTGTTAATAACTATGTTGCCTATGATCTAGACTGGAACAACTTATCATAAATATATATGCAGATAATTTGGGTGATTTAACACAGCTTAGATAAAAACAAGACTTTTCATATCTATAAACAATTAAAAGATTTAATTATGCAATTAACATATTTTGTTTAAATCAAAGACGAGCATCAAAGCCCTTAAGAAAAATAGCATATTCTGTGCGTTTTGCATGATGAGTTTCAGATTACAGATTTGCACAATATCCACGTGTTTTGTTTATTAAATGCAGCGTACCGTTGTACCTTTTGTAATATATATGGTTTTGTTATTGAATGTTTTCAAAAACATCTGAATATGATTACGTCTTATGTGTTCCAGTTTTTCCTTTGTAACCAATTTTGAAAGATTTTTTTTGTTTCCTTGTGTTTGTCATTCAAACTTCCTTTCAGTGCCATTTTGCAAGAATGCATATGTATAGCCTCAAAAATTATTTTGCAAGTGTTATTAAAAATCTATCTCGTCTTTTAAAGTTTCCAAGGATCTTATTTTCAACCGGCAATATACTGTTCATGAGAAATTTGGAGAAAAAAGTGATTGTTTCGTGTAATGTAAATAACACGAAACGTTGCCGCTGTCTTCTTTAAATTCAAATAAGACACATAGAAATGAGTGATAAAAAAATAGTTTTCATAAAAAGTGACAGAAGAGTTAGTACGGGTGATGCCTACTGTTTCAGTTGATTCTCGTTTCTAATGTTTCAAAGCAGTGACCTTTATAAGAACTTCTAAATCATTTCAACAGATACTGTCATTTCAAACAGACATTTAAATGATTTAAATCAGAGGTGTAAGCTATCGTTTTACATCTTTTTACAATGAGCATCATGCTCATCTTAACACCAAGCTGATTTTAAAAAATCAAATTTGACGTAAAATTGAATTCTTATTATACAGCGTCGATGAATTGATAGCCAATCGCCGTTGCATATTGGCTTATTCCAAATCTATGAGTAGTTATAAGCGCGTTTTCTGATTCTCCGCTTGCAAAGAAACGCATTGATGAGAGCAATATATTACTACACTTTCTTTATTAATTCTAAAAACACTTTATAACAATTTAGTGCTGGAGTCTTTCTAAGAACCAAACTGAAAAGTCTTAAAAAAAACAGTATTCTGTCGTAAATAACCTTGCGTATAAATGTATTCTTCCACATTCCGATGTCTTAAGAGAGATAAAATTACAGAAAAGTTAGATACCTATAGTCTACCGCAGTGTATATTCATAATTTAAATCGCTACATCAACATTTAAGTTTAACATTTAAAACCACGATTCGAGATATAGTGAATATAATATGTTTTGAATCTTTCGTTGCTTTTTTTAAATAATTATAATGGTACAGATTTTCATCAGATTGTAACATATATGTATCAGTCACTGAGCATGTAATTCGGTTTGTAATATTTTTGAGGTAATTAGTGACCGTTAACGTCTCGTAAATCTATGCAAATCATCTCCTTTAACATCCAGAACATGACCGAACATAACAAATAGTTATGATAGTAGGTTTAAGTTTGAATTTTGATTTAGTAAACTTCTGCTAAACATACAGGTGTGTTTTTTTAATCTAATTTGGGTTATTAAGTGGATACTATGTCAGTCAGAAATTTAGATTTCCATTATTGAATGTGCTCAACAGTTCAGCCTATGCTTGTTTTAATATCGGTTTTAGAAAAAAAAAACAAGTGACAAAGTTATATAAGAGTTTCTTGGATCTGTACGTATGACAGTTCCTATTATTCTACCATTATGAAGACCTAATCGAGTTCGACTAAATGTGCCCAAGCTGCAGATTGTTGGTACAACTTTAATTTTGGACCAACTATCTATTAATATGTGATAAACACAAATGTTTGCGATACATATCCAAAGCTGGTTGATTCTTGTGTTTGACTTAAATCTGTTATTGCACTTATATGACTATAGTTTTTCTTGAGAAAGTATAAGCTAACGTTACAGAAATACAACCAATTATATTGGAAAAAAGTGAAGTTGCACTATGTAAATACGCTTGACCTCGTTAGCTAACAATATTATGTAAAACTTTATTGCTGGTTAGTAGACATGACTTTTGAGCCCACCAGGTGAGATATTGTCTTTAACCAATATTAAAGTGCTTACTTCTCCTTTTGTCTTTGATCTTGGTACGTTTTCACAGTGATTACATAATCTTGATGCCTTGATTATTCTCTGATGCACCGATTATCTACCCACAAAAATCTGTGTTTAACACCCCTTTTCTAGTTATAAAGATGCATAGATAGCCGTCTAATCAATTTATGAATGAATGAACGAACGAAAAGTCAAATAGGCTGAATGACGTTGTAAAGTTTATTGTTGCTGGGACGGTGAGGGTGGGATGTGAACCCTTTTAATAAACTGCATTATTCTGTTAATGGGTGTAAAAGCTTTCACTTCCATATATGTCATATAACGGATTATCTCTCAAAACCACAGATCTAACAAGCCTTAAAAGATGAAAGTTAAACAAAGGATTCATATGGTAATTGTGTTGAGAAAGATTTACTGTAAGGACTAACAGGTGCCCTTTATAATAATAAATGTCCGCATGGATGAGGAATATTTACCCTGAGTTCAAGAAATCACATTATATATCAAAATAATGCATTTTATATTTCATGTGTATGTATTTTATTCCAATATTTCAAACTGAAGAATTTTGAGCAGTTATTTAAGATGGGGTAGATTATCTAGACAAATTTAGTTAATCGCTCGGGATTAGAAAACTATTTCTGTGTTGGCTAAACTATTCCATTGCAGACTTTATGGCTGACATGGGAAAACAACGGCATCAAGCTATATGACTGTAATGACTTGAACTAAATAAACTTTATAATGCTTTCAATTATAAAAAAAAATATCCAGGTATGCAAAGGAATTTCTTTGATTGGTTTTCTCTCCCTTGCTATAAGACTTCCATATCCAAAAACAAAAAGTTGATAAATTATAACATCTTTCGAAAGTTTTACGATCATCATCAAGACTTGGTTGCCTTTGCGGAATATAGGTGACTGTATATGTTTATAAGTAGATTTAAAGATTTAAAGATTTAAAGATCTAAAGTGGGTTTGTTTTGCTCTATCTTCGATACTGAATAGTGTTTTGTGAGTGACTCTTTTTTTTGTGAGTGCAGCCATGGTTTTTCCTGTCCATTCGACTTATGATTTCTTATTGCTCATTCTCATTTTCTAAATTTTTTAAAATTCGCTCATTCTTTTCTATTCAAAACCAACAACTTGTAAAAGTTACAACCTTTCCCAAACTGTTAATTGCGGTGCTGCGTGTAATGCATACCATGCCATTTTTATCCACGCTATACTGAAAATCCAACTAAAAATATAAGATAGTTTTCAGGCTATTTCTTTGGAAAAAGATAAAGTTTTTTTATTGTAAAGGAATTGACTATTGGAGAAAGTATACAACATACCAAAATTATGTGCATGCTTTTTGTAATCAGATATTATGCTTAATGTTGAAGTTAAGAAAAAAAATTAGATACTTTAATAATTACTTCTTTTTACTCATAAACGAAGATGTGGGATGTATACGTTGAATAGACAGCAACCAAAGACACAAACATGAAAAGACTCTATAAACTATCAACATTATGGGGTTCATTTTTTGTCAGTATCTTTCAATTGAAGTAGGACACTGACTTTATTGTGTTAATTATGTAATTAAATAGCTGTCAGATCGTACACTAACGACATAAGGCAGGATCCACATGGAAAACAGCATTCATTTTTCAAAATTCAAAATATTGTTTATAATAAGATACCCAAAGCTTCATTCTGATTGGCGATTTCCGGTATAAACTACCTACTGATTTGTTCAATTTCAAGTTTAACAATCTTACTTTCTACAGCTGTGTAACATTTCACATAGATAAGAAGATTATAATGTCATTTCATTCATTCATTCACATTCTTATATTTGTAATAAATTCATAGCCCTTAGCTCATCTTACAAAATGTTGGACAAAGTATCCACATAAGGAAAAATACATCTCATTTTTTGCTTGAGTGCATAGATGATATGCAACGTTTTTTCTCTCCGTTGTATGTATAATACATTTCACGGTTGTATCCTATTGCCGATCCTTTCTGGTCGTCAAGCATAATGTTCGTGTCTGGATGGTATTTGTACGTTAACCCACTCTAAATATTAAAGTATGTTAAGATTATAGTGATATTTGTAGAAGATTATCCACATCAATTGATTCATAAACTTTTCATAAACTGTATCACACCATCCCACCTACTTTAACTACATACATGTATTCGTAGTATTTCGTTCTCATAGAAACTCATCATCTCACCCACAACTATATAAGTACACACATCTATGAAGGACTAGTTCTAGTATTTAACTGTCTCAAATGAAATTATGTAAGCTGTTTGTATCTGTTTAATCTAAATATCTTGGTTGTTAATTTACTTTTATGGGAATTACTATAACACAAAAAGTTAACTGGTTTCAAAATCAGATTTTCTGTATAATTGTTTTGCTTATAAAAACCAATAAATAGCTGTCTGATTGCACGTTTCTAATCCTCTGTTGTTAGCTAGAGATTCATCAGTTATATCAATTATCATACTAAAGCATGAATGTATTATACAAGTAACTAGATATTACACGTTGAATGAGACTGGAAAAGATGGGACATCAGATGGATGTCAAGAAATACGAAATAACATCATAACAAAGAAAGTTTTCATCTAAACGAGTTCTTTAGTCAAACCTTTTCTGTACTCGCTCCTAGGTACGGGCTAATGCAATCTTTCATAGCTGTTTGACCAGTGATGTGACATTTTTGTTTAGTCTTCAACTCGTTTCGTGCACAAATCATTTGTGATTTTCAATCTTATCACTGATAGGATACAACTATCGCTGACTGGTTTTCTCCGTTTGGTAAAATCTGTTCAGATTCCAGTGGTTTGGCTATAGCATATTACAGATACATCATTATAGAATTTCCTAGGTTATCGATATTATGATTTATATGATACTTTTGTTTTGCACATGACTTGTGTTTCTGGAATGACATTCATCCGGGAACTTTGTGAAGCCAAATGCACAAATATTGAACTACAATTTAAATCGACTTTGACTGGCGAAGTTTTAACCTTTGGCTTATGGATACCTAGATGATAAATAACTGTAAAATCAACAACAACAAAAATGTATTATGGCAGTATTGAAGGACTGGATATTGGGCGGATGATAGTCCACACGCAGCTGCAATGACCCTCATGGTGGTAATACAAACAGGATATAAAATTGAGAATGGAAATGGGGAATGTGTCAAAGAGACAACAACCCGACCACAGAACAGACAACAGCAGAAGGCCACCAACAGGTCTCCAATGCAGCGAGAAATTTCCGCACCCGGAGGCGTCCTTCAGCTGGCCCCTAAACAAATATATATACTAGTTCAGTGATAATGAACGCCATACTAAACTCCAAATTGTACACAAGAAACTAAAATTACTTATTACAGTGCGCACGACACGTGTTTCTGGAAATAACTTCATCCGGTACACTGGAAACAGTATGTCTTGGAAACCAAAGATCCTGTTCCTAAGTCAAAGCGAAATTAGACTGGTACCCGTCCGGTATTTCACAAAGTTTAACAAAACTAATAATATATTAATTAATATTTTACGGAGGGAACAAACCTTAAGTATATTTATTGTTGAGGTTTTTTTCAAATTTCATATGGTAATATTTTGTTTATTTGACATTTTTAAACTTTCATACTTGAGAATACGTAATAAATATCTGTTCAAACAGAAATTCACAGTAAATTTAGTATAGGTGATTATTTATTCTCAACTACCATTCAGATGTGACTGACATATTTCCAACTTTCCTTTCTAATATAATGTATAAAATTGTTATTAGGAAAATAGAGTTGTGTGCCCTTAAATGGGCACCATTGGAATCTTTTTCTAGTGTAAGTGTTGTAAAATCATTCGCTCATTCTGGTTTAAATTCTAATGGCAATATAGATTTGAATTATACATTTGGATAAAACATTTAAAAGGTGAACTATTTTCCATAATTTTTCATATCGTCTGCTTATTGTGATCGCGAAGTGATGTGTAGATAATAGACAGAACTTAAACGATAAGCTGTCAACGGTCGACGGTCCTTTTAACTCACTTTCAATGTAATCTTCCGCATGATCGTTCGTTCTACAGTATGACCTGTCTAGAATGATGGGCAGTTTGAAGTTCTACATGATGTATTGATTTGAAAATTAACCACGTGGAAAAACTTCATTCACATTTCACAGCAATAGCTTTGTTCCTTAATGTTTTTTTCGTCCTCACATACACACCTTATTCATTCATAATTTCAATCAAGGACATTTCAATATTATATTTTGGGTCACGGAACCCATAGGAACTAATTGACAAACCGCAATTTTGATTTTTAATTGTCAAAAATTAACCACGCGTTCTCGATACATTTTTGATTTATTTTGTCTCAATTATATTTGTTTGGAATTAATCTCAAGAAACACATTGATGTAGCAATTTGCAATTAAAAAAAGGGAATAATTTAAGTTAACCAAGTATTGTATCTTCCTCAAATATAGATATATTCCGTATACTATAAACGTGTTAATAATCTTTGTTTTCTCTCGAAAGTGCATAACTGCTGTTTTCCCCACAATAACGATATATATATTTAACTATCATTAGTTAGCACAAAAATCCTTACGAGATGATATCATTTTTTTATTTTCAAAATTTGCAAAAGGCAGTGAGATACTGCACCAGGTGTTTTGGTTCCTCAATATTCAGCCCAATAAGACATTCTTCAATACTGACTGTATACATTTTAGCTTTAAGGAACATATAAGGTGTGAAATTGTTAAAATATGCATCATTTATTTAACATAGGTTATTCTGTCATTATGAATAAGTATTATGAAAATTGTTTTGAAGCAAACATTATTTTATTTGTTGGTTATTGCTGACATCAAATGTTTAATGAAAACTGTCATCGTAAGGTTAAATCATAAAATTGTATCATTTGTCCTTAATGTTTACCTTTTCAGTATGCAGCTACTTGTATGAAGCAAATAAGAAAATACAAAATGGCAATCGAAGGTCGTATTAGTTGATGAAGGTCAAACACCACTTAAGTCAAAAGAAAATCAGACTAAGACATTTCACAAAACAATACATGAAAAATTGTTGATTGAGCAACAATTAACTTATTAAAATACCGATTATTTTATGTTATTCGGGATCTTCACAAGGGATATGGGCTCATGTTCCCTGTCAGTGTTTTATATCTCCTGAGCCGCCTTCCCTTGTGAAGCCCGAATAAGAATTATATTATACGAAGTGTCCTGATTTCAACACTAATTACCATTTTATCTATGTTTTCCTTCCCTGTTTAGGTAACCAGTCAAATTGCATGATTAACCGGGATAATTCACTCCAGTATAAAATTAGCATATATATGCTCTGGAAGGGTGAACGCTTCCTGCTCCTTTAGTGACACCCGTTGTAATAATCGGTAATACGTCTTATCCGTTAAAAAGACGTGAACGGAATGGAATGATAAAAATCCAATGCTTCAGTATTCTGCAATGGAAATTCCTTCTCCCTGTTACATACACAAATAGTTTATTCTTTGGCAGTATCAAAAAGTATATTCTTTATAAATAAGTCAACTCCTGGTGGTTTTGTTATTACTTAATGGTTTTGTTGAGTAAATTTGTTGCATTGAAACTATTTTTTCAGTTTAGGGAGCTACCATTTGATTTCTATGGGGGGGAGGGGGTGGGGCTAGGATAAAAAATGTTGTCCTGCATTTTTTTTAGTTGTAATTTCTGTCCTGCCTTTTTATTTTTCACTCTATTCGGTCTTACCTTTTTTTCATTAGTTTATCCGGACTTTGTTTACATAAATTGTCATCCTGCCTTTTTTTTTGTTTTGCAAAGTTGCTCATCCTGCCTTTTTTTTTTTACTAAAAACTCCTGTCCTGCCTTATTTTAAATTTCATCCTAGCCCCCTCCCTCCATACAAATCAAATGGTAGCTCCCTTAGTGTTTCGGTGTCTGATTTGTTTGTTGTTTGGTTTAAACCGGTCTCGATAATCAATATTTGACATTAATTTATTAAACTGTTCAAACCACACGAGGAGGTTTCAAAAGTGAAGTAAACCGGTTTTGGTTTTCAAAAAAACCAAACGTAAAACCAGTTTTGATTTCGAACTAGTTCGGAAGCGGTTTGAAAGAACAAATAGAAGATTTATCAACCCTAACCAGTTATAAGGAAAAAAAGGGCCCACTATTTGTTATGGCTATTGGCTCTGATGTGCATAGTTAACCTAATCTTGTTTCAGTGTAAGGGGTCTTTTGATTTACAATCTACTACAAAAACTTGTTTACCTGTTCTCAATGCATAGTTCTTACAATGAAGTGTGTTTTATTTTATGGATGCACTTTTTTCAAATATATCGTTAAGCACAACCAATAAGCAATTAATCGTTCATCTGGGATCTTTGCTATACAATGCTTTTTATTTGCATATTTTTTCACACAGATTGTTTAGTAACCAATAAAAATTTTATGAAATGAACCATATCGCCAATTATTCAATATTGCATTTTCTGGTATTACTTTTGGTGTTGCTGTGTTTTTGAAGAAGCTGATATCGTAATCATTGACCGAGGTGATTTCCCGCCTTATTGTTGGATTGTAATCTCATTGACATATTAGTATACCACTTATTTCTTGTTATTCGTATCTTGCCTGTAATTTACAAAAGAACGACATATAAAGAAAGAGTCATGTGCAGGTTTAAAGCATAGCTACTAGACCGGTAGTGACATGTTGTTCTGATTGCAAACTTGACATTTTTAACTTCCCTTCCAACTTGACATTTTTAACTTCCAACTTGACATTTTTAACTTCCAACTTGACATTTTTTAGTTCAAGTTGACTTCATCTTATCTGACATTTAATTTGGTCACTACATATTTTGAATAAATTTTTACGACACAATTATGATTCCTTATATTTTGTCATTACTTTGGCTTGATCATCGCAACCTAATTTCTTAAAATTTCGACTATTTTATATTCGAAATGTCAATATTATTTACGGTTTAATCATAGAATAATGAAGTTTTAAATAAAACTATTGTATGATATGAATCGAATTAAAATTCTATTTGCATTGCATTTTAAAACTATTTGGAACTAACTTAAATCTTTAAATATGTCGAAAATATGATAAGTAAACGGTCAATTACATGTTTATTGCCTACATGGACTTCATCGTACATACAATGATAAAAGTAAGTTAAACGTTATATTATTATTTTATATATATGTTAAAAGCATATATGTCCATCCAACTTCTTTCTACTAATTCTAGCACAAAATAATACCATTACTTCTTACATGAATAAATGATAGGTTTATAAAAATTATGTATATTTATAAAAGAGAGGCGAAAGATACCAAAAGAGACATTCAAACTCAGAAGTCGAAAATAAACTGACAACGCTATGGCGAAAGAGGAAAAGACCAACATTACACAAAACACATCATAGAAAACTAAAGACTATAATCCAAGAACATGTGTCCCAAAATCGTCACAAATTAAATCTACTCATGGGAATTACAAAAATAGAATTCAAGTGTGTTTGTATGGAAATTTCAAATTTGTAAAATAAAAGATTTCGTTGGATATAAATAGAAATAAGTGAAACATATCCTTGTAACTGTGCTAAAATATAGTAATTCTAAAGAATTTTTAAATTTATCTTTCATGTTAAAAGCTTTTCATCTTGATTTGATACATGACTTGGAAAAAGGAGGTGTAACTAGAACTAATATCTGTCCCCTTTAAGTACAAAAACCTTAAATGTATTCACAGATAAAATTATTTCATTACCAAAACTATATAAGACTTTTATATCTTCTATGTAATTTCAATAATGATGTCAAAGTGATATCAAAAGAAACAGCGATGCCACTGAAAAAAACCTGAAATGCAAATGGTACTTTGTATTCGTTTATTGTTTTTGTATTGTTTGTTGTAGTGTTGTGCTGTTGCACCACTGTCCCATGTTAGGGGAGGGATGAGCTTTCGCTAACGTGTTTAACCCCGCCACATTCTGTATGTGCCTGTCCCAAGCAAGGAGCCTGTCATTCAGTGGTTGCAGTTTGTTGTTGTATATCATATTTTTGTTGTTGTTTTGTACCTTTTATCAGGCCGTTTATTTCAACACTTCTTGATATTGCTTAGGGTATAACACATCTGCCAAACGAAATGCTCTTTTATTGACTTTTGTTGGGCTCACGGAACTCATATCATAGACCAGAAACTATGTCAATAGGTCAACTTGATGTCCGAATTCTTTTGATCTGGCTTTGATCATCTGTAAACAAATAATTTAAGAACAAGTGGTTATCCCAACAAACTACACAAACATTTCTATTTTATATCATTATATTTATCTTTAAATAAATCAAAAGTAATTCCTAATTCGTGTAAAATCTTCCAAACTCAAAGTTTAACTTTATTTGTAACAGTGTAATTATAAGACATGTGATGTTCTATGGTCTGATTATAATGGCTAGATCATGTGCTTATAATCCGAGAACTAGTATCCTAAAATCTTCACAAACCAAATCTTCTCATGAGAATTACAGAAAAAAGAATTCAAGTGTGTATGTATGATAATGTCAAATTCGTAAATTACAAGATTTCGTTGGATTTAAATAGAAATAAAATGAACTAAACTAGGAGTTACATATGGTAACTGTACTTGATTAAAGTCATTTTTAAAATAAAATGTGTTTTTCTTGTTTTAAATGATCTTAGATGATTTTGATTTTTTCTGAACAATGATCATGCTTTGGCCTTCATTTCCTAAGATAATAACTAACATACATATATGCATTTTTGCCAAGAAGTATAAAAGTATTTAAACACGACATAAAGAGGATTTTCTAACGGTTGAAAACCTTATACAAACATAAAATATATTCGAAATCTTCATAGTGCAAAAAGGACACAGTTGCTTATGATTTTAATATCAAGTACAACAACCTGTTGGAAGTAGTATAAAATGAGTACTGTGAACAACTTTACGATAAAAAATACAAGATTTATTATTGAATTTAATAAAAAAAATTATGATACAATTCTCTTGGCAAAGTTAAATTTTAACAATTTGGGTGTTCTTTTGGGTTATGCAGCTCATTGTGTAATTTTTTTTATTTTGCTGGCCTGAGCGTTCCTCTTGAATGTTTGATTATAGTGTATACTACTGCAATCAACGTGTCGATACCACTACTGTTGGACTATCTGTCACCCAGGATATCATTTGCTGAGTATAGTCAGTACCTCGATACTGGCATGATTGGAATGATACATTCTTCTATTTTAATCAATAAATGTATACGTTATGTAAGTGAGCTAAAACTTAGGTTTCAACTCATTCAGGCAAAGCTAAATACGTGGATATAGATATTCTGTTTACTAGTATTTGTTTCGATGCTTCAAAAATTTATGTATTAGGCTGCTCAAGTGTAAATGTTTTAGCGTAGCTATGATGTTGATTCAGAAACGTGTGCCGTGTAGGATAGAATAGGTATCATACGTAACATTATCAAACTACATATAACGCAGCAAATACACGGAATAATCTCACGCCTCAGCCAAAGAGTCAAAGAGAATGCAACATATACGCATTCATATGAAATATATTTTATGATATCGGAAGCCTTGTACCACTTCTAAAAGATAAAAAGAGTTAATGCTTTATGAGGTGACTCAAAAACTTGAAAAAAAAATCTGCACTGTACAAAAATTAACTACCACTTTCAACAATAGACTTTAATACCTAGCAGATCATTTATAAGAAAAAATGAAGTTTTCTCTCTTGTTTTATTACTACGCGATGTACGTGTGTAATAAGTATATTTTTATGTGTGTTTTGCTGTGCAAGATAAGATAAGAAGATAAGATAAGAATTTTATTAATCTAATCAAGAACCCATAAAGGGCATCATTTACAACAATATTAAGCACAATATGATTAGAAAAAAGAAAAACTAGATCCTAATATAATATACTATCATATTATGGACAGGATCAGAGCCTAACACATCATGTGTCTTACATAACTATAACAATAATTTCATAATAATTAAATATTATTTTATATATTTTGTATCCACCTGGATCTTATTTCTAAACACTTAATTATATAATTGCCTAGGCACACAAGAGTTGGTAAATGCTCATTTGTGAACAACCAGAAATATTTTTTATCCTTGGGTAATTCTTTAAAATTATTACAAAAACTGTTTACTTTATCCCATAATAATTTTCTCAGTTCGTTATATAAAGGACAACTTACTGTGAAATGGGTCTCATCTTCAATAGAATTTGATCCATGTGATAGGCAGTGATGACATAGACGCTGACTTCTCTCTATGTATTATTTACTATATCTATCTTTCTCAATTTTAAGATCATGTGCACTTATTCTCAATTTACATATAGCTCTTCTTATATTAAAATCTTTAATTGATAAATAAGCCTCCTTTACGAAGTCAGTCTTGAGGTTGAAATAATTTTCTAATTTACTATTACCTTGTGATAAGGTATCAGATCTTTTGACCAACCAAAATGTTTTAAAACTGTTACAGAGTTTACATTTTACAAATTTAATTGATTTATTGAGCTTTGTATTCAAATTTTGTATATCAAGTGTTTGAAGGACATATCTCATAGATGAATACCAACAATTAATGTTTCCTGCATCTAAAATTTTATTACAAACATAAGCATCATAAAGTAACCCATCGTCCAATTTGTTAAGCCTGTGTACATATTTTACCATATATTTAATGACAGAAAAATAAAGAGGAAATCTTGCAACCTCTGATAACACTGCCAAATTTGAGGCTTTTTTATTTACACCAAGAATATATTTTAGATACCTGAAATGTGATTTTTCCAAATAATCATTTATGTAAATTAATTCAAATAGATAATCACTTTTTTTGTGTGCATGTACTGATTTTGTGTCATGGATGAATAGACCATTTCCTTTGGTTTTCTATCATAGGATATCTGTATGTAATACGTATATGTTTTTTTTTTGCTGTGCATGTACTGATTTTGTGTCATGAATGGACACCCCTTGCTTTTCTATTGTATGATATCTGTATGAAATAGGTATATGATGTATTTGTTTTCAAGTGGTTTTTCTTTGCATCTCTGTATCACTGCATTGAAAACTTATTCTGGTGGTTGATATCGCAAATTTCATAAGATATACATGTGTTGCAAAGACCTTTTCTATACTAGCAATTCTCTCATTCTAAACGTCTATATTAAGTTTTTAACACATTTATAATCTCTGTTATTTGCAAAGTGCAAAGTAACATTCTCAATGTTAGTGTTACTTAAAAAAAATCTTTCAAGAATAGTTTTGGTTAACAATTTTTAACCTTTAAATGCTAGTTAGCCCCATCAAAGACGAAGAAAGTCCATCAATAGGTGAGCCAGCATGAAAAAAAAATATAAATAGAAATTATATTTGCATGCAATAAAGGTAATGATTACCAAAATGTCAAACAACCATTCAATCTTATTGTTAATACCATATAATACGTCATTTCATAACATGCTTGCATAATGGTAAGTCTGTGCTTACAATTTTTCTAATTTACACCTTTTTCTTGTGAAGTTAATATTTGAATATAAATTTTTAATGTACATTATTTTTAAGTCAGCTAATTTTCCATAGCTATAGCTGTTTAGTGTGGTATTCTTTTTAAAATTAAGCTGTTCAAAATGTGTCTTTGAACGCAACTACATCTAAGGTTGACTGATAGTCCTCGAGGGTCGCGTCAGCTCAGTAGTCAGTGCTTCGGTACGGGCACCATTTCAAACAGACTTGTCTTGAATTCATTCTCCATTGATAACTTAAAAATTGTTAAGAACGCCAGCAGGCAAAGTTGATCTTTATTGATTTTGGGTATTCTTTTTATGTCCCTTTTGATTATATAGTTCTTCACATATTCATGTATCTATACATCACTGGCTGTCAGATGCTTGGGGTAAAGGTGTTTCCAATAAAGGTAAATACAGAAACTTAGTGCTTCGGACTCAAAAAATTTATAAAGTGTTTTTTTATTTTCAACTAAATCAGGTAAATTTTACCTTAGAGGATTGAATATTGAATTAATTGGTTTCGATGCTCGATGCTATGGTAAGTCTGTGCCACGTGGTCTGTGCTTACAGTTTGTCTGTTTAACATCCTTTTCTTATGAAATTCATATTTTGCTTAGTATCAATTTTTATTTTACCCAAATTTTGTGTCAATAAATCTATCATTGCTGCTGCTTTTTAATGTGATATTTTATAAGCAATGATGTTCAAAATATGTGTTTAATAGAAAATGTAAAAAGGGAAATTGACTATGTTAGATAACCAAAAATAACATGACAATGATTAAACGGTTCATATATAAAAATGAAAGAGACAACAGAGTGTGAAATACACGAGGTCAAATTAGAATTTCATAGAATGGCAGAATATACAACGCAGATGTTAACATGTACATATCACATCATATTTTCATAACCACGTTATTGATTAGTTTCGCTCAAGGCATTTGCAAAAATCATAAGATGCACTCGATCTTTATTTATGTAATAAAGAAAATACAAAGATCAGGTATAATACTTTAAAGAATATAGTGGAAAATCTGCTAATAAATTTCGCAATTTTTGAGAATTTTTTGTTGAGAAAACAGTTTTTGCGAAACAGTTTACTTTCTCATTTACTAGTACTATGTGGGTATCTCCCTTTGCAGATATCTGAATACTTCCGAAGGGTGTCAGCTGCTCAGTAGAGGTCATTTGTCCAAATTTCTAACGTAAATGTTGAAGAAATTTTAATTGATTATATCAGGTTAACTACGGTAGCAACTCTCTCAGACGAAGTTTATGTAGACGTTTGTCTAGTTCCTTTTGGTTATTCAATTTTTCAAGTATCTATATGTTTTCTGTTATCCAAGAGAGGTCTCGGTGGCCGAGTGGTCTAGTTAGTTCATTTACAGTAATCACTAGACTGTCAACACTGATGTTGTGAGTGGCAAGACGGTGCATTCGACTCTGATTTTACGGACAAGGTTGGCCAGTTTTCCTGTCGAAGTTCGATTGTCCTCCGTATGTACTCCGCCTTCTTTCGCCAATAGAACTGACCACTATAATAAAGCTACGTGTGCTGAAAGTGGCGTACACACCAACAATCAAACAATCGAACAATAGGCTCTTCCAGTTTTTGACTAAGGGATAGTGATCAGACAGTACCAGAAATTGACCCGAAAACAGCAAAATCGTTCCGGTTTGCTTTGATTTTCAATTACTTACATTTTGTTGACTACACAAAAGCCGATAGCCATGCATTAAAATAATGCTTTGAACAAGCTATGCCACACCGATAAGTCGTTCGCTGTATCCATTTTTATTCTAGAGATTACAGACATATTCTTCAGTATCTAGGATTTTACGGTAACGACCGAGAGGGCTCATCTTTTTTTCTCTCGATTTATATTAAAGAATAACCCATGACATTTAAGAAAAGAGCGTGTAATGTCATAGACTTATAAAGAAAGCGTGACGTATAAATTGATCTATTGACCAATTATACCAGCAGCATTATAAGTATCGTCTATAAAAAGACATGCCCCAGGGATCTTCAATGTGTAATCGTTCTTAAAAGCAAACAAATTACACTAATTTTATTCATCACAATGCATCTTAAAACTCACACGTTCTTTTTCTGATAAGAACGTTTGTTTGATCAAGTCAACATAATCTGAGATTAAGATTTCATTTTCTAACATTTCACCATCACTGTCTAATTTCTTATAAAGGCCATATCCTTTACTGGATATGGTGTTTAAATACTATCAAGACAACTTAATCTGAAAGGCCAAACAATTTCAGAACATTAGTTCAATTGAAATGTACATTTATCACTAGAAACGTCGAAATAAAGAAAACTTTTGACGCAAGCAGAAGTAAAAATACCCGTATGAAAGTGCAGACTTTTATTGAGTTTGTCAGGAAGGGGAGCGAGGCAGATGACCTCGTATACCTCCTCGAAGTTACCAGTTTAACTTGTGAGTACTTTCGTCTAATTTGAATTGATAACTTATTTTATATAAATTTTAGTCTAAATTGAACAAAAAAAAAGAAGATTCTGAAATATTAACACATGTTTTCCTGTCATAAATTATGTTCCGCTTTGCCTTTCATAGATTTGCATGTGTAATACGTTATATTATTTAACTTTTTACTATTTGACATTTCATCAATTACACTCAGTATGAAATAATGCGTAAAAATACAATGCAAATACAAATAAAAGTTAGGGATTTACTTTCGTTTTTTAGAAAATAACTGAAACGCTATTTTATGAAAACAAAATATTGGTTCAATCATTTTCCCTTTGATTTGTTGCCTCCTTACTATAAAGTTGTAAGAGGACCATCCTAGGATTAAAATGACCATTCTTTTGAATATAGGGGAATATGACCTCTCTTCTCTCTATGCTTTCCTTATCCATGTATTACTGTATGATTTCATTCGAAACCACATGTCAATCGATGAAATATTTGACAGAGTAAAAACAGAAGAATAGTTTACATGATCACTAGTTAGAATCACCATAAAACTGTAAGCATAATTAATTTTTAAGTATAGTTGCACTGGGAAAGGTAAACCACATTCCACAGGAAAAACATATTTCAAGTTAAGGTGACATTAATAAAGGTCGAATACATGTTTTTTTCACCAATTTTAAAGAACCAAAAGACTTCTAATGCGATATATATCAAAATTGCTTGTAAAATGATTGGAACATCGAACGTGTAGATGTCTTTTGATTAATTGCGTCGTTAGTTGGGTTTACGTTCACTCCATTTTTTATTTTATTCATATAGTTCTAATATGACGATTTGTTGCTTCAGTAAATGCACATAAAATTGAAATTGTAATAAACTCACTGAATTCAATGTCATTTTTGAAACAGTGAAGACTGACTATTTCTTGGTTCTTTGAAAATCGCATTTCATTTAAAGCAGCATAAAAGACAGGAAACTATAAACGACACAAACGTAAAATACAACTTTTGCTTATCATAATACAAATTCTCATCGAAAATACCAGACTTATTAAATTTTGTACGCCAGACGCACGTTTCATCTTCAAAAGACTCATTCGTGACACTCGAAAAAAAGGTTAAAAGGCCAAATAACTTCGCGTTTATATTGAACTTACAAAACATGTAAACTTGGTGCCATGAATCAGGTCCATATAAGCTGAATAGGTACACAATAGTGTGACAATGAAACAACATGGACCTTAACTAAACAACCAATATTTTTATCTGGCTATCTTGAATTAAATGAAAATTCTAAATTTTAGTTCGACACTTTCGGTTAAGGACGGAACTGAGTCGTCTTCAATGTTAAAAATTCAGCTTGATGCGTCCTTTCAGATATAAAACAAAGAGTGCAAACTTATAAAATTTGTAAAAGACACGGAAATAGTTCTCCAGCCAAAAAAAAAAAAAACAGAAAAAAAAAATAGTAACGGGGACATACGCTGAAGTAATTAGATTGTTCCGGGTCTGTTCTGTAAGAATGATGCCTCGTTTAGGCTTCAATGACATTTTCCAGAAAACAGAGATATATGCTGGACTGACATAATAAAAAAAAAACCGAATAATTGTACAATTTTACGATGACAGTAAAATAGAAAGTTCGTAATGGCGTTTCATCTCAAATCACAACAGTTCAAACACATTTACCATTAGTATTTGCCGGATAAATCGTCGTGTCTAAGCATTTCTTAATTGGAAGAATTAGGAATTAAGCCTCTGATGAAGTAATGAAGCCTCATATCTAATTCTGAGAGGGTTTGGTCTTACAACTAAGTCCGACCCATGTTCCTGCTAAGCGTCCACTTCTATAAAGTACAAGTTTTCTTTAATGTTGAAAGATGATCCACTCAAGATATGTCAAGGACTATTTAACTAGGCGTAAATACGAGCAGAACTAGATCTGTGTAACAACAACCACATGTACGTACAGAAGGCCCACTGTTTTACATAGCGTCGTTACTTACTACATGAAAGGCTTTTATATCTATAATGCCGACCAATGTTTACTGTAACTACAATCTACAACTCAAGTTAAAGATGTTATGAAAATATGATAATAAATCATTATATAGGTAACGGTATAATGAATGACACGTGACCTTTTCTGAAATATAATCATGAATAAGCATTAAGGTGGTACCCAACACCTTGACCAATATTAATTTGGCTCGTTTAATTTTCATAAAATTTTGACAAAATGCATTCTTTGACCCTTTGACAAAAATACAAAAATTTCAAAAAATTTCAACCAACCACTTTATCAGAAAAATTTCATTGGTTATATAGCAGTTTGACAACACTAATTTTGATCATTGAGAAGCTTAATATTTCCTTAACAATACAACGTGATTAAAACGTTAAGTTGATTTTTACAGAGTTATCTCCCTGTAGTGTTAGGTACCACCTTAAGGTGCAAACAGTAGTTTGACCAATACCTTTTTCATTTTTTTCAGACAAGTCAAAAAGTCTTTCGATCTTCACTATAATTCATATATTGTTGGTATATTCTCTTGGTTTTTGATAATTGCTAACCTGAAATATCTTTGAATTTCCTGATGTATATTGTTTTCATCATCTTTATTCTTGCTATTTTTAAAACAAGTCCATATTTTACATATATCAGTGTATTTTCCTTATGCTTCTTAACTAACTATTGTTTATGCACAATCATAAAGACTGTAGACAAAAGGGCAAATGTCGAATAGTTATAATAATTTTATAAACAAAAAACATCGACAGCGTCACTTCCCATATCTGAACTTGTACATTTACAGTGCTTTCGTCAATATACATTTAGCTCAACGTAAAACAGCTCTGAAAAATATTTAATTTTATAAGCCCTTGACTGTACAGTGTATGTGACAATATGATATCTATCAATTCATTATTTTGATTACCATTTTAATTGTTAATCAAATTATGAAGTGATTGACATCAGGGTTTTTACTTCACTGGAAAATAATTCTTGTAAGGAACTTGATATAGGGTGTGTCAACCGTGTTCTAAAGCATTGAACTTAATCCATTATTCAAATCCAAACTTCAGAAAATGTTTTGCATAGTTGCACTTATATTGATTTTAATCTGAAATTATGATTAAACTCAATGCTAGAAGTTATCCAAACCTTGAAAAAAAAATTGCAAACTTGCACATGGCATTGCTTCAAAACAATGATGTCGATTTTGCTAAATTCTTCAAACAATCGTTGCATATAGTGACGATAAGCATATGTTTATAAGGGTAATTCGCCGAAAACCAGAACAAAATAATGTCGTCAAAATCAATAACGCTTGTTTCGGGCATCATTTGGCGCACATAATACCGCTACTGGCCTACTTACAATGATCGATTATCTAAAGTGATCAATTACTCCTCGATTCATATCTTAAATGATCCTTTAAATTTCTTAAAAGGTCAAATCAATTTAATATTAAAGTCAGACAGAATGACGATAGATATTTTAGTATATTTTGGTAGTTATATAGCATCTAATCAGTGGAATTATAAGTTTCTCGCTACTTTGACGTCATGTAAACCGTTAAGTAAACAAATCTATTTATGTATATTGATAAAATTTTCGATAATTTTGACTTTTCAATATGTTAATGAAAGGGTTGATGTCTAAATTATATGAGTAGTGAATTTATTAATAGTTAAACAAGCTTTCTTTGATAGACGGAGTTAACTTTGAACGTTTTCTTGAACCGAAAGTAGGTTAGAAATTAAAAAAAATATAATAAACTATTAGCCGATTCGATTTTACAATTCATCAACTCTACTAGTACAATCCCAGTATATACTTTTATAATTAATGATTAAGGAATTTTTCTCCTTCATGCAAAATTCTGATTTAATGTCCGAATTTGGCTATGATTTTGGTCCTTTTTTGGTTGATCATCTCTTCAACGTTTGTTCAAGTTTTGGTTTTTCAAATATTTTGGGCCTCGAGCATTACGGAAGAGACATCAAAATGCGCGTCTGGTACAGTAAAATGGTACTGTTAATGTTATTATATAATCAACATGAGTTTTGCTTTACTGCATGTGAATTTTTTGAAATGACAAATGGAAACAACAATCATTAAAAACTTAAAGGAGGTTTGAAATGCACCTTTAAAAAACAAAAACGGTCGTCTTACACGCGTCCGGTCTCGTTACATTTGAAGTTCATGCGATTCAAGGTTGTTTTCACTTGTTTGTTAACTCAAAATGCGAGATTTGAACATCGGTAAACTACTGAGTGGCCTCCCATTTTAAGTTCATTAAAAGCATGTTTGAAAACTTAGTTTGTGTGTTTGTGTGTTTTATACATATTTATAAACTTTGCAGGTTTTATTTGTCAAGTTTTCGTAAAGAAAGTTTGTTGTGTGTTGTTTCATTGTTGTTCAACTTACCTCTTTGCATTCGTCTCATCCCGCTGCGCAATCATTTTACTTTTTCAAAACAAGGGCTGCATTATTCCAATTCAAAACAACTTGGTAATTATATGACCCATTGGCTAAGTGTTTTTTAAAAATCGCAATATTTTGTTTCCTTGCCCTTCTGCTTTTATTTCTATTCCCACTATTCGATTCCTAGCAACTCGAAGCCATTTAAAGAAGTAAAAATCAGACATTCAAAATTAGTGTGATCATTGTATAAAATCAAAAATACACTGTCCAGTTTTCAAGTTCAAGTCACTCAGCTTAATGCTACAAGGGGTTTCACGCAGCATGGTTCACTGACTCCCCGAAGCAGAAGATTTCGTCTCCGATTCGGGGTTGGATTCCTTTTTTTGCAATTAACATTTCTCTGTGGAGTATTATGGGGAAAAATTTGCAAAAGATCCCAAAATTTACAAACTGGAAATATGGTTAAAAGGTTTGCAACAAATACAAGCTGAAGTACTAAAATATAACAAATACGTATCATTATTTTAAATGGTATCAGTACTGATACGTTACTGCAATAGTAGATTCTACTTCTTGCCCACTTAGAGCAAGCATAATACGTTAGTTTTATAAAGTACCTAACATTTCAACAAGTGTATTATAAAACACTTTCAGAAACCAATTATCAATCATTTATGTATGATACATGTATATTAAAGAGCAGAAATGTTTATAAACAAAGGATTTCAACACATCATGACAAACCGTTGTGCGCTCTTGTAAATTCGAACAGGGGGTCGGATGACCACTATAAGTATTTGTTACTACTAATCTTTCAACTACTACACAAACATTTAAAGACAATATTATGGTAGTTATAACAATGCTGGAAATTAATATGCCTTATCTCTTCAACATCAGGTAATTTCCCCCTGAAGATATTTGATCAATAATTTCAAATATAATTAAATTATAAAGCATCCTACACGCAATCCTCTGACCTACTATCATAAACACAACGAGTAATACTCGACCTTAGACACAAGGAGTTAATACTCGACCTTAGACACTGTCCTGGTATGTATTTGTTTTAAACTTAGGTAATTACATTTAATATTTTCAAAAGTTATACGCATTCATGCACCTCACTTGCAATTATGATGTAGTGACCTTTACGTAATTACGGAGGCGCCTGATGGCAAATTACACAAAAAGGTTTTATATTCAAACCTTTTGAATTTTTTAGTAATGTTAATAGTTTCGAAAATAGTCTTTTTACGAGAAAATGTTTGCTTTCAGTAAATAACTCATATCCAGTAAATTGTTTTTGAAACTTTTTATCGGAAAAATAGTCTTTTTCAGACAATTTCGTAAAAAAAGTAAATTTATTCGTCTACAATTCTATAAAGAAAATACATACTGTGGTATAATAATAGATTTCACTATCAGATATTGACATAGCGACAAAATGCCTTAAATTCGAATTCAATGCAAGAACCACAAGAAATTAAAATTAAAAAAGGCAAAGGGTTTCGTTCTAATCGATGATGGACGCCTCCTTGAACTTGCAGTGACATTTTGCTCATTACTGATGGTACCATTGAGACTTCGAGATGATCAGGAACTTGTTTCTTTGTAATTGATTTTGCCAAGTATGAAGGGTATTGTTTTCATAATAAAATGCACCGTAACAAACTTCTTTTGCTGTCCATTCAAATTATTTCCCCTATCAATACACTATTTCCTGTCCAGTTATCTACAAAATATCTTAATGTGCACCGGGGTTGTTTAAAGGATTGTATTGCTTCTGTATTATTTCCTCTGTCCATATACTACTTCCTGTCAAATAATCTAAAAAAATATATCTTACTGTGCTCCGGGTTGTTTGAATGTTTCTATTATTTATAAATATTTTGCAGTTAGATTATCGGGTTATTTATGACAATATTTGTTGAATTTCGTTGCCCGTTCTGTCTATAATTTAGTGATTTTACCCCTCAACTATCTTCTTCAATGCACAGATATAACGTAGTCGATATCTAGCATGGATTTTGCTGAAAGTTGTGCATTGGAATCGTCTTGAACTTGAAGTGAGGTGTGACCTTTTGTTCCTTTACGAATTCGTAAATATGACTTTGACTAAACAACAGCAAAAATCACATGGTTCCGTTGCGTTTGGTTTTCTTAAGTACGAATTTGTTTTACGAATTAAAACACCATATCCTTCTTCTTTATAGCTTTAGTTTTTTTTTCTCGCGCTGTGTGGTCCGTTTCAACATGCTTCAGATATTTGTTTTTATAAAGTAATTTCATTAATGCGATGTTAACAAAATGTTTCTGGAATAACCACCAGTATCAAGAAACATGATTGTTGATGGTACTGACATGTGAAATAGGCACTATGCGTTCAAAAAGTATTTCAGGTTTTCCATTCCGTAATCTGGGCTAGTTTCATGGTAGAAATCATCCATCATAATCAGTAACTAAGACATGACAGATCTCCCCCGTATGTCTTCCTTAACAAAATTCTATCTATAATCAACCCGTGGTCAGTTTCAACAATCTTTTCAATTAGTGAAGATCTTGATGTTATCTCTGTTAACAAATATAAAGTGATAAGATATTTAATTTCAGGGTATTGTTTTTGTTTAGGTTACACCCATAACAATATACAAAACAAAAAATGCTATCAATTATTCAATTTATCTAACCCATTTGTATCAAGTTCAATGAGGTTTGTCGTTTTATAGGTAAGTCAATAAAAACGTTTAACATTTCCTTCTTGATACAAGATGTATCAGATGTTAGGACGATGTGAAATTGGGTGATTTTGTTAATAGACTACTAACTT
Organism: Mytilus californianus; assembly: GCF_021869535.1. Taxonomy (NCBI): domain Eukaryota; kingdom Metazoa; phylum Mollusca; class Bivalvia; order Mytilida; family Mytilidae; genus Mytilus; species Mytilus californianus. Next base: position 9,508,591 of record NW_026262745.1, read on the forward strand.
ACTTTTAGAGAAAATTTGGTGACGATTACCGTGTAGGCTTATCCATTCTGTCTCCATTTGGAGTTTCATGCGATTCCGTCTGTTTTTTCTCATGGTTAGAGTTTTCAAATAGCATTACGAATTTTGGGTTTCTAAACGCGCGTTAGGCACATTTGATATCTTCGATGCGTTTTATTCACACCAGTAAACTACATTACCTCCTTTTACAAATAATTTAATTTTGGATGTAACGCGTCTTCCCATTGGCTGACGTTGTTTTGTTTATCAGCTCATAGACATAATTTTGTCATGTGACCTTGACGTCATCAGCGTTTTTTCATGATTTACTCCGGTTTAAAATGGAATTAAGAATTAAATTATAAGAAATGACTGTAATATTTTTTCTGTCTATTCGAAATAACATAAAAATGTGGTGCACACTTTAAAATAACCCGCTACGCGGGTTATTCAGTGTGCACCAAATTTTTTATGTTATTTCTTCATAGACAGAAAAAAAATTACAGTCATTCCTTAAATGTTAAGAACGCGAAATTAAAGTTGACATTGAACATTTATTTTGTATTTTGCTAAAAAAAAGTTATGGTATAAACTTTAATTTTGATGTATTTTCCATCGTAATAACAAGTTTTGGCGCAATTTTTCACGCTTCAGGCTAAACAAACAAGAACTAAAAGTATCCTCTAGTGGTTATAATTAAAATAAGAATGTATATAACATTTATAGTGTCATTCCAATATAAGATACATGAAGGAAAAACAACTACATATGTTTACTTTGTTATCTTTGTTATTCTGAATGAACTTTTATCAACTTTGGATACTTGAATCTTTAGGTTGTACTTCTTTTTCCCTTTCGCTAGCTTCTAAGTCACTAGACCATCTCTTTTCCTTTTCTGCTCCTAGATCATTTTGCTAAAATGTAACGACAGCTGTCCTTTGGAAAAACCTGGGCCTAATTGAATTAAAGTCGCAAGTTCCGATTTGATCCTTGGTTTGTTCCAATCCAAAGTTCAAAATGGACGCCGAGAATCATAATGCCGTATGATCAACCGTCAATTTCAAAGATCTTGTTTGCAACACCACAGGTACACGAACCTGACTGGTGTATATGTTTTGTTTGCTGATTACAACCAAAGATAACAACCACAGTGGAATATAGGTTAATATAATACAAGTGAGAGGTTGAGCTAGCTATAAAACCAGGTTTAATCCACCATTTTCTACATTAGGAAATGCCTGTACCAATTCAGGGATATGACAGTTGTTTTTCAATCGTTTGATGTGTTTGAGCTTTTGATTTTGCCATTTGATAAAGGACTTTCCGTTTTGAATTTTACTTGGGGTTCGGTATTTTTGTTATTTTACTTTTTTTTGTAACGTAAGTAAACAGGTTCTTCTTGAAACTGCTTTATACATTGGAGTAAACAATGTATAACATTTCTGTTTTTTCTATCTGAAATTCTCGTTGGCATCCGTCGTGGATTATATATAGTAAAACATAGAGGTACCTATGTTTAAGGAAAATTGCTGCTGACGAGGGAAAAAAACTCGATTGAACGTGTATGTTAAAATTTCAGCAGCGCCTGCATATGGAAAATATATCTCCCTGTTGATACGATATTCAAGGGCTTGCATTTCCTATCATGATTTCCTTGATATAGGGTTGCTTTTCACAAGGGAGCTATAAAACCAAGAGTTCCAAGTGGTGATGTTGAAATCATCCCTTCGAAACATTTACGGACGCCATCACGAGTTGGTTGACCGTTATGGAATATCTGTCTCACAGATGACGACGGATATGTTCCTGTCACCACAATCCTGTCCTTTTTTTTACCGAATATGACCTACCGAATAAGACTTATCACCGTATTTGTACTTACATAAGCAACCACGACGGGTGCCTCATGTGGAGCAGGATCTGCTTACCCTTTCAGAGCACCTTAAATAACCCCGGTGTTTGGTGGGGTTCGTGTTGCTCAGTCTTTATTTTTCTATGTGTTTTGCATGCTTATGTTTGTCTTTTTTGTTTCAATGGTGTTGTCAGTTTATTTTCGACTTATGACGTTTGAATGTCTCTTTGATATCTTTCGCCTCTCTTTTAATGTTGGTATAATGTATATAAAGTCATAAAAAAATAAAAAAATAATAAAACCTGAGTTCAATCTTTTTTCTAATTTCACATGAACATGCAACCAAATTAAGGTTTCTACTCAATTTATCCATCTAAAAATGGATAAACAGGAAGGTAATACGTTTTTATTACTATGACAAATAACGCTGGGTTACAAGGCCTACATGTTTTCTCATTTATAATAAGTTTACAAACCAGTGTCACAGTGCACTGTAAAATTTGCTTCTTTAACCAAAAAAAGAGTTAATAAACTTAAGAATGATGTTTTCCAATCATAATTTATGACATAAAAAGGAGTTTTAATTATTCCTTTTTTTGTTTGTGTATGTTTCCTTGAACGATTAGGTTGTTGTATGATGGTTTGATTAGTTTATCTACTTTTAGAAACTAAAAAAAAAGTCCTTTTATATCTATACGGATTATCTTCATACTCTTATATCATATCTGTCCGATGTATTTTAACCGAAGTCTGATACATGTATGTGACCGAGATATGACATCTTGACAGATATAGTTTATGATTTGTAAAATATTTCGGAAATTACCATTGTGTAAGTAATGCATATCATTTGAATTGTGTATATAAGGACAATTGGTAATTACATGAAAAAGAAGCTACTTGTGTTCCGCATCTGTTCAGGAACATAGAACTTGTAAACACGCAATTCTTCCGAAGCTGGCTGAAACTAAATATACCCACATCTCATATGCCATATGACTGCGACGTCGCAAGATATTCACCTGAAATGGATAAATTGCCGCGTAATAACACGATATTTTACAGATATGGCCATATCAGGGAGTTGGGCTGATATGATATTATCATGGTCGATACAAGCAAACAACATGGACATCAATGATAAATGCATTATAAATATTATTCATACATTGATATATTAGCATGTTTGAAAAGACCTCTTTCACACATTTGCATACTTCTTACGATAACTTGATGAATTTCATTGTCGTATGTAATGACGAAGTAATTTCACCGAATAACTAATAAATTATAGTAATATGTGTGTTTCTTAATATATGTCTTACACTGACGATGTTGATTACGATCATTAGAACTTCTTAATGCAAAATTAAAAACTTGTGTTATTCGTTTTTCTTTTTTTTTTTGTAGCATAAATCATCAAAATGTATCGCTGTCTCGTTTCAATTTTTAAGTTTTTCCAGTTGTATTTTGGTCTTCCACCTACAGGTCATTTCCGTACGTAAAGGTGTTGAATCTTCAGAGAAAGAATATATATCTTCATCACTAGTTTGAGATCTTTTCGTTTTTGTTTGTTTGAGAACAGCTTAATTTCATAGGTTTACCTGATTTGTGGTAATTATTGAACACTTCTGTCTTAAAGGAAAATATGTATGGCGGGAGCTGATAGTGGAACAAGAACTGTTAACCCTTCCAGAACACTTGAGTTCGCTCCATTATTGAAGGACTCTTGAAATATTTCGTTTTCTTTGATGTGTTTTTACGATTGGTGTTGACTTTTGGGGCCATGGTGTTGCCTGTATTACTTCGACTTCTGCACCTTGATTCCCCAATTTGTCGTCTTGCCTTTATTTCAATACATTTTTTATTATCAATGAGAAAAAAAAATCGCCCAAAGTAAAGAAAAGATTTTATAAATTTAACAAACACTACCAAATGTTGTATGATCATTTGACGTGTTTGCACATTGCTGAAATACTTTCAGCAATGTATGATCAAAGAAAAATCTTTTCTTTTCGTCACTCTTTTCTCTTTAAAATCTAAAACATCGAATTCAAGTCCCCATATTGTGAATTTATAAACGGAAAATTGTGCATATGACAAATTGAAGACTTATTTACTACAATGATGAGTAGATGTAATGATAACATTTTTTTGTGAAGTCTTTACTATATGTATAATTATTTAATTGGTATAATTTAGCATTGACGTTTTTTTCCAAATAAATCCATCATTAGTTAAAAGCTGCACCTTTTTTTCAATTACGGATGTCATTTTGACTGCCATCGAGAAAGGGGCATCATTTTTTTTTGTATAAATGTTGACTGTAATTATTAATTATCCATATTAAATTAAGATATTAAGTTGAAAAATGGCTCACGTCACGCAATCCTGTGAATGACGAACCCATCCTTTTGCTTTAGTGAAAATAAAACTTACAAGAACACTTTAAGTCCTATAAAGAATACAAAATACATCGTTAAACTCCAGTTATATATCTTTCAGAATAAAAAGTACATGAAGGGGTCATTTAAGAATGAATTTACAAACGTTGTTATATAAAGCGACCATTCGTGCCTACTTGAAAATAGTTAAATATTGTGTTATTTACTTTTGACGTCACCAAAATGTGGAGAAATGATATTAATTTGATGTAATTGTACTTACACTTTTTTAATTTCCTACTTATGAAGAACATATGTCATAATAAGTACAGCGTTTATGAATGAAATGCTTCATTTAAAGTTCGCTGATTTACGATATATGTAGACATAGAGACGTATTGCATGTTGCAACTCTCTTTGAAGCATGCAGCTTAAATGACTATAACATTGCTCTAACGTCTGGCGGCTTTTTGAGGGAAATCTCAGCCCCAACAAGTCCCCTAAAAGCCATCTTATTATTTTAGACTAGATTTACAGTGTATATGTGTTGTAATTGGTCCCTAATGCTACAACTGAATGAGGTAAATTGTTTCTATTTAGACAGTTTGAGCTTTCTTAACTCTTAGTTTAAAGTGTTCTAGAGTTTTCTAGGGCTTAACCGATTATGGCAACTCCAGCAACATGAGTCGTTGCCACTTAACTTGGCATCACATGTTTATGATATTTTCGTTTTGTTGTGTGATAAAATAGTCACCTGGTGTGTAAACTTATCGATCATGTACTATTCCTTATTACGCCATTTTCACTGAATTTTGATTTCGCATTACTAGTGATGCAAGCAGAACAGGAGTCGCCTACCCTAACAGGAGGGATTGTGCCTGATATTCATATGATGAAGACATAATCTTTCAATCAGTTTAATTGAGGTCTGGAGCTGGCATGTCAGTAACTGCTAGTAGTCTGTTGTTATTTATGTATTATTGTCATTTTGTTTATTTTCTTTTGTTTCCTATTCTGACATCGGACTCGGACTTCTCTTAAACTGAGTTTTACTGTGCGTACTGTTGTACGTTTGTTTTTTCTACATTGGCTAGAGGTATAGGGGGAGGGGGGAGATCTCAGAAAACATGTTTAACCCCGCCGCATTTTTGCGCCTGTCCCAAGTCAGGAGCCTCTGGCCTTTGTTAGTCTTGTATCATTTTTAATTTTAGTTTCTTGTGTATAATTTGGAGTTTAGTATGACGTCCATTATCACTGAACTAGTATACATATTTGTTTAGGGGCCAGCTGAAGGACGCCTCCGGGTGCGGGAGTTTCTCGCTGCATTGAAGACCCATTTGTGGCCTTCGGCTGTTGTCTGCTCTATGGTCGGGTTGTTGTCTCTTTGACACATTCCCCATTTCCATTCTCAATTTCACCCTGTAGTCTTGATCCGTTTGGAGTTCATGCGATTCCGTCAGTTTGTTTTGTTTTGTATATTGGAAATTGATTTACGAGCTTTGAACATCGGTATACTACTGTTGCCGAATATTTAAACTTTAACATGGATAGCCTTACTTGCTTTTATGTATAGTTTGTTTACACTCATAATAAATTTTGTTTAAAATCTAAAATCTGAAAAGAAATCTAAAGAACACAGTTGGTAGGCACTTAAAATAGAAGGTGGAGTCACGCTGTATCTTGTTGTCGGGGTAAAAATATCTCTCTTTTTGTCCTCCCCTCGACCAGTTTTTGAGTCAAAAGTATTATAAATGTTAATAATACAGCGAAATCCGCTAATTCATATAGCTGTACCGTTATTTTAATACATTCTCTTGATAACAAGTTTGTTTATTCCCACCAACTCTTAAAAGTCATAGACATATATGTACATACATGTTAACCATGTTAAGGTGTATTATCAAGAGAAGTAGACGACAGTGGTATTCATATATAAATAAAGCAATTTCAATGCGAGTACGAACAAACTTACTTTCTTCCTCATCCTCTGCACTAATCGTCTGCAAATAATCTTGCAAAGTCATGGATGTGTCGCACGTATCTGGTAGACGGGCTTAACACTTACATGATATTACATTTGCATCATTTTAATGTTGTTTGCTAACATGACATCCAATCAAATTCACTGAAGAAGAGCCAATTATTTTTTTTATTTATCATTTAATATGATTTTATAGAAAAGTGAATATATTATTGAAAAGTTTTTAAAAATATGTTTTTTATTTGCAATGATTCACACTTTTACATAAGTTAATAAACCAAAAAGTTACGTAATAACTTAGTATCCAAATTTCAATTTTGATATCGCTTTTTTATTTTGTATAAATTATAACTGGTTTCAATTATACAGACTCGCAGGTCTTTAACATTTAATTCAAAAGAACACTGAACTACAGAACTACTAAAACGATCAATCAAATCGTTTTTGTTTGACAAGTTTTGTTACTTTGCACAAGAAGTAGTTAAGCATTCTATGCATATATCTAACCATTTTACTTAACACATGAAACAGTTATAGGCCCATCTTACGAAATGTTACAAGTTGGTAAACAAGAGCTCTTAAATGGATTAAAATTATCACAACTATATTGATTAACTGTAATATCTGATAACCCTTCGTGTCGTAATCATAAATGCATAATAATCCAACAAACCTCATACTTGTCGATATATTCAATCTTTAAACATTATTTTAAAGAAAAGTAAGTGGTTTTTATTTTTGTTTCTTTTAACTAAAAACATTGATTTTTGTACACAAACATATACTTACAATTCTATGATGTTTTCGTCAATAACGATCAAATGCTATAGTTAACCATGTACGCGAATATTATTCAATTGATTGTTTTCAAAATATCTAGATACTTTTGCAAAAACTTTTCTACAGACATGTACGAAAATTATATATAAGTGGTATAAATTATAATTTTGGCGGGAAAACAATCTGCTATCGCTATCTTAAATGAAGAAGATATATAATGTAATATTGTTGTGATTTTTTGATATTTCTGATTTGTTTCCTGTATCAGCAGATATTTTTTTCTTTTCTCGATTTTTTTTTCACGATTAACTTATCCAAATCATTAATTGGCAGTTGAAAAAGAGAAGCAAAAGTATATATTCCTTTCCACACGGCCTTTAATAAAAATGCTTCGTACATAGTTTATGTATCAATGTTTTATTGGAGGCCCAATTTTGAAGCATTATTAATAAGTTCGTGATTTAAGTTTAAAAAGAACCACCTGAAATCATCTTCCAAAATTTTGATTACACATTTTCTTAGTTCAAAATAGTTAAAATGATCTGTTTTATCATTACCTCAGTGAACTTAAAATATATATGATCGTTTGGTCTGATCTGCTTGCAAGCATTTAAACTGAGGTTTATCCTTATTTTCAAATCTTTTAAACATTGATTTATCATTATTATCGGGAATCCGTATTATTTGTGTCTATAAAACATTATTTTGTTTAAACATTTATTTTATACAATTCGTATATAAATCTTTATTATGTCATTATAATGTCATTTTGTATTGACTACAATTTGTTCTGCCTATCTTTATTATGAGTATGCCAGGTGTGCATATACACCATGCAAAATGTATTTACTTTTTTTTAGTTTCATCAAAAGTCCTTAAAGTTATAGTAATTTATATTACTCGGAATAATTCTAGTTTTAGTGTATTTGCACTTTACTTTGGTATACTACAACCTCGTCTATGAAGGGTACGGCCATTTGACATTTGGAGGGGAACGAGGAGGGGCACTCAAAACTTGAAATGACGAAATGAGCTTCTTGAGGTTAAATTTGAATTTACTTTCACATATAAAGATCCTAACGTTGCAGCGTTTTACGCATCCCTTGCTTTCAAATTTTCATTCCTTGTGACGGTTAATTTAGAAAAACGTTTGGGTCGCACGAAATTTATAAAAAGTTTATTTCATTTACTATGTATTGCAATTTTACTGAAGATTACAACCATGTCTCATTTAAATTGTTAAGTGTATCCAAATATGCATTGCTTCATTTATGAACATGTCTGTTTATTCAATAGATGTAAGATACCCGTCGTGTAATGGAAAATTCATATTTTCATTTAAATTTCTTGTGTTAATATTTGTTTTCATAAGGCAGACATTTTCTGATACATTTTAGTGAAAGGAAATTATACATCATAATTTTCAGTAATAAAATGTAGGTAATCTTTGATGTCCTTTAACATCTTCAGGATCTTGCTTGTTTTTTTTTTTGGGTAATTTTGTTACGAATAAATCAAAGCATTGAAACTTTTACCAATTATGTGTCTGGGTATTTTCCTTGTAAAGACTGAAGAAGGATGCACATGTGAGTTTTTCATCAATAATTTATATCCCATATGTTTATACTGGATGAAAAATGGACATCATTACATTCAACAAGTAAAAAATATGTTCTCGTTTCAGGTTGGAATCTCATGTTGAAAGTTCTATAGAATATTTAAGGTAGGTCAGCTTTATTTTCCTAATGCTAATGCTAAATAAGTCATGTAACAACACTGCATATCAATACAACTTGTGTCGTCGTGTATGTTTATATGTATGTATCAGGGGCGGATCAAAGATTTCAGGTTAGGGGGGGGGGGGGGGCAAACTTTTTTTTTTGAGGTAATATTATCGAAATATTCTTTGTTAAGCTTAGGACAACCCACTTTGCAAATTTTAGCACGACCGCCACGGCCCCGCCTGAATCCGCCCCTGTGTATATCATATGTTTATATTGTACCGTTTTTCGGTCGGAACCACTGCTATTAATAGATTATCGATGATTTTTCAAACATCAGGGTGTTTCCCATGTACAATCTCATCAAAGGGCGACAACCCTGAAATGAGATGTGGCCGAGAAATATTCTTGAATTTGAAAGACTTTTTGATAATCTGATTATCGATATTTTGCCTATGACGTCGTTGATGTTTACACTGACAACGACACGAGCGCCCTAAGTGTCTGACGATAATTTTCTATCTCAAGCGAGCAGCATTATGGAAAATTATCCCAAAAAAAAAAATACACAATAAATACACAAAAAAATACACAAAATAGCGATAATGCTTGTTAGGTCTAAAAGGTAGCGTCCACTGAGTGACCAGTACGTTGGTTCTGGCATGATTTGAATGAAACATGTTGATTTAAAAATTATTAGTTTATGTTATATATGTGTAATAATACTTTACAAAACTGCGGTTGCCACTCCCAAGGCAAAGGTATGAAGCCGAAGACTGTATTATTGTTCTTTTTAGGTGCTTGATATTTTGATGCTCTCAGACTTATCTTATGAATCACATATGCCATGGTCACATGAAGAACGAGTTCACATAATCATTGAATTCAATGTACGAACACATGAAAGAAAGAAAGCATCAAATATATAGCACATATAAATTGTTATTCCTGTGTAGAATGTCCAGTTAAAGACGTCTAGGTAGAATAAATGCAATATATCAGTATTCGAATATTTCACAACTAAAAAATAAATTCACACAGGTTTAAGATGTGAATTATTTTTCCAAAAGAGAACTCTTTTTCCTTACGTCTTTTTCCCAAACGTTATAATAGAACAAATCAAATTAAAGTATTCGTTTTGAAACAGTTTTAATAAAAAAAATAAAATAGGTCGACCCGCGCATTCAACAGATATTAAAACTCAAAAGTAATGAACAAGTATTTCAAACATTGCCCTATATATTTCTAAATGTATATATAATGTTTTAATGCACTTTAATGGATATCAAATGTAGTGACAGGGCAATTAATAAAATCTTAATTTTAAGTAGACGCCTAATTATAACTTAACATTGATTTTAATCTATTTAACACATGTAATACAAGTGTCACAAATATTCAATTTGAATTCATTCATAAAAACAGGCTAAATACTTTTGTATAAGGTTTAAATGTATCTAGCTGTTGGATCTTAGACGGTTAGGAAGCTTTATGAGTTTGACAGTTCTCATGGATGTCACCACAATAACAAGGTTTATTCAGTAGTTCCATATATAACAATTTATGGTCCGGTTGTTTGTACTTCTGCAATGTCACGGTTCTATTTTGTCAGTAGTTTTGTAGAGTTCAGTTGGCACATGCAAGACTTTGTATTTGTCTTTGTCTTTTAACTGTGATGCAAGTTATAAAGAATAAGAAAAACATGCCAATGTTGGTTTTTTTTGTTTTGTTTTTTTTTTTTTGGGGGGGGGGGAATTCCTCATTGCAGATCCAATCTCGATCAAATTAAGAAAACGTTAAAACATATATTACGTCAGACGAAATTGGTTTACCTTGGAAATTAAGCTTAAGTGTTCATCAGAGGTTTGTTTTCCATTGCAGATTATAAACATACACAGTTAAAATGGCAAATTCTATGTTTATCATTTACGATGTTAGTATTCACAAAGGCACAATACAATACACTGGAAATGATGATCACATTTTATATGTTTCGTGCGTCCGAATCACCTATCTGGATTTACCTTCTTCAGGAACGCTCAATCATAGGTTTCGTGCGTCCGAATCACCTCTGGATTTACCTTCTTCAGGAACGCTCAATCATAGGTTTCGTGCGTCCGAATCACCTCTGGATTTAACTTCTTCAGGAACGCTTAATCATAGGTTTCGTGCGTCCGAATCACCTCTGGATTTACCTTCTTCAGGAACGCTTAATCATAGGTTTCGTGCGTCCGAATCACCTATCTGGATTTACCTTCTTCAGGAACGAGCAAACCAAAACACTTCAATCAATTTCACTCAAAAAATTACGAGAAAAAATACTGTGGAGTCATGAACATTTCTTTAGAAGTTACAATCAATTTTTGCCATAAAATGTTTTGTTGAAAGAGCACCAGGGATGTATGAATACGAAGAAACGTTATTGTGAAAATATACGATCAAAAAGGCACACAAAAAAGAATGACCAAATTCACGTAAGACCTGAGGGAGTTAGAAGCGTAGTTTCCAAATAGTTTCTTAATTTATCAACGGGGAATTTAGAACATGTTCTCTAATTTCTACATCTCTCTGTTAAAGTCTGGCGTACCTTCCTTTTCAATTATTTTGTATAGGCATTCGACGTTATTTCTTTTCTGAACATGCAAAATGTTTGAACTGAGGGCAATTTTTATCCTTCAAATACAGTTTTTATTCAAAACCATTAGTTCTACAAGGGGACGCATTGACTTTAACTCTACAATTAACAATATTGTACTGACCTCTATCTCTTTTCAAATGACTGCACAGTATTTAATCGCATCTACTTGCTAAACCACTCAATCATGTTATACATTATTACAAAACAAAATAAATTCCACCCTTTCAGCAAATAAGGCGTTTGTGAAAAATAAAATGTAGTTAACATACTAACTTATTTCATACTTTAAATTGATGTTCTCAATCGGTCTGGTTTCCTGTATTGATAGAAGTTCAATGACAATGCGGAGAAAAAAAAGATATCACATTTTTATCTCTAGTCTCTAAACAAACTGAAGAAATCTTATGTCAACAAATCTCAACAACAGTTTATTTCAATGACTATCAAATTTTCAAAGGTTAAGCAAAATTTTGATTGACTAACTTTTCATTGAAAATAGATACCTTTCAAACTATAACATAACCTATTTACTAATTCCTCCTTAAACTCTGCGGGAGCCGTTTATATTTGAAGAAGATGAACTTTGAACTTAATTGGCAAAATCAAAAGTGTCTTTTCTGATGAAGGTCTTCCGGTCTCAAAGCGATTAAGACTCAAAAATGCGAGGCGTGGAATGGTGTCAGTCTTAGTTCTTTTGACATTAGATATAAGCCGACTAGACTGAAAGAAAAGGACCAAATACCAGGATATTTTTATTCGATTGATTGATTGTTGTTTGGCTGAAGATGGCGTTTGTCGTTAAGACACAGTATACTGCGCTAGCAACTATTCTTATAAGCTTTAATTGATTGACAACGATACTGTGTATATTTATTATTCTTTTAGTAAAATACCGTTGCTTCTTTTCCATGATATTTAAGATTGAATTAAATGGATAAACGGGTATATCTATATGGCAATAATACTTTATTGGAAAATCAAGTTCATCATACACTAGGTAATAATACGTCATATGTCTATTTTATGCTTAACCAAGTATTGCAGTCCTATAATTTAATGGATAGGAAAATTGGATTGTCATTTCCTCAAAAAGTTGAAAGATCAAATCATATAAAATAGTATCTATAACTGAAACTATAACATAAATATCTCAAATTTATGGTTAGAAATGGATGTGCTTTTTTTCATTATCAAGCGGAGGTTGTAATTTAATAGTATTGATATAAAGTGCTGAATCATTTCTTTAAATGCTTGACTCACTTTTTATATACATAAACATATTGAAAGTTACATTAAACCGTGTTTAGTTGATCTTTGTAAAATATAAAAATAAGGAGATGTGGCATGATTGTCAATGAGGCAACTATTCAAAAGAGTTCAAATGAAGGAGATATCGATTGTTATAGGCCGCCGTACTGTCTTCAACAACGAGAAGTTGTTAGCTCATTTGGTATCTGGTGGAGATCTTTTTATTTTTATAAATATATTATAGGCAAATCAAAAAGTCAAAGAAAGAGAAGAAATATTTTTTACTTACACAATTTCTTTTACTCATAGTCGTAGAGTATATGTAGATGTTTCTTTTGTGGATGAAACGCGCGTCTGGTTTACAAAATTTTAATCCTGGTATCTATGATGGGTTTATTTACAACCACCGGGTTGATGGCATTGCTGGTGGAGGTTTCTTCTACAGGGTATCACCAGCCTAGTAGTAAGCACTTCTGTGTTTACATGAATTATCATTGATATGGTCAAACATTAACGATAAAACTTTGTACTGAGGATTTTTTAATCCAGGAATAATTACCTTAGAAGTAATTGGCAATATGCCCTTCAAATTCATAATTTATTTAGCCTTTGTAAATTGTTTTATTTGAGCGTCACTTTCGATTATTTGGTGGGCAAATGAGTTAATTTACAACCACTGGGTCGAAGCCACTGCTGGTGGAGGTTTCAGGGTATCACCAGCCCAGGAGTCAGCACTTCTGTGTTGACATGAGTTATTATTGATACGGTCATAATTATAGATTAACTGTTTAGAAAAGTTAGCATTTTTCGAAATACTAAGGAATTTCTACTATAGGAATAGATAACTTTAGATGTATTTGGCAAAACCTTTCGGAATGTTGGCTCCACAAATGCTCTTCAAATTCGTACTTCATTTGACCTTTTTAACTTGTTTCATTCGAGCATCACTGATGAGTCTTTTGTAGACTAAACGCGCGTTTGGCGTACATAGTTTTAATCCTGTTATCTATGATGAGTTTATCTACAACCACTGAGTCGATGCCACTGCTGGTCGAGTTTTCGTCCCCGTGTGTATCTCCAACCCAGTAGTCAGCACTTCTGTATTGACATGAATTATCATTGATATGGTCATACTTTAAATTAACTGTTTAGAAAACTTTGAATATTTCGAAATGCTTAGGATTTTCTACTCCAGAGTTAGTTTACCTTAGATTATTTGACAAACTTTTCGGAATTTTTTATCTTCAATGCTCTCCAAATTCGTACTTTATTTGACCTTTTTAACTTGTTTGATTCGAGCGTCACCAATGAGTCTTTTGTAGACGAAACGCGCGTCTGGCGTTCAAAATCTTAATCCTGGTAGCTCTGATGAGTTTATTTACAACCACAGGATCGATACCAATGCTGGTGGAGGTTTCCTCTCCGAGGGTATCATCAGCTCAGTAGTCAAAATATCTGTGTTGACATGAATTATCTATTATGTTGGCATAATTATAAATTAACTGTTTAGAAAACTTTGAATTTTTCGAAATACTAAGGAGATTTTCTCCAGGAATAGATTACCTTGACTATATTTGGCAAAACCTTTCGGAATTTGGGTTCTCAATGGTCCTCAAATTCGTACTTTATTTGGCCTTATAACTTGTTTGATTCTAGCGTCACGGATGAGTCTTTTGTCTACGAAACGCGGACTGGCGTACAAAACGTTCATCCTGGTATCTATGATGAATTTACTTCCAAATGTACAGATAATTCCTAAATAATCCTCATTAAAAAAATGTTCACCAAGTATAATGAATATATACAGATGAAAAGACCAAAAATATTAAAGAGGAATGGCGATCATGAAAATAACTGGCGAACAATATCTCATCATTAATAAACATAATGCAAAAGTTTTTGTCCTAGGTGAATGCAAGTGAGTTATTTGCAATTTGTTAACTACGTTAACACTGTTGTCCCCCTAAAATAAGACCCAAAACTCAAAGAAATAAATTACAAATCGAGACTTGATGTGCGTATTAGAACAAATTTCTCTATAAAGTTATAAAAGTGTACCACGTTTAACATAATAGAGCATTAACACGGTGTTATAAAAACTCATCACAGATATCTCAAATTATATGGTCTACAAATTCAGAGATATGGGCTGATATGCATAAAACTACTTAAGGTAAGATTTGTTCACCGGACGGATTTTTTCCACGTGTCCTACTATAAATTAGTACTACGATTGGATATCTTAACTTAAGTGGTTTTATGCAAATCAGCCATGGTCTAAAAACAATGAACTAAAATTAGTCTCAAACTGATTCTTTGTATATGTAAGAGAATGTTAATCATGCGACGGTGTAAATTTGATGTCAGATACATTATTCTTTCAATGCCAATGTTAGTGTTTGACACTCTAGCTAGTTACAATGACAAGTCAAAATTATGAAAATGATATGAGGAAACTAAATTGAGGAAATCTAATAGGAAAATGAACAAGAAAAAGTATGAAATAGATACAATAACAATAAAAAGAACGTCGATACCTATTGACGGTTATGATATCTAAAGTTTTTGAACTACAACATTTTAATATGAAACCTTAATACTCTTTCCGGAGAACATTAATATTAGAAGAAATTAAAGATATGTTTTGGTAAATCCTTACATTTATGTTCTACAACGCCAACAAAGCTAAAATAAGGAGGTACTTACTTACATTAATAAATTAATTGATTATAGACTGAAACGGTTATAACCATTTTGAAGTGTTAAGATTAGAAGGCAATTTGAACATCTACACGAAAAACAATCTCAATTCTTTGGTTCGCGATCACGTTTACTGGAAATGCTTAGATTTGAATGTATATCCACAAACAGTCAGGTCTATTATTGTCTGAAAATTTAAATTTCCTTATTTCCTTTGTAAAACATATTTAACTTTACAAACAATCCTCATGATCGATTGTTTATTTCTTGAAACTCTTCAAACAAAACTGTTATCAGACATTCCTAAAGAGGTCGAAAGCCAATAATTCCTATTTTCAAATACTTTGCTTGTAAGGAAAGGTTAGATTGGGAATTGCAAAATATAGATCTGAAGTTTCATATATATTCATACAAAAAGAAGGGTCATTTATGAATAATCTAACATTTAATTGATGTTTCAAGCCTCCGTAGGTTTTACACAATCTCCATTAATTCAGTTATCTTAAAATACAGAAAATATGAGGTCGATTTAAAATTCAATGTGACATAATTGTAAATCATTATACTATTTCGTCTTGTGCGCCAATACACAAGGCTTTTATTGCTGTTTTTTTTATTTCAAAGTCACAATGATGTCATCCATATCAAACAAAATCTCACGCGACCATTGAGTTGAAGACGACTCTAGCACATTATTGAGTGGAATTCCTTTGCTAGATGCGATGTCCTTGATATCCATCCTGATGCAGTTATATGAAAATCTTATATCCAAATTGTGTTTATTTTTAAAGTTTTGATCACTATAGTTAATCCAGTACGGTTAAGACGACTTATCTGTAGTTAAACAACTATTCAGATGATTCAGAGCTTCTTTGAATAAAAGCTTTCTAGTTCATTGAACATATAAGATATATAAATTATTTGGCTGCTGGATCCCACTTATTGTCACATTAACCTTTTATGCCTGTTTGGGTTGCTCACCAAATTTTGTCTATATAACGGAACTATAAACAACTGTCATGCAAGTGGGAGATTTAGCTAGCTATACAACTAGGTTTAACCCACCATTTTCGTCTTTATGAATTTGCATTGGAACACAGTAATTTTGTTAAACTTTTTTATTGACGCAACACAAATATATATTTAATTTAAAGGTAGAGTGACCAGGTACACACATATATATATATATATATATATATATATATATATATATATATATATATAAATAAAAACATAAAGCGTGTAGTGCGTGCATCTGCCGTTAGACAATTTAAAATTCGTCAATAGTAAAAAATCCTATTAAAACTAACAAAACAGGTGTATTCACAAACAAGAAAGTCACAAACACTAATATACAAACCTTAAACCCAAAGCTAAAGGCTTATGTATTTCCTTATTTGCTAATATAGATTTATATTCATTTTTGGTTGCTTTATTAACCTTAAATTTATATTTTGGGTGTTTTTCCTTATTTGCACATTAATTCAAGCACCATAATTTTTTTTATTCAATTTGATGTATTTCCATGCATATTGAAAAAGCTAAAATTGTCTTTTGAATTTTTAATGATATCATGATTTATGTGAATCGTGACACAAGCTCAATACTTTTAAAAAAATTGACGCATTTAATCTGGAAATATCATTTCATCCTTGTGCAATTTTTTACTTCCTGAATAAGATTTAAATTTCATTTTTTTTATCAAAATTTTAATTGCTTTTATTTTTACTTGTATATCTGTGTTTGACTTGGTATTTCCACATCCAACCGATTTCAATTTGTCTGAATATAGACATAATGTGAAATATTGAAAATTAAGTTTCACTAAAAGCATTGTGACTTTAACCAGGACGAAAAATTCTTTATTTTCATCACTTATGTCACTCTTCCTTCAAAATGAAGAACTTGTATTAAACACCGATACTATAAAACATCGTTTGGGATATAAGAACTACAAATGCTTATTGGCTTATTTTGAAATTTCGCAGAAAAATTAATTTTTTTATTTGACTTTTCCTTGTATTCAAAGTGACTATGTATATTTGTGAAAAGACGTCAATCAATCAATCAACCAATCAATCAATCAATCAATCAATCAATCAATCAATCAATCAATCAATCAATCAATCAATCAATCAATCAATCTATCTATCTATCTATCTATCTATCTATCTATCTATCAATCTATCAATCTATCAATCGATCAACCAATCAATCAATCAATCTATCTATCAAACAATCAATCATTTCCCTATATTATTTGCATAGTTTGCTATCTTATATGGCGTTTGTTTTCTGACTTCTTAATAATAACATTCCACACAAACAAGTCATAATGATCGAGTGTTGCTTCAGCGCTTTTCATCTGTTTTTAAAAGTAACTGGATTTTAAATTTTCATTATTAAATCTATCCATCTCTTTATCTATCTATCTATCGTTTTACGAAGATATGATTATTATATGAAACTACAAGATAAAAATGTTTTCAATATTCTTAATAATTTCGGCATTGTCCTCAAAGATAACGTGTTGACGTATATCTGGATGATTCGACCATACGAATATAGTATTATAGTACGGCCGATTAATTTTTGAAGGGTATTATTTTAACACATGTGACGTAGATCAGTTTACAATCAACAAAGCAACAAATTCTGCTTTGGTATTGTTTGTAGAATATGTTCTAACCTGATACGATTCATCTTTAAGCTTTTAAAATTCAATAAATTATAAAACTACAAGGTTCGTTTAAATTCCTCTATGATGAAGCAAACGTTTTTGAAGGGCCTTTAGATACTTTTTGACTAGAAATAATTCCGCTTTGATGACTATTTTCAGTACTAGTCTGTAACTTATCGAAAATTATCATAACTCTGGCTTTGAAATTTGACCTTTTAAACAATACACGGGTGGTCCTTTTGTTGGCAAACTTTTTTGACTTTGAATGGTTGTCTTAACATTTGGCAGTGGTCCCTCAATACAATGCATTGATCCTTCATATCAATCTGTATAGTAATTTAGAAGGTCGTGTGTAGACTTCATGTGGACACTTAAATCTTTTAATTAGTGTAATGAATACTTAGATATAAAATGTCACTTTATAAGTTGTATATCAAAGACGTTATTCAATAGGTAAGTCCATAATATTTATATCTTATTAATACCAATTGAGGATTCCAGAGGATTCAGTCATGCTGATGTCTTGGAAACCGTTTGTTATGTGGAAATTTTGACACAAATTGTAAATTCCAAAATGTGAAGCATTCAGCATTAAATTGATGTTTCCTAATGACGGCATGCTGATAAAACGTAAACTTATTATAGAATCGATAAGTTTATCCCCTCTTATTCCTCATAATTCGAATGCTTAGCATTTTTAGTTTTTTAATCCAATTAAAATCTTAATAACATTATAATGTTAAGTCGATATATTATGACCCTGAACCATTACTTTAAGAAATTACGCAACATTTTGCTGAAGTTTGGCTTCAAGCCGAAGGCGTTTATGAAAAACGCATATCTCATTTATTTTTGGTTTGACTATCTACAGATTCTGATTAAGGGAATACGACAACTGTTGTACTGCCGAAAATATATCCTTGAAAGGTCTGGCGAAAATATATCCTTGAAAGGTCTGGCGAAAATATATCCTTGAAAGGTCTGGCGAAAAAGTTCTTATAATAAATTCACATAATTTTAACGTCTTTTTTCTGATTGGTGACGAATGTTCCTCAAGGCGAATCCTATGGTTTTTCGGCGGTGCCGTTTACTAACGTGAATGAATCTTGATATTTTCGAAGGTATATAAACTATACAATCGATATTTGATATATATGGCTTATAATCTGCAATTTTCATCTGATTTGTCAATTGTCCTTGGTCTCGTTTTCAGAGTTCAATGACTTATAAAAATGAATATTGTTTCCATGATTAATTCAATTTCTCAGTTACTGTAAATATCTAATCAACCCTATTTGGTCTGTAGAATAATTGTTAGATGATGGTGTCTGTCTGACACTTGATGGTTCATTCTTCAACGGTAAGTTTTTTTTGCATAATTCAGTTTTTTTAGAATCTACAGTTTTCGTGTCAACTAAATTTGGGCTATATAATCATTGTAATGTTAACATGTCAGTCTAAAAATGGTCATCTGACCGTGACCTAATTTTCATCGTTAACTAATCAATGTTTAGTTTTCATATTAGTTTGCATTTAAATAACGAAGGAAGACATTTCTGCTTATCTTATCAGGTTCATTATTTTACTCAGAGTAAATATCAAAAAGCAACGACATTCTAATCGTAACCCATAAATACCCAAGCATAAACAGCACTATCTATTTCATATTGAAAATACATATACATATGGAGACTTTTCTGTACTTATTAACATGGAATTTGATAACAAGACGGATTACTCCTGTGGACGTATATTGTCTTTCCAATTTCATCCCATCTTTTCATTCTTTCTCAATTTTATTGGTTTGATTATTGATCTGGTTGATATTCTACTCATCTCTTCCTTAAACGTATAAATCGCCCCCGGATCATACATTAACACCAGAAGTTAGGGACTATTGCTTTGTGGATTTATTGGAAATGGCTATAATGTAAAAAATATTAGTCTATTTTTGTGCATTGTAACAATAAACGCGACAATATCTATTCAAACATAAAGCACAAGCTATATCAGATCTACAATTAACATTGACTACCCAAAAGTTACATAACATTTCACCAAAAGAAGAATAAGATCAAATACCTCGTGACCTTGTGAAACATTAAGATACTATCAACATGTCATTGTTTTGATTTCTGTGTTAACATGTGCAATTACTGCACAATTACTCATTAAAATGCGGTTGGTCTAAAAGTGATCGTATCACCGTTTATCGTGTCTTTACTGTGTAGAATTCAATATGTTTCTTCCTCACTTCGGTGTAATAGATACCATACATTTATGAATATATAGTATGCTTATCTTTCGAATACAATAAACTGTTTTTTGGAATATACGGCATGGAGATATTTATAGCAGATTGAATGTATCCGCATGTCATTTATCACAGCTTGTAAAATATCAAGTATGTCATTACTGTTACAGTTACAAAAGCAAACTATCAGATTCTATAGCTTTTTAGAGATTAAATATCTTAATTTTCATATTTTAGCTATATTTTACAGCATGTACAAGATAGAAAAAAATACTTTATATATTTGGTGCGTTGAATACGCTGCTTTTGGATACTTACGAAGCGCTTTTCTGGTTACCTTCAAAGCGCTTTTCTGATTAAAATTCAAGAGTAACGCGCAAAACCAAAATATTGAAAGCCAAGGATAAATTTCGAGCCAGTTATAAATACCGAAAAGGACTTGAAAATAGTAGCTAAGACCATCTAAAGTCAGCTTTGCCCGAGGAATTTGGAACCTTAAAATCGTAATAACTTCAGTGGAAAATATAATACACAGCCAGGACAAATTCATGAAATGTTTGTTATTTTTTTCTTAGGTCTGTGTTAAAGTTAAACTGTTTCATCACAATGGTTCTTTTCTTATGAGTTCTGTGTAAAACTATGTCTTTCTTTGGTCACAATAATTTTTCAAATCAGTTTATCTGCAAGTTCATTATTTTCTAGACACGTGAAAAGTGTATTTTGTTCGCAACACGAGTCAGCCACTTACTAATACAGAAATTATTTTCCATTTTTGCCTTTGAGGGTACATTTTACATAATTTACCTGCAGAGACAAAAACAACAAATATGAATTATATCCTTGGCCCAGATGTTCATTTATTCAATGTTAAAAAATACATACTTTTGTATATAGTCATTTGTTGTGATGCTTTTAAATTATAAGTTATATTAATGAAATGCCCCAGTCTGCTAAGTGAAGCAAAACAATACGATAATAAAGATGTGTTAAAAGTAAGGGATCAAACAAGTATGGTTCATTGTATATAATCATACAATACACTGTAGGTTAAACATAAAATATGAATCGTGCAAAATGTTGCATGATTAACATTGATCTGTCGACTTGCATAGCAATCCTTTGACATCCTAATGGATTCCAACTGTACATCTTATTTCTAAGCAAAATATCTCACCTTAAAAAGTCTCATGCAAGTGTTTCCGACATTTACAGGTGTCTACAATAAAGGCACCAAATAATGGATTCATAGTTGTTATCTATCTAGGCAATCTTCAGATCACCGGTAGCACCGAAACAGTTCATAATATAACAATAGAAATGAAATTGTAACATTTTATTCAAACCTAAAGCAGTATTGAACAGTAATTGCATTGCATTTTATATTCTTTATTTGTAACTATATACTCTTTGTTGATAAATTTTACTAATTATTTATTTGTCATCACTGCATAATAATATGTTAAGTTTTGTTTGACCTCCCATCCATTAAATGAAGTCTGTATCCAACTAAGAGGACTTCCCCTTTAAAATAAAATGCTTACAGGATACTGTCTAAACATGTACATCAGCCTTTCATCTTTTTTTCTTAATAATTGTGGTCTCATTGATGTTTGCATGGTCTGTGATGACATCATTTCACTGTATAATTCATTTTAGTCTTTGCTAATAGTACACATTTTCTGAACATGTATGAAATATTTGCCACTGGGCGTAAAGCAAACAATAATTAATCATTAGTATATATTCCAATTTCATTTTAGTCTTTCCTAATAGTACACATTTTCTGAACATGCATGCAGTATTTGCTTAAAGGAAGCAATAAGCAATCAAAAGTATCTATTCCAATGAACTTGCAATAAAAGATGTGACCTGCGGATTTCAATTTCGGTTGAATTGTATTGCTGGGTTAATTCTTATTGAACTTTAGCCTACAGTTTTTTCCTCTATTCAGACAGTGACCTAAAGTTGTTAACTTCTACATTATTTGGTCTCTGATAAGAGCTGTCTCATTGGCAATCATACCACATCTTCTTATTTCTGTATATATCACAGTTACAGTTCTAAAATATCTGCTCTATAATCTTGACCTAACTGAACCGAACATCAAGCGAGTCAAGAACGTAACGTAAAGACAACCTGCTGCTCAATGAGCACATTCCCATTCATACATAGCAACATTCAAGCAACCCCTTCATATAAAATTTAAATCTCTTACATATCACTAGATTAGTACATGCTTCACAGTCTCTGTTTCGTATCATCATTGTCTTGGTATTGGGATGCGACTAGTATGGATATGACAGAATGGTAAAGTTTAAATCATCACTTCGAAATTTAAGTCATAACTTTGTATATATGTGTCACATTTCTCTCGGCATATAAACTAGCCAACTGCAACAATACCACTGAAACATTTGTTCGGTCTTAACATATACTCCATGTACTTAAATTTACTTGTAGAATTGTTAAGAGTGCTTACTGGCCATAATGTTGATGTACAAAATCTACTTGGCAGCGTTATATCAGTATATATACGATGATATCTTTAAATACAAAATGAACCAGCACTATGCATCATCGTCATTTGTACTGTTTTCAATGTAGTGCATGCAGGACCGCAATACGAATAAGGCACATTTTTACCTAGTACAACACCCTTAACTCGAGACAAATAATTATCCCTATTACTAGAAAAAAAAAACTATATAGAAACGAGGCAATATTCTTTGCCATCTTTTTTTAACGAAAAGACCATGTTTATCGTTGATTATATTTTTAAAAAACATGAAATGTTTGATCAGTCTTACAAATGTTCTATTTACATGTTATGGATATCTGCCAAAATACTCGGGCTTAAAACAAAATCTATAAAAATAGAGCGTTTATCTTTTCCTTATTTGTAAAGGATGATAACGATGGACATGGAGAATCATATTATATATTATACAAGCTATTTATTTTAAAGTAAAACATATCATTAAATTTACTTTGATCTAGCTACAAATACACACTTAAAAGTTTGTTTTTCGTGTAAATGCACTGAGACGAACCATATTTGCAACGTTTGAAAATAAATAAGATTTTATATGATAAATATTGTTAAAAAGACCGTTTATTATCATATAGGTGTAAGAACTGACGTCTATCTCTTTATTCTACTAAAGATGTATCCAGATTACACGTCTTCTTTATTAAATTATTTGATCAAAAGCAGATAGCAAGGTGAAGTTAGTTTATTACATATATTTTACGATGAGTTATTCAAATACTTTTGTTCAACGCACAAATGTAATATAACGAGGAAATGCATGTCACTTCAGAAGGCAACAATGTGCAGATCTTATATAACTTTTTTTTCGGAGGTAAATATGCTTAATCGACGATCACAAATCTTTAATGAGTCAACAAAAAACAAACAATATAAATGAATAAAAACAAGAAGTTACCCCCAACTCGTTATTCAAAAGTATGTGAAGAGTAAAAAGTAGAAGTCTGACAGAAACGAAATGCATTCAAATGTTACAATTCATCACTGCCAAGCTGCATACCAAATATGAATTCATTCTGTTCAGTAGTTCTTGACAAAAACAACGGCAAATAGAGGATAACATACAGTCTTCAACGAATGTCTACACAATATGCCTCAATCGTCCCTAGTATATATTCCTTCTTTCAGTATATCTTAGTGATGAAACACACAATTTACTAAGTGAACGTACACAAACATCTTAGCAAAAACAGCCCTTACTTAAAGTGTCGACCGGTATACTAAAATTACACATATAAACAACAATAACTAGAATAAGGTGATCTTGAGATAACAGATACCTTCGACCCCAACCCCTTTTACGGAAACCATTTTACGGGAAATATCCACCATTTGAATCAAACTTCCCCTTTATATGGTTAATAACATAATGTTAAAAGTTAAAAGAGATGTCAAGTATAGTACTTTAATTATCACCAGTAAACCAATTGATCAAATCCCAATGTTCATGTTACTTAAGGGTACATGTAATACCTCATGAACGGTAAATATTGAAAGTGATCTTACCCTACAATTTATGATTCATAACATTGTATTAAAAGTTTAAATGATTTGGTCAAGCAGTACTTTATCATCTTTTGGAAACCAAAGGAATCCCAATTTAACTAAGAAACTAAGCCAGAGATTTTGAACGGTAAATGTCAAAACCATCATAATTAAACATGGTCTATATCTAATGATCCATGCCATTATATTTAAATTTCAAAAGATTTGTTCAAACGGAATTTAATCATCTTCCGGAAACAAAAAGAATCCCTATTTTTAGGATAACTAAGGTGAATAACTCTTGAATGATGAATGTAACAACCATCAAAATTAAACATGATCTTTATTTGATGACCAATGCCATTGTGTTCAAATTTCTTACGATTTGAACAATCAGTTCCGGAAACCAACGAAATCCAAAACTTTAAGGTAACGAAAGGGCAATACTCTTCAATAGTAAATTGCAAACACTTTTTGACTTGTTTATGCTGACCCATGACTTTTTGTTCAAATTTCAAAATATTTGGTCAAACGGTTCTTTAATTATCACCCGTAAATCAAAGAAACCTCAAATTTTAAAGGTAACTAATTTATGGACAATACTCTTGAATGCTAAGTTGCAAAACTAACAAAATCGTAATTGACATGGGTTTTATGTAGACGAATCGCTCGTCTGGCGTATTAAATTATAATCCTGGTACCTTTGATAACTATTTACACCACTGGGTCGATGCCACTGCTGGTGGACGTTTTGTCCCCGAGGGTATCACCAGGTTAGTAGTCAGCACTTCGGTGTTGACATGAATATCAATTATATGGTCATTTTTATAAATTTCCTGTTACAAAACTTTGAATTTTTCGAAAAACTAAGGATTTTTTTATCCCAGTAATAGATTACCTTAGCCGTATTTGGCACAACTTTTTGGAATTTTGGGTCCTCAATGCTCTTCAACTTTGTACTTGTTTGGCTTTATAACTATTTTGATCAGAGCGTCACTGATGAGTCTTATGTAGACGAAACGCGCGTCTGGCGTATTAAATTATAATCCTGGTACCTTTGATAACTATTGTGACCCTTAATATTTTGTTCAAATTTCAAAAGATTTGGTAAAGCGGTGGTTTACTTATCATCCGGAAATATATCATAAGGGACAGACGAAATAAAAGACGTTTGCATCAATATAGACTTCCCTCTTTGAGCCACGGTGCTGAGGCAGGGTATAACTAGCACAATAAAAGAAGGCTCGAAGTTTCGAAAGCTTTAAGTAAAACGTTTTACACACTTATGTATAGTGCAACATTATACTTCAAGTTCTTCTGTTCCAGTTTTTGTTTTGAAGATACAATTTGCCTTGACCAAATATGTATGCTTTTCAAAATAAGGATTTGATATTTATCATAGCCCAGCAAACCAAATTTAGGGAGATATATAGGAATCACTTTATCCTTATTTTCCGGCTTATTCAGGTTGATATAGCCTGCCTTCTAAGTCTAGTCAAACACTTATTTGAGATAGTGACATAAATTCTTGTCCATTTTATAACTTTTTAATGGCTTGAAAAACATTGAAAATGACTATCAATTTGTGAACGTTGCTCACAGCATCTTTAATATAAGCAAAATAAGTTGTCAGTTTCCAGTCTGATTTAAAAAAAAAAAAGATCCCAACCGATAACGAGATCAATGTTGAAAAACTGTTGTATGTTATCATGTTTAATAAAATGAGACTTTTGAACTGAACTTGATTTTGATAGAGTACACATCAAAACTATGTTAAACTTTGGGTGTGATAATATTGTTTGTCTGGAAAGTTTCAACTGTGAAACATTTAGACTGCCATAAAAGTGTGATATTTTGTGCCATTAAACATATGGCTTTATCAAGTCGGGAATGTGGAATTTGTTTCCTTTTGTTCCAATTTAGGTTGTTTTTTTACACTTTTTTGCCATTGAATAGCCTGACTTAAACTTTTTTGGAATTGTCTGTTATTTCGTTTAGTTTGAAATATGAACTAGAGAGAAAAACATGTGTTAACTTTGTCATCTATATAGAAATTAGAACATTTCTGCGTTTTGTGTAATGACACTATATATTTATAGTATATTTATATTAATTTCGGTTTAAGAGATGCAATAACTTTTTTTTTCGATTTGAATTCTAAGTTGGAAGTTTAATTGTTTGTTAATGAGGTTAGAACAAAACAGTAGACGAAATTATCATTTTAATTCTCGATGACATTCCTTACACAGGTGTAATTTAATGTAAGTAATGTAAACGTTTATATGCATCATTTACTTATAACCATTATGATACTTCAACTTTTTTAAAATGAATAGTACAAAACTACAAATTATCTACCAGTAACCTGTTATTTTCTCCCTTTTTTAAGTGTTAATTTGTCTTGCAATAATATAATTGACATTGAACGACCTTGGCAGATAACTGCTGAATCACTACCCCAGTGACAATGACAAGGAGTTTTGGGTGAGAAACGGACAATTGAAAGTTTGTTCCACTCCCCTGCTGGGTGGGGCACAACAGTTTATCGTTAATATAAAGAAACCAATAAGAAAAAGCAGTAAATTAAATTAGTTAAACACATTGTGTCGTCCTTCTTATTATCACAAGTGGATAACTGTTCTATATAAGGAGACATTGTATCTCGGTCAAACAATGATGTAGCTAAAATGTTCTGAGGTGTCGATAAAAAAATGCATTTATGAAAATTTTGAATATTTTTTTTGAACAAAGGTTGATAAAAGCAACATACTTCTTGAACGCACTCAAAGTATCTTTAATAGTCCTTGCATAGCGTATATTCATAGCACTTCTATTAATAAGAAACGCATCATAGATACCAGGCTTAACATTGTCTACGCCAGACGAGCGTTTCATCTACAAAAGACTCGTTGGTGACCCAAAATCCAAAAAGGTTTTGCCAAATACAGCTAAGGTAATCCATTCCATCAAATAGTCAAAAGCAACATAAACACGTATGCTTAATTAAATATCCCGGTGTTCGGCAAATGCTGCACAAAAACAAGAGTAAAAGTACCACTTTCCGTTGATAACCTGATACAAATTTCTCAGTTTTGACGTTGAACGATTTTTTTTTTTTTGATTTTGAAATGGTTTCCTTCAGGTTTTTTTCATTTATGCTTATCTCGTTTCTTTGTTTTATTATATAAGTACTTTCTGAGGACAGCGTCTTCCAAAGACTCGTTGGGCTTATTTTTATAACTTATAAACAGAAATTAAAGGAAATTATGAGCGGATTCGGTGTCATTTATAGCTGGTACTTCCGATTTTATTTACATGTTAATGAAACGTAAAGCATCAAATACAGATCGGATTGTTTAAATCATGAATGAACTTTTAAAAATAGATATAGAATACATGAATGAAAATAGAACAGGTGAATCATGAATTCAATTTGGTAAAATGCAATTAAAAATATATATATATGTCATTCGAACTGAGAAAACATTTCAAGACTTTGTCGCCGTAAATTGTGACAGTAACACTTGTCGAAACAAAATTATCATGTTAAGGTGAAATGATTTATGGATGATTCAGAGTTTGAAAATGATGAAGATTGATTAAAAAAGTTCAATTAAACTTGGTATGTTGATAGCATCTGGGTAAAGCTCTTATCTTATAACTATTTGTTAATTTAAGTTGATAGCCCAATAGTTGATTTCAACTTAAGTCAACATTGTTACATTAAATCTGTAGTAAAAATTGTGATAAGCATAGAGATTACCCCGATCACAATCCCTTCGTAGATATAACTCTTCATAGAGCATCCTTGCCTGATGTTACATTGCTTGTTGAATTAGATTTTTAGATATTCAGACATTTGTCATTGGCCTTAAAATTTCTTCTCACTGACGTTATATATATTGGTTGATTGTAGAGATCTTATAATCACTTGTCGACCCCGCAATATTTTGATGTCAAAGGTCAGGAACTAATAACTTAGTGGTTGTCTTTTTTTATCAATGTTATACTTTTTATGTTGATAGTTTTTTTTTTGCCTCTGTTGGTTTTTAGACTTTTTTTATTTTCACTTACAAAGACATAATTCCTTTCCATTACGACATCCACTCACAGACACTTGTCTCTACTGAACAAAAATAATCATATATACCCTAATATATTAACAGTCTATAAAACACGACATAAAAAACTTGTTTAAAAATAGATATCTTTTTTAATTAATATTTTTGTACTTTTACGTTGTCATAATTCAAGGGCTATTAGACAATGAAAAGTCATGAATACGAAAAATCTTATTTGCATTCACAAGAATCGCTTTACTACCATTTCAATAGCCAGAAATATTATATACAGAGTTTTGAAATATTATTATTATTATTGCAGTTATATAGGTTCAATGCCGTTATAACAAATTGAAGAAGTAAAAGTACACTTGAAATTTAACTTACGGGCTGACATGTTTGAAAGTCTTTAATAATAGTAATTGTAACGATTATGTTTTATTTGACTCCTGACCTCTTTAAATGGTGATGTTATTGCAAATAATTATGTTTTTTGGGATCAATGCAGGGGTAGTTTTTAAAATTTAGCTAATCGTTTAAATTTTCAGATGGCTTTGTATAATAACCAGAGGCATTTGAAATAAAAAATAAATAACATTACTTGTGGTTTCAGATCAATTACATTGAAATAAGCAAGAACTACAGGTCTAATTACCCGTATAATTGTATATTTTTCATTTTGGTCACGTGAGGAAGTGGTTTATATCAAAAATAAATATGGAGGTCCAAATAACTATTGTTTGTGAATGAACTTAACACGATATACCGCAAGTCTTAAAAGAATACTTCTACAACACAATGATTATGTTTTCTTGCATTATTGTGGTCATCGAGTGTCCATCTTTTGGGAGATTTTTATCATGTCTAATATTCAATGGAAATGCACAATTTTCTCACGTTGTATATGTACACTTACAACTTATTCACCTGTTCATGGTCTAAAGTACTTTTTTATTTGTGTAAAATTGGTAAAATGTGATTACATCTGAACAAAAAGAAACGATATTCTAGACCAGGGGTCACTTTTAACTGTTTCTAATTGGTTTGGATTTCAGTTAATTATGTATAAATCACTTATTTAAAAAAAAAAAACAAGACACCGGAAGCTAAATAGCAGACAACACACATTAAAACTAAGCTCAATGTCGGACTTTTTGTTATGATATTTATCATTAATTAGAAAATGTGTATCCGAGCGTAGATGATAAAAATCAAGATAGCAAATGGTAAATAAATTCCTTCAGTTTTATAGCTCGTGGAGATTTTATGAATGACGCATTTTGTAGTCCACGAGGCCAGCTTGGTTATATGAACAATTTGTGTATTTCAAACCACGTTCTTTGCTGCAGGACTTGTATGATTATCGTTTGGAAGACAAATTTATGGCTAGATATAATCTCTTAAACTTAAAACACTGTGACGAATCGTGACCTAAAACAAAAACATGTAAGGATATCTTTAATAAAGATAATTACAAAGACCCGTGCACTTAGATATAACAAAACATAAGAATACAGAAAAAAAACCCAACATGTATTGAAATGTTAAATAGCAGAAGAGATAGTTAAGTATAAATATAACTGAAAACTGTCATTATTACAAAAATTGGAAAAAATTGGTATAAGGTATGCTGGGACAATATTCATGCATGCTACAGGCATACACGCATGTATACATTGTTGAAGGCCGTGTTGTTTACCCCTAGTCTGTTTGTCTCTGGTGGATATTTGCATCATTGGCAATCATAACACACGTCCTCATTTCTATATACGGCTACCCCACTGAATAAAGGTTCTAGTAAGTCTCCTTGCCTCAGTTTTAATGACTGTTTGATTAATTGATTAATTGATTGTTAGTTGTTGAACGTCCAGTGGCAAATATTTCATGCATGCTCAGGACGAGAACAAATTAACAATAAATTCAAAACGTAGGTCCTGTAAAAAAGGCCACCCAGACGTGGCTGCGTACTTGTACATCTCGCAAAACTAAACGGTCGGAAGAAGACCTGTAGTGACCATATTTCTATTCCCCAGTCACCCTTGTTTTATTAAAGATACAACTGAAAATATCCCCAGGTGTAGATGGAAGCAGTATTGTACTAAAATATTTTATAACATAACATAAGAATGGTTCTCTAGTATTTATATTTCTAAAGAAAATACACATTAAACATTGGGATTTTATGATATATTTATCCTTGTCCGTCTAGAAGAAATGTGACACACACCATAGTTGGTTTCTTTTCCATCCTTTCTAAATAAAGAAACATACCAACTTATCTTGATTAATTGCTCCTACACATAGGATTTATCTGTATGTAAGTTAAACTAATAAAATGGTAATTAAAATCATATTTAAAAATCATACGTAACATTGAAACCCAGGCGTTCACTTGATATATAGAATCTTAAATAAGCTACACATTGATGTTCATATTGAGTCACTCTATAATTGGGCAGTGGGTGAAAATCTTGTTGCCCACACTGGGGTGGTTCATTTTCTAAATATATGTAACCTGTCACTTTATAAAGATCCTCCCGTCCTAAATTAGACAGATTTGATATTTATTTTTATTTTTCCTGTTCATTTCCTAGTTCTTCCCACTGTAGTCTTCAAATTACATAAAATTTACATATGTTTTACAAAAATATCGTCAACTGACTCATGTTAATATGTAGGTTATATGCAAAAAATATCAATTGTGTTGGTGTTTACGAGAAAACAAAAAATAGTCAATACACAATTCATTGTGACGTATGATTATGTAGGTATCATAAGGTCATCAAGATCAATATCAACAATCATACTTACATCTGATAAAAAGAAATATGTTAACAGTGTTTTCATCTAACATTGTTCCTTGCGTAATTTTAATTGACCATCAAATGCTATCGGCTGTTTTCCAAATACCCACAGATCACCAACCGAAACTTGCGCACATCTGTGACATTCTTATGTACGATGCCTTTGGTAAAACAATTTTTGAATAAAAAAATAGATAGTAAAACAAAACGTTTTGGACATTTGATCTCATCTTGAAGTGTTTCTAATCTGTCATATAAATATTCATCAGCAAAAACTATGGTTGCTGGCAGCAGTATATGTAAAATATGTTTTCTGTGCTCATTGAATGCTCATAAAATTGAGAATGGAAATGTGGAATGTGTCAAAGAGACAACAACCCGACCATAGAGCAGACATCATAGTACATTGGTGTAGTTCTAGTACATTGTGTCTTGGCTTCTTATGTGCCGAACATGCAACGTCAAACAATAGACGCGTTTTCAGAGGGAGAACGTAGCGTTTAGACTGAAGATCAAGATTTGTTGTTTCTGAAACGCTTCATCTGGACCTCTCAAGAAAACCAGCAACGTTGTTCCTGACTTGGGACAGACACATGCACCACGTGACATGCACATATTTGTATATTATTATTTGTTGAATGTCCTGTAAGAAAGTTATAAATCTATAGTACGAATTATAACGAAAGCAAGACTGGTAACAATTTGACCTTAGGAAACGCATTTCTATAGTGTTTTGCCACACAATATTTGAAGAAGTCATTTGAAAACCGAAATCCCCCCAACGCGTAATATTATACGCATTTAATGAAATTTATTCATGGAATTCTTGATAAATAACAAATCTTCAAACTTAAGAAATAATCTGTGAAATCAATTTGAAAGGATCATGATGATTTGTTTACTTTGAGTTCTACCGTCAACACTCATAAGGAACATGTTAACAATCATTCAAGTTATAAATTATGTTTATATCACTTTGGAATATCTAATATGGCTAGAATTATAATAATTTTGCAATATTTCGTACTTTACCCATATTTTTATTGATTATAAGTGAAAAACGAGCCGTGTAGTGTTACAGGGATATATTTCTGTAAATAAAATATAAATTAAAATCAGAGCAAATATAAAAAGTTTTCTGGCGGATGCAAATGATAAATTTTCATTGAACTCCTATAACAAACCAACATTCTTTAATAAAATTATAAACAAACAAACAAATAAATAAATAAATAGAAAAAATTAAGAAAGAAAGAAAATGTGTGTCGAAATGGTTCGTGTTTCGTATACCATATGCGAGCATCTGGTTAAAGAAGATTGCTGAAGTATTTTTCGTGGTCGTCACAGACAAAGAAATATACTACGACTAAAATGAAAATTGTGGTCACTATCAGTGAAACAACAACCAAACAATACAACACACACACAAAAGATATCTTGGGTCATCATACGATCTAAAACAATTGTAAATCAACAGAGACTTCGAAAATCTGACTTTAACAATTAATGTCTTAAAGAAAATAAAATATAAAAAGATATAGATAAAACTACTTGTATTCATTCAAATATATCGACGGTACTGAATACACTACTAAAAACAAAGAAATCAACAGGGGACTTATCATATAAATGTCATAGAATAGTACGAACACATTGATTGTCAAATTTATAGCTGCAATACATATAAAGTCACTCTATATATGTACTCTCAAACGTATATCTATCTTAATACCGTTAAAACAAGGAGAATTAAGAGACAGGAATGCTTTATTGACTAACAAGGTAAACAAATACGTACTAAAAACTTAGTAAATCATAGCATGGGGGATACATAGACAATATGTAAGTTTGAATCATTAGTTGTAAATAAATGTCAACAGAATCGGTCTAGTTCAAAGGACTTGCCATCTTTAACACTCATCCCACTCACACAACAATAAACTAGGGCCATTTAATATCCATTCATGTACTTTTGTTTTTGGTTATCACAAATGTTATAGTAATCTAGACTCAAGTGTTTGTTAGAAAGCTTGGTCATTCATATTTTATTGTTTGGAAGATATTATTTAGTTCACTAAGGACTGTTGGAAATTAAACAATATACGTGAGAAATAAACAGTTCAAGTTTAAATAACTATTTTGTCACACGTTTACTTTCCTGGGAGTTTCTGGTACGAAAGTATCACCAACATTCTCCTTTTGTTTGGTGAAACTGGCAGTGGAGGATCCAGAAATTTTCAACAGAGGGGGAGGGGGGGATGGACTGCCTAAGAGGGGGCCCGCTCCAGTCATGCTTCAGTGATTCCCTTAATAATCAACCAAATTTTTCCCACAAAAGTGTGGGGGGGCGGCCTCCTGGACGCCCCTCCCTAAATTCGCCTCTGACTGCAGAATGATGAGAGCTGCAGGTTATGAGAGGTGTTAGTATATAAATCGTGGCGCTTTGTGTTTGCTGATTACGAGTCTAGCCTATCAAGAGAACATTTTATATGTGGGAATAAGCCTGGGTTAAGGGGGTTACATTTTTAATCAGTAATGCGTTTGTGAAATAGGCAGCTTCGTTTGTGCTCTTTTAAGCACACATGTTAATTAAATGCTTAAAAAAAATCAAGCATGAAAATGTTAGACACAAACGTAGGAGTAATTTTTAGGCCGATGTCCCTTACCCTAGATCTAGCTACTTAAGACTTAGAATATAGGTTAATTTTGGTTTCAAACGTGAATTAAAAAACCATGACTTTAGGTTAATATAACCGTGACGACGATCTTTGAAATTGCAGTTATATAAAGACCAAAGTATTATTGCTTAGAAATCTAGGCTGTTTCATTAAGACCCATATTACAGCAGTATATTTTTGTACGGCTTTTATACTGGTTATATGCATAATTACATGGGTATAATTATTCTTAAATATTTTATTCAATTAAATACATGTTTCCTATTGAAAGAGCAATACAAGCAAAGTGCATATCATGTTTCATTTAAAAATTAAAAGTACGTTTTACCTGCAATTTATCGATATATTTGGACATAATTCATAAACGGGTACAATAGCTTCTAACCTGAGTTCAGTGAAATATGAAAGATTAGTTCAAACCACTTTTTCTTTAGAACGTATATATAGAAAAAAAAATAGTTATGAAGTCCTCGCATTCATGATTAAGATATACATAATAAAATTCGGTCAGTTCGTTCAAAAAGAAGAATTTCAACAGTATCTCCATGCATACAAAATACTTTGTTGACGTAATATTAATTATCACAGTCTCCAAAAATGTACCAAACAATGATTAATTTGATTGTACTACGATTTCAAAGACTAGTCATCATAAATGTCCACCACGCTACATAAAATCTGTCCCTGGCTATTAGGTTAATATGTTTTAGCAATTTATAATAAATATAATGGTGATTAAGGAACCACAGGTGACGAAAGGTTTGTTTTGATAATATACCATAAGATATCATGACCTCACAAAGAACAAGTATATAACCAAATGACAAGCCGATTGATAAAGTACAGGTGTACATTTGATTGCACGGACTTTTTATTCAATTATAACAAACAAAAAAACGAATGGCTTATTATTTGATATTCTTTATTTTTCTGCATTACAGTGAAACCTGATTAAACCGAACCCTGAATAAACCGGAAACCTGTCTAATCCAAAACTGGTTCTGAAGACCAATCATATCACATTTTATGCATTGTGAACCTGATGAAACCTGCCAAAACCGAACAAAATCTCAAGTCCCGAAAGGGTTCGGTTTATTCAGGTTTTACTGTATATTCAATTTTTTCACATACGCTAGAAAAATAAATTTTTGGTAAATATAATATGTAAAGTATATGAATTTTCAGCGATGTGAAACAATCCAGCAACATGAGCAAGATAACATAAAAATAGTTTTTCTAAAATTCATCATTAGTATATCATAGCATGCTGATGCCGGAGGATTTGATGGAAATAATTGGACTACCTGAAAAGCTGAATTTTGTTTGAAATGAAACCTTTTTTGTCGTTGGTGCAACGCCTAACGTCCAGTACCTATTTGAAAATATTGCCTCCCGAAACCCCCTAACAAATATCATCCTATGGGTGATAGTTAATGAACAGATGCAGTGGTAAAAGGGGATCCAAAGACTTTATGAATTGACAATGACAATTCAGTTTACACTGCCACATTAGCCAAGGACGCTAGTTCATCGGTTTCATCTTTTCGGTTCCTCATGTTTTTAAAATATCCTTCAAATGTTTCAATCATTTCAAAATCGTAAACCCAACAATCGGAAAGTATCAACAGTACCTTTTTGTTAAATGAACCAACGTTTTCGCTAATTCGTGCAAACGGATGTCCGGCGATTTATTACAGGTTCTATTTATATTCACATCGGATAGCTAAATGTGATCAGATGACAATATTACAGAATTCATGTTATTAATCATATATAGAACTTTGAGATAAGGTACAGGGTTAGATGAATCAACAAGGTAAGCATTTTCTTCTGTCCTGATTGGAGCGTCACTGATGGATATTATTTAGAGGAAAGGCGCTTCCAGCGTACAAAATTATAATATAAATAAGATGTGGTATGAGCTCGTTGAGAGTATGAGTGCCAATGAGACAACTCTCCATCAAAGTCACAATATATAAAAAGTTAACAATTATAGGTCGAAGTACGGTCTTCAACACGGAGCCTTGGCTCACACCGAACAGCATGCTATAAAGGGTCCCAAAATGACTAGTTTTAAAACAATTCAAACAGGAAAACCAACGGTCTAATTTATATAAAAAACGAGAAACGAGAAACACGAACCACACCAACAAACGACAACCACTGAACAACAGGATTTTATCTGCATTTTATCTTTGATGAGTTTTTATGCCATACTTGCAAATTGTTAAAACGTTGTTATATGAAACGCAATCTGATATAAAGCCGCCGATACATTTGTACTTTTATAGGACGGCATGATTTCATATTATCAGGTTAAGAACAATTTGAGGTTGCATTTAATAACTACATGTCCTTTTAAATACGGTATTATTGATGACTATTTTACTTACACATGTGGCTGAGCTGATTTTTATTGCATGTTTTTCTATGTACTTTTTGTTATTCTTCTAATCGAGGTTAAAACGGTAACAGGATAGAGTATTCACAAAAGCTAATAAAAAATATCAAATCCAGACGCATATTTATATGTACGTGCATGCTCGTCTCAAGTCAGGAGCCTCGTCAGTATAGCTGTCTTATAGACTTATTTTGATTGTTGTTTGCTTAACGCCTAGTGGCAAATATTTCATGTTTATTCAGGAGGAGAACATATTAACAATGACTTAAATAATTACCCTGTTCTGCATAGTGGGTCGACCGTGCTGAGAGTAGGGAAATTTAATCTGCCGCTGGAAACAGGGAGTATATTGTATTGGGAAAGAAACTCTGTACCGGTCACATACGGACGCCTCAGATGATTTTGCTCCTTATGAAATTTGGTGGTGATGGCAGATCTTACGCAGTCATTTAAATTAATTCATAAAATTTCTGATCTCAATGGCGGTTTATAGAGCTTTACATATTGTATGGAAACGTGTATGTTGTTTAAGATCATATTTTGATACTTAGATATTAATGTGTTTGTTTGGTGTCTCATTGATAAAATACTCTTTATCTCCTTTGGTTCCTCGTTTTACTTCTTTTCAGTTCACAACAGGATGGGTTGTGAATGTATATAACAATCGTATACAGAACCACAATACATAATAAAAGGTTTTTAGATGGAACACTTTGACACAAGTCGCATAAAAAGTTAAAAGTTGTCGTACAACTAAAATACAGACGTTTGAAAGTTTGAGGCGACACCCCCTTACTAGGCGTGTTTCTTTTATGATATGTCCATCCTGCAATTGACTTCTCCTGTTTTTGCACGACATGCCATTTATTTATTCAATTCGTGATATTTCCGGATAAGTGCCTGCCATGATCACTTCATGTTATTGTTTGGGCAGCACGGTGTCAAAAAAGTGGAACATAATAGACTTATTTGGTCAATGAAATTCCCACTAAAGTTTTTGTATATCTGTAAACGTAGACATTGATATTAAAAACATGCATTCATAAATAAAAAGTGCAAATTAAAGTACAAAAATAGACTGGCGACTGAACACCCACTACTAGATCAAACTTATAATATGATAAACAG
Source organism: Mytilus californianus (assembly GCF_021869535.1). Lineage (NCBI taxonomy): Eukaryota > Metazoa > Mollusca > Bivalvia > Mytilida > Mytilidae > Mytilus > Mytilus californianus. Next base: position 9,545,931 of record NW_026262745.1, read on the forward strand.
CTACTGTAAACAAATGTCATTCTATAAGGAAAATTATTTTGAAATGCAGACTTGCGTCTTTAAAAACGTTCTCGACAAGAAGCAGTATATTATATTGTCATTTTAATATCCAACAACTCTTGATCATGAAGTAGCCGTAACCGGACGAAGAAGCCGTGACCGGACTTACTTAATTTGCAGGTTGTAATCAGTATTTTATGTATGGAAAATAGATACAAACATGTTGTTCTCCTTTGTTCTTTCCTCATGTCGGTATTGTCAGCACGAACCATATATCTGTGTTGATATGAACAGTTAAAATATAGTGCTAAATGTTCAATGAATAAAAATGAGATGAACTTATAAGGAAATGCTTTCTCTTTCCTTAAAAAATGAGTGATAGCTATTTTATGAAAAGTGATACTTTAAAATACTAGATATTTATGTAGTATTGAAGAATATATCATTTAACCCTCTGCTTTCATATAAACATACTGGAAAACAAGCTAAAATAATAATTCAAGAGGAAAAAGAGAAAAATATGAAATATCGACCACCACCGTAGATTGAGATTTTTTGGACTATAGTAATTATGGTGTCTGCTGTTGTTTTATACATGTATCATTAACAAACATTTTAGTTTTAAATGTAAATGTATAAATATATATACATATATATGTCGAGTGGTCTATGGCGCTGGACACGGTGCTGGTGGTGTTGCCACGATGTCACAGAAGCAAGGGTTCGAATTCCGCTGAGGGAAGAACAAAAATTTGCTAACGCAAATTTAAGGATCTAACATTATTGGGCTAAATTTGAGACGAGTTATATATTCTGTCTTAACAGTCTCTCATTAAATCTTGTTAAGATTGATGCATACATTGCAAATGTTTTAATCGTTTTATATGTTATTCCGTGAATCTAATTATATGTTTGTATGTGGTGAGACTTTGATTCTGAATTTTAATAAAGGATTTTTTTTTTAATTATAAAGAGTCGAGATGAAAATGCAGTGAATCCACTATTTTAAAGTATGAAGTCCATGATTAAAATCTACATTTGGTTTTAGCCGTACTGCAGTAGACAGTAGACAATCTATTGTTTTATATAATAACCACCATGAGTTGATAAAATGTATACCTAGGGCGCAAAAATGTTATTTATTTTTATGAGAAAAGAAGCAGAAAAAACAGACGGACACACAAACATCATCATGTGTGGGCTTTATCCTAATTAATAGATTGTGTTTAATTAAATTGGCTTCTGTGTCTGTCTAAAAACAAGAAATTAATTACAGTACAAAAATGATATTACATTATTCCCTTCAAAAAGTAAGACAGCTGGTTTCTCTCACTTGGAAAAAAAAAGAAGTGCAAATTCTTTAAAATTTCAACAGCTTCCGGGGCCTCGTTGGCCGAATGGTCTAAGTAGTTCATTTAATTTATCACTAGCCTGTCAACACTGAGGTTGTGAATTCGAACCCTGCACGTGGCAGGTGCAATCGACTCCAACTTAATTGACTATGATTTCCAGTTTCCCGCCGAAGGTCGGTGGTAATCTCTGGGCACTCCGTATCCCTACGCCAATTAAATCTGACTGCCATAAAATAGCCAATGGTGCTGAAAGTGGCGTTAAACACCAAAAGTCAATCAACGAATAGCTTCCAGCCTGCATGTTATATGTTTCGTTATTATTTTTGTGTTTCTAAACTACGTTGATTGTTAACTGTATAAATAACACCACAAAAAAGCTATTGCTGACTGCAAATTATAGATTGAGCTTAACTAATACGTCATTTGGTCTCTAGTGGAGAGTGGTCTCATTGGCAATCATACAATATCTTCCTATTTTTAAACTTAACTAGTATATCTATGATAGGTGCATCAATTAACTAGTACCTATAAGTTTCAGATATACAAGTCGGGCTTTACTGTAGGTCGAGTCGGTATCATATGTTTCCTTTGTATTTAAACATTATTTTAGCACAGTGAAACTCTATCATATTGTTTTCTTAAGGGAGATACAAGCATAGTTGGCAGAGAAAGAGAAAATAGAAAATAAATATACCACAGAGAAAAGAATGATAAAACTACATGGAAGCTAATTGAATGATAATTAATAATTAATTTATAACACTAAGAAAAGAGAGGTTCACAGCAGTTCAGAAAGATTAATCTATAATCAGCTATATATAATATATATGAACTTTTCCTTGTCATCACATAGTAAGAGTTTTATCAAAATTGGATATAAAATTGCATTTATCTGCGTCAATAAAGTGATACGTTACACTTATAGAAAATCTAAATCTGTAATACAAGTTAACTCTGTACTTCTGCCAACAGTTTAAGATATGCTGTTATAATTAATTTACTGGTTTGGCGAAGAAGTTTATTGGTATAGTAAGTTACTCCGTTTAAGCAAACTGTTCAAAATAAAACAAGAACAATACTTTGATGTTTATGATCAATTTTGTTAGGTATATGGTATCAAGAAATATACACAAAGAACTCATCAATATCTAAAAATAATATATTGCTGTAGAAATTAAAAGCGAAGCTAATTAAACATGTATTTACCAGTAAATAAAACGTCCTTCGGTCAAACATGTACATATTCATGCATGTACCAAACGATAAATATGATTAACTCTCTTCATTCCCGATAAATAAAACTATCCTGCATTGTCTATAGATACACCCTTACATATTTGTTATGAAATGATACATATACAGATGTAGCAACATTCTCATGCATCAGAATTGGTTTCTTAAGGTACAGTATCTTTTTTGTAACTTATGTTTGAAACAGATTTACTCATTGTAAATGAATGATTGATAATATTTGTATCTTAACATTCAACCTTTCATATTCATAACTCAGTAAGAGCGAAAACAAGTTCAACACTAAATCAATTTCATGATGATAGACCGATTTGAAGGTTTACTTGCATGTTTTTTCTGATACTAAAAATTGAAAACAACTTGAAAAACATGTAATGACTGTGTTAGAGAGTCTTAGAGAGCAATTTTTGTAGTTGTTGCAAAAATAACCAAAACCCACATATTTCATATATCTTATATCAAGACGTACAAGTATTTGAAAACGTAAACATTTTCCGATATATTATTAACCCGAATAATTCTATCACTCACTGTGATCGTCTCTCCCTCTCTCGAGGTTAATATACAGCCATGGTAGAGCAGCGGAATATAACGGCTGATTTGGGTTAATATATTATCAATAATGGTGTAATTGCTTATAGCAGTAGCAATAACGATAAACTATAGCCTATATATGACATTGAAAGATATTTATTTTATTATATCGTACAAGCTACAAAAATTTCTTAAAATATAATTATTGAACGCATATACAATAATGGTATACATGCAGTTTTATTACAGGTACATTTTGCCTGCATCCTTTTAAATACATATTTCCTAGCTAAATACAATGATTGATTGATTGAATGATTCTTGGTTGCACATCCAGTGGCAAAGTTTTAAGAAAAATAAAGAAAAATATGACTACTAGTATGCAACATTCATCAAATTTTTAGATAAACAGTTGTAAAACTATACATTATTTTTCATTGTTTAAATGTAAAAAAAAATAAATAAAAACTGGTGGTGGAACAGCAATTGAAACTTTGTAGCATGATATATTTTGGGGTATTCATTCTATTCTATATCAATGTATGTACTCAGGATCTTCAAGTCCAATTTCTGACAGTCTATATCAATGTATGTACTCAGGATCTTCAAGTCCAATTTCTGACAGTCTATGTCGTCTTCTTCGTTTTTTTATTGACAGACAACTATCAACTATCATTTAACAATAAAGTATAGGTGCAACCTCATTACACTATGTTATTTAATATATTATTTTGTAATGAACACTAGGTACAAATACATATTAATGTTGTCGGTATATATACATGAATAAAAGCGACAACTGTTACATAAGAAAACTAAACAATTTATCTTGTTCTGACCTGTTATAATTTATGACAAATTTTTGAACAACTTGCTCCATTGTGTAATTTATGTACCAATCTTCTGCTAATTTGTACATGTTACACCAATGACAAATATATCGTGTACTGCTGTTTGACCTATAACCCCGCCACATGTGTTGACCTATAATTTTGTACAAGGTCAACATGCTAAAGGCTTAGCATAGTCAGACCTTGTGAACAAGTTGTTTTGGAAGTAATACACACTCAGAAAGGATAGTACATAAGATCTGTTTTATTGTAGTCAGTGTTTCTATCGTTTACAAAGTAGGGTGGTGGCTATAAATCCCCATCCCTACCACTTTGTACATTAGTAAATTTAATTTACAAAAAAATCATATACTTTTAGACTTTACAAGTATTACATGTATGAATGTTCTCCTAGTTGTGATACCTGGATTGCCGAGGTCTATCATGTTGCTTGATCCTGTAGAGAACCAATGTTGACGAGGCTGTCTTTTCCTTTGTAAGACACTCCCGAAAACTGTTGAAGAAATAACAATTTGTACTTTATTTTTGACAAATTAATTTGTGTGGTCTTTGAAATATAAATTTTGTAGCCCTCTTTTTGATAGTAGCAGCCGAAAATTTGGTTTCCATATAAATGGATTTCAGCATCCTAGTTTGAACTGTTCTCGTCTGTAATGTATTTATTGCCTTTTAACATTCATTGTAAGCATTGAATTTGAGAGAATACCTCACATATATCTAAACTACTGATACATCAATTCAAGGTCAAAACTGATTCATGTACTTAAGTTTCATCCTTAACTATTTGTCACTTACACTTTTTAAAGTTTAATGCCGTATATTTTAACAAAACCACGTAAAAATGTTGTGGTTAAAAAATTTAATCCTGTTTACGCAGGTACTGAACCATCATTTAACAGAAGAACAATTTTAATATAAACGATGACATGTTTTTAATGAGAATTTTCTTCAGAAAAGAGGGATAGATTTACAGTATTAGAACACCACAGGAATTCTCGACGTAACCTGTATACTTGCCATTCATCTGCACTGATATACATAGAGGTCCATTGAAGTCAGATTAAAAATCGAAACTATGCAGGTCTCATTTATCTTTTTTTAATTATACAAAAGTGTTCTTCTCTTATAGATATTTGAGACATTCTGGCATGTTTAATTCTATTGTTAAAGTACAACAATGTGCCAAATATTTTAAATAAGATAATTCTGCTCTTTTCTAATAAGCTGTCTTGCAAGTTTTCTGCTTTTTTCGTAACCACCAAAGTAGGTTTAATGTTACAGCTGGAATTCAAGGATAAATGTGTTTTTGTACTTTGGTGTTCATTCATGGTTATACCTATATCATTCAGTTAAGCGTTATTTTCTCTGTACCTTGTGTATTTTTTTTTCGTTCAATAGATTTGAAAGGCAAAGACATGAGTAATCACAAAAAGTTACTTTAACTCACATCATTTCAATGTGCATGGTTGCTATCGTCAGCCGTTGTCATAGTTCATATTTTCAATGTTTTTTATTCGTTTTGGAATTAGAAATTGGTGGTCGATATGTGGCAGTCCCTTTTGAATTCAGTTACTATTAGTCTAGACTTTTAAAATTTTGTGTATATTTTACTGTGTTGTTAGGTTGCTGTCACCTTTACTTTACCCCACTACTCCTTTTAATGGTATAACAAAGGCTTTACTGAGAAATGGGATTCCAAATACATCCAGTTACTTTGCGTAAACGATTTCCTCTCTATTGTGCAAACACATTTATTCATTTATCTCATATTTCCTGTCAGCATAAAACTTTCACATTAACCTGATTAAAATTAAAATAGATTATTATGAAAAGCAAAAATCTGCATTTATAAGAAAATAACTGTTTGATTGTGATTTATTGAAAAGGATTTCCGGAACTGATTTGGAATTCTACAAGTGTTTCAGGGACGATCAAATTTCACAAATACAATATTAACACTATACAGACTACCGTATAATGACAAAAATGCAGATTCAACTAGTAAATGAAAATCATGCACTCTGTCTTTGTGTTACGTTCGATGCCTTTTCCTGGTTCAATATTTTTGAAGATGGCTTAAAACACCAAAACTTTGGAATGCCAAAAAAAGACAGACATGTTGAGAGCAATACAAAAGCAACAGTTACAAAACCACATTTATTCGATTAACTTTACTGTTTTTATTGAAGAAATTTTACTATGCAAACAGTACACATTGTAATAAAATAGTTGAACGAATATATTTCAGCGATTTTGTTACAACTTGTGCACACTGAGACTTATAAAATCATATTAATTACATTCCACTTGAAGAATTTGTAAACAATTATTCAGACTTCTTATTCGTGATAGCCAAAATATCATGTGTATTCACGAATAAAGGCATTCTATTTTAAGTACCTATATAAGCATCTGATTGGTTTTTTTGTGTTTTTCTTCTATTTAAATTAAGCAAACCCCATGTGGAAAATTGTATGAAAATTTGTCTTTAATTTATACAGAAAATATAGATTAATATTTAAAAGTTGGTAATCATTTGCATATCTTTTGAAAAATAAATAAGAAAACATAAAAGTGCACATTAAATGTATAATGTGTACATCATCTCTCATTATATTATTTCTTTATATTACATTCAAGATATGATATAATATTCATATCAATAAACAACAAAAGCTGTCTTCAAAATACCATAAAAATCTTCCTTTCAAAAGTTCATTTTTGAATTCATTGACAGTTCAAGGCAGAGATCATCATAAAATCCGCCAAATGACATAGCATAATCATTAAGAGTAAAACAAATGTTCATAAAATCAAAGATAAGTTAAAATCCATAAACCACATAGAATTAAAATCATACATGTTAAAATTTCCTATATCAAAATTCATGTTTTCTTTTTGCTAATTTCAGTAATCCGTCTGTTGAAGCTGCAAAATGGAGGAAAGTGTTTCAGACTCTGAGGTTGATTTTCATAAATCCGAATATGAACAGCATAAAATTGGCAGTAAAAGGTGGAACTATGCTGTAAGACGGCAATCGATTGGTTGGTCACCCTATCAAGGGGCGGGACCGTCTATTCATGATTCAATCAGTCAACCAGAATGTGTCGTTGAATTACTGAGATCTCCTTCCGTTCAAATATATTCAACATTGAAACGAAAACTTCTGAAGGCTAGATCGAACCCGGAATGGATTTTACAATTTTTACATAATGATGGTTTGGAATTACTTTTTGAAAGTTTGGATGAAATCTGTTGTCAGAAAACATCCAGTTTTCTTGATTCAATTTTACAAGTTGGATGTGTAGAGTGCATTAAGATAATTATGGATACCTCTATAGGATTAGATTATGTAGTTGAAAATAGTGATTTTATTCCAAAATTCGCTTCAGGTAAGCTTTTTCTAGATATTTCTTTCTCTTCTACCTACAATTTTCTACTATCAAATATAGTTGATACGTTTAAGTTTATAACATGAAACAGGTGACAATTTTTACCTGTTCGACGAGATAGCTCTTTAATACTTTACAATAAAAGGGGTTGTCAGACAAACTATCATAGATATATATTTACATTTGTCAACCTTTCCAACAAGTTATATTCCTAAAACAATAACATAATACTTAAACAATAAGTTTGAATGACAATTTAACGATTTGATTTGTCATAATGATTTATTTAAATGTTATTTGTATATTTTAAAAATTACAACCTTTTTCCGTCTCCAACAGCCTTTTGATTCAATTAAACATTGTATAAGATCGTTATGCCACCTTTTCCTTTTGAAATAAGTAGGCGGTTAATGTCTACGAAATCGGCAACGTCTCAGCATCCTCGATCGATTTTCAATATTTTCTCCGCGTTCCATCAGTGATTAAAAGTCATTCTCAAATGGCAGCAATACCTTTCTTCAGAATGATATTGCAATTTCTATTCCGAATGAGACTTTCTCATCATACCTACAGGTGAAGATGAATTATAAAGATATCAGTATATTCGATACCCACATCCTTTGTCTGGTCATTCTTATCAATAGTCAAAGGCAGTGCACAAGAAATTGAAACATCAAGAAAATTTGAGACAAGCTCACGCAACATTATAAGATAGCAGATATCTTGTGTCTGTATTAAGGTAACATTTTGTCAGCGCATCAATTGTCAAGTTAAAACACAAATTTACTAATTTAAATGTACACGCAATGAACAGAATTGATGCCTTACAGGAGATGAACAATTTTATTTAGACAAAATACATGGGGAAGTAAGACTACTGTAATGTCGGATACTTCAATAGATATAATTATGTCATTTTTAGATTAATTACATGTAGTTGTTTGGGACCCTCTTACTCAAAGACCATATCTGTTTTTCACAAAATGCTTGAAATAAGCAGAAACTACCCAGTAGAATTTCAGCACGTCTGAGACACCATTAAATATCCACCCCTTAAAATATTAGAAAAAGAAAGCACGTGATCTTGAAAAGTATCATTCTTTAACTCCACTGATTTTCTTCTCTCGCTCTTTGAACATTTGATATGTTGTTAAATTTAATATTTTATATATGTAACTGCGCATACGACTAAAGGTTAAACTATAGAACACTATTTTCATAACCAATGTTAAAATTTCTTCCGATGAGATTTTTGATAAATATATTTTTATTCTTGGGATTGTCCGTTGTAGGCGTTTGTAAAATCATAACAAGGTCAAGTAAAATTTTAAATCACATTCAAATGTTCAAATTTGGGTTAAACCCCTACTGCAAATTCGTTTTAAAACGAATGATCAAGCATTTTCATTGTTATAAAGAATAAATATGAATGGTCAAGCCCTCTGACCATTGTTGACCATCTGGCTTGAGGCCAGTACACTATTATTAACAACTTGTTTTGATACATTGTGCTTCATGGACAGTTGACTGTTTTTGGAATGTGTATTGTATAATGATTTTACACTTTAAGCTTAAGCAGTTCTATTGTTTGTAAAGAATTATTATTTCAATAATTATGATAGGTTATTGACAAACATGTCAACAGTATACTTGAAATTATCTGCAGAGATTTTTGAAATGAACAAGGAATTCACAGAAAACATCTTTGCAATAGATAACTTAAAAATTTTAATTGAATAAAAGAGAAAATTTCCAATAATGACTTTAAGCTTCTTTCATCTTTTTGAAAAAAAACTATGGCTAAATTAAGATACTGACGTGTCGTCTTTTAATTTTACAACCTGAAAATCCCAGCAATTAACATATAAATGTAACTCGTAGAAGGAAACTTTTATCATATCAATCACTTAATATGATTGTCGGCCTCTAATCTATATAGCAATACAAACTGGCATATATACAGAGATTTCAGTCCGAACGTTCTCTGGTACGATTAAGATAGGATACGTTTGACAAAAACCAATACAAATCCAAGTTTGATATATTAACGGCTTTACCCTTCATTGTGACAAAATCATATTGGAAATTAGTCTTCTGGTAAATTTGTGACGAATTATTATAAAATATCTCGTTATTATTTTGAATTGGAATCCGAGGATAAGTTTGATATTATAGTTATTTAGTTATTAATATTTTATAATTCTCTGCTCCTTCTTTGTTTCTTAAGATTTTGAGTGTTATGTCTAAGTGTGAAATGGAATTGTGACATTAATCTTTAACACGAAAAAAGACTGTTTTTCACACTTTCCTGCCGGCTCTACAAACTAAAGGATAAAACAGTTTCTTTACCCCTGAAATGACAAACTGTTAAATAACTTCCTAAATATATCGATAAAATATTATAAATAATCCGACTTAATGACGAAAAAAGATATCGTACGTTCTGAGGACAGTGAGAGATCAGACAATGACTAACGAAACGCTGCTGGACGTGTAGTAATGACGATTATGTGGTCACGAATAAAGAAATCACATTGCTACATAAAATAAAGTTCATTTTAGTTACTATTTTCTTTTATTGTTTGATAAGTTTTGGCTTAACCTGTCAAAATAAGCAAAACCGACCAATTTAGGTCTGCATTCCGCCATCATGCTAACACCACTCGCTTTATCCGTAAGATTTATGTATTTTGGCCTTGATCATCTGGTGCAGTACAATTAGTACCATGAATGTTAGTACCATGAATGTTAGTACCATGCATGTTAGTGCCATGAATGTTAGTACCGTGCATATTATTTTATTAACTAGGGACGAGTAAGAGCTTGACATATTGTATAAATACAAATGTCTTTTGGTTATTGTTTGTCGTTGGTTTGCTTCCCCTTTAATGTACGCCCTCATTCCCCTTTATTCAAACATCGCCATATGTAATTATATCATAGTTTAACAAAGAAATTCCAAATATACCTATGTATAATGTAAGTACAAAACAAAATCATTCAGTTTACATACATGTATTGAGAGATTAGAATATATATTTTAAAGCTGATATAAATAGCAGAAACTATAACTTCAGATGTTCAACATTAGTTATACTGGAGATAGGCAAAAGAAACGTCTCTAAAGTTTGGAAAATACACCAGACAGAATCTTTTTTGAAAAATTCTCTCAATTTAGCAAGAAATACGAGATTTTGTTACTTGTTGTTTCTTAGGTGTAAACAAATGCTACGACGAAAATAATTTACCCAAACGACCTTTAAAATATTCTATCATTTTAATTGAATACTAATGCCTTTACTTTGAGACAGATTATACTATAATTTACATAAGAATTTCCATTCATTTGATGTAGCCATTAAGTCATTTGTTTGCACAATTAGGTAGTCAACATAAGCATGGTCATGTTTAGTTTGAATTGAAGCAAGTTTGCAAAGGTCAAGTTCAATCATGCAAGGTCAAACTTTACTTTTAAAAAGATCAATAAATGTTAACAGTGAGGGGGAAAAACAAAAATCTGCAACAGAGAACCATAAAAAGTGAATGATTAAAGAAGGCCTGTAAGATAATGAAATGTATCGTGAGAGTCTAGCCAATTTTACATAATTCATTCAATTATCACTGCAAAATAAAACCAAAGTATTCGGATAAATATTTAATTTTCATGTACATGTACAGTCATATAGAAATGTATAACTATAGTAAATACATTGTTTGAAATAGTATCTTTCTAACAGAAATAAACTTGTGTTTACTAATTCACTAACAGGTACTTGTTATTTGACGAATGTAAGGGGATCTTTTCCATTGATTACACAATAATCATACCCTGTTTAGAAAGTCCATCTTATTTTTCCTGTACAAAATATGTCTTGAGGATTGCATTTCAGTTTGTCTCTTTTTGTTCAAATTAGACAACGTGGGATGATTGATGAAACCTTGGGGTTTTGTATGATATTAAAATTGATATCTTTAATATTTTTGGAAGAACAATATTTAAATGCGTAATAAAACGGCTTGTACACTCTAACTTTGATCTATTCAACGATGCCTATATATGATAAATTTAAACTTGCGGTATCGGGTACTAGACTATAGCCATGCATTGAGTTGAAATTTCGTAGAAGAAAGAAAACCAAAGCTTCACCACAGATACTGATGAGGACAAGACATGATTAAAACGACTCAAACAGTTTAACAAAAATAAAATTTCTACATATACTTTTGATCCATCCTTCTTTCTTCAAATTTGATTTTTGATATACTATATAGGTAACGTGATGAATTCCGTAACGTTTTATGGAGTCGTTACTTCTTACTACGAGTTCAGCACATGTTTTAGTCAATATCCCTTAATACCAAGTTACCACAAGGGATGACTACGGTATAAAAAATATGGTAATCACAGTAAGTATCCCACCTGGCAGATAAAAATCATGCTAAATAGGGGCGTCCGTTTCACTGTGTGGGATGTATTAATACGCAGCCACGTCCGGTCAGAATGACAACGTTAAATCCGATGCCTTGTCGTAGGGAGAGTATTCCTTGCATGCTAAACAACTCTCAAGCTTGCAACAAACCTTTTGAGGGGTCCGTAAGTGGCCCCGTTGCAAAGAAAAAATTCTTTCCATTTCCAGTGGTGTGTTTATAATTGACGATTAAAATATAAAGACTTTTAAGTGTCTTTTAACTTCTAACATTTTATTCATAAATCAGAATGAAAATACAAGCTTATATTAGAAAAGTACAGCCTTAATGTGGATTCTTTCAAACTAAGCATTTCTGTCTACCGACTGAAAAGTTCACACGTTAATCAATACTTAATTCTGTATTGCCAGACAACAAATTTGTAGAGAAACATCGGCAGCAGACTAAATTAACTAACCATAACATATAATATCTATCTATCACATGTCGGCAGACGACATTATTTACAGGTGTTGTTTTCATTGTCATTTTCTGGACATATATGTCATTAGGACAGCGGTCACTATTGAAGACAAACGGCATAAGTGGCAAAAAATCAAACATAATTATTTTCTACATTTGTTGAACGGAACATAACTGTCATTGAGTCTTGTCAAAACAGATCACAGATACATCTTTTGTGTATTTTTTAAAACCGTAAACATATTCTTGCTCAGGTACTACAATGGCTAAACCGGAAATCTGACACTTGTTTAATGCGCATCGCAGGTACGAAAAACATCATTATAATGTTTTTTTTCAGTATTAACTTTTGCCAGCAAGGTGAAAAATCCAATGAATAAATTCAAACTTCTATTCTTATTTTATAGGTTTGATATCTGATACGTGTAATTATGTTTGGACATTATGTCCATTCTACCACCCAGGGTTTGGTCAGTTGGCTGTTTTAACACTATTCAGAGTCCCACACTCAAATACCGATTAATACCAGTTTTAATCAAATGTCTAAGTTACACTTTAATTGAGTCCTGGTTTAAATTTAAACATTATGTTTCAATAAAAGTTCAATTCGGCCATTAAATGTGTTGAGGTATGTTTGAAAGGGTACTGGAATCCATAGACGATTCTAAAGGCTGCTAATAAGGTTTACACTTTGAATAGCAACAATAGACAGACCCAGGAAGTAATTGGGATGACTGTTAAGGTATTCTTCATTTTCACAATATTATTTCAAAGAAATGCCTGTTTTGTAAACAAACCGTCAGATTTGGGTAATTGAATAGAAAGAAAACAATTGTTTACGAGACCATAATAGTTCGTAAAAGTTTTGATGTCAGAAGAACTGCTCCTTTTGTATACTCTGAAACAAATTGCAGAAGAACAAAATATTCCTTATTTAGCATGAACCTATTCAAATCCAAAAATATATCAAACATAATAACACATTCCTACATAAGTTCTTAAATCTGTACTGGATAATAATATAATATATCTATTACATGGTATTACAAGTAAGCTTAGTTTTTATTCCCTTGTTGAACTCTGTTGAACGTTTCTTTAAGTCTAAGCTGTTATGTCTGATCTTCTTAACAGTTATGAAAATGACCAGTTATTTATATCAGACCTTTATTTATCACGACTGTATTCTGTCGTATTATATTTTCTTGACGCAGCCCATTCAAGCGGAAGTGACAGTGTTCTTTTCTGCACTACGGAGTATACTATGATCTATTTGCAGGAGCACCATTCCAATATAGATAATACGCACGTGAAGTCATCCTCAGTAACATAAACGTGGAGATAGCTTAAAAGAAAAGCACAGTCATGATTTACCAATAAACTTTCCTCTTTTTGTTTGTAATTTTTTTGGCAATAAATCACTACATAACCTTAAACGGGCCTCGTATATATTTTCGAACTAATGATCTATCAGTTGGACAACTTAAAACAAAAGTAAAACATCTATCATTAATCTTTGTTTGGGGATTTATTCATGACTTTCAATTGAAAAACTGATATGACTTTTGGCAAAATCTATAACAAAGGTTATTTCATGTATTTAGGACCACAAAAAAAGAACGTGTTTCTCTATAGATATGTACTTTGTATTAAATGGAGGTCAAAATTCATAGTTTTGTTCACGCCCTTCCATTGAAACTTTTGTATCATATTTGAAAACGATCGATTTTCACATTAATATGGATTTCAATTTATAGTTTCTGTATTAGATACCACAAAAGTTAACGGATAGTATGACTTTTAAATTTTCTTTGTTTTCACGCGTGCCAGCTTTTGTGTATAGAATTAAATGTTTATATTTAAAGCGAAAGAATAAGCTTGTGATTTTTCAAATACACTTAGTCCAAAATTAGTCTTTATAAAGAAATTAGACGTATCATTTTAGAACCTTTTTATTCTTGTTGATGTACTTTTTCGCCGAGTTAAGTGCAGGATTTTGTGACTCAGTATTGCTAACATTTACACACACTCGCTGCATTCTACATCAAAGTATAATTGAAACAACTCCTGTTTCAGACATCATTAAAACCTGTGCAACAGATATACTGAACAAACATTCGCCATTGATGAAGAATTAAGTTGTTAGGTTTAGAGTTTATTTGTTCGTCGGATGTTTGACTTTGTACGATTGACAATATAAACGTCTACAGCCAAACAACCAACTAGTGAAAGAAGCACCTTGTCCAACTCCCAGAGTATCTCAAAATCTAGGTGTGTGCAGAATTGACTGATCTTTGTTGAACACAATGCCATAGGTGTTTGAGATAAGAAATTTTAGGTATACTATGACAATATATACAAACTACGATGACTCATTTTACCTGTCGGCCTGGATGATAGGTGAAACACTTTGATATTGCTGCCCAGGTGTTTCATTCAGCAGTTACATTTCATGTCATTTTAAATACTTTCTAATTTATTGAAATTTGTTTAATTGAAATAGGTCGATTTATGACCGAATATTGTACATTGTTTTAAATTACTCGACAGTTATTTTGCAGTATACGTACGATTTATGACAATCCCGTTTTTACATCATGGCCTACAGATTTACCCGCGATTAAATGGATGAGCTCCCATCCAAAAAATCTCGTCCTTATTTTAAGTGTTATCGGGTCATCATTTACCTACTATTAAGATTCGGACAAATATCAATTTACATAAACATTAAATTGAGTTGGGTTGTCAGTCTTTTAACAGATAAAAGGCGAATGACAAGCAATTTTACTTGTGTTGATTTATAAATGAACTATCCGGGATTTAATAGTTTTAGATGAACTTTTTTTGTCTTTATTTTTGAACGAGTGAGGGGGAATAACTTTTAAAAAAATGCTACACAACATTTAGTGATAAAATCAACAATTTATCTGCTTTTCTACATAATTAATTACATGAAAAACAAGTTCAAAGTATATGCATTAATGAAAAATTGAATAAAGACACATGAGAAATTAGAAAGATAAAAATACTTGATCTGCATTGTCACCTACTTCTTTGAAACCAACAATCACATGATCGTAACCCAAAATTGCTGTTGGAGTATTAGCTGTTTCTGCAGTGTATAAACCAGATGTTTTCTGCATATTAAGTGAATTAAAAACAAAAATCGCGAGAAACTAGAGAATTTGTGAACGCGACATAAACATGTCAGCTTATAAACCTATGTAGGAGGTAGCGATCACTTACTACTAGGTACACATGTATTACGGTGAAAAGCATACATTGACATTTGAACTTTTAACATTCTGCCAACTTTATTAATTAAATAATGGAATTGAAATAATTCAAAATGAAGTCCAGGGAACGAGTTTATCTAATGCTTAAAAATCGTGCTGGACAAAGTTTGTTTTCTGCTTACAAGCAGTTAGCAAACATTTAGACAGAAAAAAACCAAACAAATGGACAGTTGAGTGTAATTGTAAAGTAAATAAATGTTTGTCGGTGAACTATAGAATTGTCTTACATACGTAAATGTATGGCTTAACACCTATACCCTCAAGTTCTAATTAATATTTAAAAAAAAACTTTAAATGTGAACACATTTCAGCATGACAAACGATTTCTTGACTTGTAAATAACTTGATCAAACAAACAATCCGATTCCTATAACCATTGTATAGTTATATAAGCTGTATGCTGGTTTCTATTTGTATATAGTTATATAAGCTGTATGCTGGTTTCAATTTGTATATAGTTATATAAGCTGTATGCTGGTTTCAATTTGTATATAGTTATATAAGCTGTATGCTGGTTTGTATTTGTATAAAGTTATATAAGCTGTATGCTGGTTTCTATTTGTATATAGTTATATAAGCTGTATGCTGGTTTCTATGGAAATTAAAATGTTTGTCGGAAAAATCAAATGCAGGCAATCATAAAAATAAGTAAATAATTCAAGGGAAACAAATACTGGAATAAAATGACAAAAATTTAACTCTAAAAAGGAAACATAATAGGCTGAAATTAGATATCAATAAAAGCTTTGAAAATAGTTTTAATGCTTATTTAGCGTTATGAATAAGACCTTCCTAGGAATGCGGTATTATAAGGCCTTTACAAATTACGAAATTTATGATTTTTTAAGAACCAAAAGGCCTTAAACTGACAATGTTAATACTGAAATGCAATTTTATGTAACGTGCTGCACTCGTAAATATAGACCAAACGTGGTATAAGGTATTGTTATAATTAGAATTTAACACCAGTGTATACATTTTAGAATGACAATAATGGGGATAAAATACTTTTAAAGTTTAACATACTCCAAACGTGGCTAGGTACGGACATCTAATACATAGTTTGATATAAGTTCGTGTTGCATAGTAGTGTAAACATGCTGTTAATGTTGTACTAACAAGGTTTTTGATGCTGTGTTTATTAGGTCGGGTTTAAGTTTAAAAAAAAAGAAAAAGGTGAAAATTTCACACAAAGAAAATATACAGTCTATACAATATATGTAACAGTAGTTTTCTTTGGACTGTCTTATCAGGAACAATTAATTCGAAGGACATACATACAGCTAAAACGGTTAACAGACTTTTTCTTGTCTATTTTGAACTAAATAAGTTTTCCTCTAAATGGTTTAGGAATAGGGACAGTGAGATATCCAGTTGTTATTCAGTCTACTCTCAAACTATTTAGTATATGTTATTCAGTTATTCAGTAAAACATATATAACGAAGTGAGATCTTTTGAAAAAATCCAACAAATTAACTATTTACAAAATTTAAATTTCCTGTTTTGGTCAATTTATTGCTATTGAAATGTCCTTGAGGGAAGAAGGACATAGAAAGGCCAGTCAGGAAATATTGAACGATCGTTAACTTTTGATCTTACAATGGCAAAAAGAAAAGATCTTAGCACTGATAGGTGACATTTAGAAACATGTAAACAGCTAAACATAATACTAAAACAGACATTATGTTAGCTCATTTAACTTGTATAATAGAGTTAAGCAGAGAAAATTAATCTTTCATCTAGTATCTAGCTTGACCAAATGTTGAACTCTTAATTTCATAGATATGCAACTTGAAGCATGTCGAGTAATAAGTACACATTTTCACAGCATTTTATATTTTCAAAAGAAATTTCATAAATCTTTTGCATGAATAGTTACTACACGTTTTTGCCAAAAGACAAGAAAACTAAAGTGTACAGAATTATGCATAGAATGTAATGGTGTCAACGTATATTTGTTCCGCCTAATAGAAGTTCCACTGGAAACTTTGTTATAAACAATGTCTTAATATCTGTTCCTGTTGGAACAAATATTCTATACCATTTATTCCGTTGGGAACATTTACTGTAATATTTATTCCAGTGGAAATAATATTCCAGAATATTGTTTCCATTTGGAACTTATATTATGAAGGAACTTCTATTCCGTGACAATGGCACTATGTTTAGGTTTCGGCTGTTTTCTGCTCTTTGGTCGGGTTGTTGTCTCTTTGACATATTCCCCATTTCCATTCTCAATTTTATGCAATGTTAAAATGGAAAGTAAAGTATGAATAAACAAGTAAAATTCATTGCAAGCAATTATTTTTTGGGATAATAAATAGATGCAATAAATTACCTGCCTTATCTAGTTTACTATTATTATATAAATATATTTACATATTTATATTTTAGCACTCAACACTGACAATGAGGCAACTAAGAAACAAGTGTTCGAACTTCTTTCAGCTCTATGCGTATACTCGAAAGATGGAACACACTATGCACTGGAAACTCTGGCTCATCTTCAGGTAAGAATAGTTAAATGTATGACATCAGATGATGGCGAGTTCCTGAACCTGAATGACATCATAGTGGTTTACATACCCGGGAGGTTCTGATCGTAAGTGATATATGAGACAAAATGCATAGAGCCATCCACTTCTGTGTACGAGGTTGGATGCTTCTCTAATATGGCGAACTTGACCAAGTTAAACATATTTTCTCTGTTCTCACGTGTTTTAAACTTAACTCAGATAAGAACCCATGTCCCCTGTTCGGGGCCCCCTGTTCTCGGTTGGTAAACTTACTCTAATATAAGGACCGTTGTATATAACTGTGTGTAAAAATGGTAAGTCTAGCCTATTAAGATTACAAAGAGTCCGAGAGTACACTGTTTATTACAAACTATAACAACTGATTTAAGATGTAACCCTGATATGAAAATACAAAATTTATACAATAATCACTCTGATACAGCATTTATCGAATCACTATACATAAGTACATAAGTTAGACCTTGTCATTGTTGTGGATAACTGACCAGTGATATTCTATTGTGGCCTTTATCACTTAATTACAAGGACCACCATTAAATCACCTATTATAAGTAGTAATTGAAGATCTGTATTGTAAGATTCGGTGTTTGCTAAGGTATAATTACAGTCTTTTCAACCTGTTACCAATTACTGCTATGTTTCTCAATTTATGTCACTATCCTCGTGGATAAATAAAATTTACATTGTAATTTCGTGGTTATAATGAGATGAAGCCTTAGAACGATGTAATTGAAATTCACATAACCATAGTTAGACGACTTGCTAACTATATAGATTAAAATGAAAGCACCTGTTCAGTTTACTTTTTAATTTTTATTCGGGCACAAATGTTAAAAATTAGGTCAGGGTGCAAATGTTCATAAGTCGGTCAGAATGATTGAAGCTGCTGATCATGAATTACTCAAATGAAACAAACAAACAATGATTGACTGATTGTTGCTTTCTAAACGTCCAGTGGCAATTATTTCATGTATAATACAGCATGTTTTGCACGTGGGACGACAGAAATGAAGGACAGGTTTGGTCTGCCATTTGAAACAATGGTATGTACGAAACAAACGAGCAAGATTTTAATTCAAAATAGAAAAAAATATCAAAATGCTTTATGAAATAGCTTGCATATGATCATCCATTTTGGAAAATCTTTGAACCGTTATTATCTCTGCCCTAGATACCTATTTAAAAAAGAAACTCAACCCTACTTCCTTTTAAATTTTGTTATCTACTAACAAAACTTCAACAAAAAGAAAAATTAGCTTTATGTCATATGTTTTAAGAAAGGGTATTTTATCGAACGACAGGGTTGAAAAATCTTCCCCTGTCAATGTATTTACAAGAAGTGTTCAAAACAAGGTATTCCTGAGTATACTAGTGATAGGCATCAGAGCTGTCTGTGTTATGTCACTCATAGACTTACTTAAACAACACCTTAATATAGCTTAACCAAGGATAATACTTATTATATCACGCCTTTTATTGGTAATCTTCTCACCTTGTATTTATTGCTTAAGGTGAAGATTGTACATATCCATGAATTATGTGACAAGGCTACCGGATTATCTCTCAATGAATGCAATTTTTCGATTTTTTTTCCTTATTGAGGCCGTTGCTAGCGTGGAGCAGTACCAAATAAAAGTTAGCTATGCAAGTTGTTTTAATGGACATTATTTATCTCTATAAAAAAAAGACATCCCACAGTGCTGTCCAAATTTAGACAGCACGGCATTTATTTCGACATCAAAATTTACTGCGATTTATTGACATTTTCTACTTAGTAACCTAGCAATAATGTTATAGATTGTAATAATTAGCTGGCGATAAAAAAGAACTTTTCATTACCCAGAAAGATATAATCGTCTTTCCATAGCCAGACACAAAAATCCTTCACCCAGCAGCAAACCAAACATCTTAACAACACGGATGCGACATGAGTATCATAAAAAGTATGAAATAAGAGACTATACTTGATGGAACAGACTCTTCTGTGTTGTCTGAGCACCCGATCAATGTACATAACTATAAATCTGTCATCGGTTTGTAATGAAAGGGTTTGCGCAATTCTTGGTTGAAATCCAAAGTTTTTTTATACATTTGTATATTTTACTTTATTGCATTTAGTGCAATTTTTGACTTCTGGCGTCAGTTTTTTCTGTTGAATTTGTACTCTTTACTGTCAAAATATGAACTGTACTCCAAAACATAGTTTTGTTTTTGGCTTTCAAATCTTAAGGTATTAAGCATATCGTAATATGACGGTAATTTCAGGACAGTGTACTATGCGCCCTAAATATAGGCACCATAATAATTTTTTTTTTATTTATCAAGTAAATATATATCCAGTGGATCAAAGAAAAAAACAAAAATGATTTTTAATTTGATTCTTTGGTCAAAGGAAGCAGGACTTTTACAGTTAACGGCAGTTCCGTTTTAGTTTCAGTTACAATAATTTTTTAAAAATCTATTTATAGTAACACAATTTACGCAATGCTTCAGTTCTAAAAGTCGACCTTTTATTTTTTATATGATCTAATATTAATTAAATCTTTTCGACACATCGAGTCTCAAAATAGGCGTTAAGATGTTAATCTGTAAACGTAAAGGTAAATTGTTTAATATTTTCACTATAAATATTACCCCGTTACCTAGCTATGATTGAGGTCTGCCACAGCACCGTTATATGTTGATCTGTTTCCACGTTAACTGTTTAAATAAACCATTTTATTTACACCTCGTGAATTATTTAACATGACAAGATGAAGCTAATATCAATAGTAATTAAGTTTTATTAGTTAAATATTCAAATATAGTGGTACCTTTCACAGTCCAAGAAAAAGAGCATATCTTTGAATAGATATCATATAACATGTTAATTTTGATACATACAGCGATATCCCATTTAAAAACGGATTTATTTAGGTATGGATGAGGTTATAGCTATAGTCTGGTTTAGTACATTGAGTACACATGCAGAATGTTCTGATACACACGTTTGTCGTGTTCGTTTAGTGCATTTTAAAAAATTAATCAAGAATTTGTATTTCCTTGACAGTTATTTTATAAGAGATGTGCTTTACACACTATAATTATATACTTTATTCTCGAAATTCAACCTCAGTATAGTTTTTAACCATTGGACAAACGATAAAAACAGTAATTTTCCTTTATACAACCTGTTGTTCGCCACGTAAACACAATTAAACTAGATAGCATGCTTGTGTCCTGAATTGTGATAGATGAAGGAAGGAGTTCAGCAATGAACGTCGGTGTTCTCTCGTTTCTAGTACAAATTATCATCCTCTATCATATAAATTACTCTAAATATAAAATGATTCATTCAGTAAATGAATTACTAATATCATACTATACTTCATACTCCATTTATGTAACTAACAGTTGTCACATTTAAAAAGTATTACAAATAAAGAATTATAAATCATATGTAATTGATGTCACTTATTGTTTATTGTTGTTCTTTATAGATCATAGTATATAATTAGTAGCCTACTTTGTTACATTGTAATCTAATTTTAGTAATGTGTAAATTATAAATTACTTCATGTTCTCCCTCTTTTTGGACTAATTATGCGTGACGGGAATATGCAGCTAATGTAACATTTTATAGTATTTTTATTACAAAAGAAATGTTTGATAGATTACTTTATGATTAACCACAAATTTTATTAAAATTCAATCGATTCGTCTGATAGATCAATCATCACCACTTAAAGCATGTATATTGGTATATATGTGTAAGTTGGCCGGTAACTACATTCTACTCAACCCGAGACAAGCGACGGAGCCAGAAATAACCTCTCTTTTCTTCGTTAAAGATTGACCTTGACTATATATATTTAATAAAAACGATTCTACCCGTCTTTGATTTGAAGTGATGTTATCAAAGTACTATCCCGGATTAATCCTCTTCAGAACCTTTCGGAGGCAAACATAAAAGGAAATAGCATTGTTTGTTAGAAATGTATTTCTGTGCTTTGAAAAACACAGAGGCTTAAACTAGAAGATGGTTGGTTGAGGCATTATCTGCAGCTTATTACAGCTTGTTTTGGATATATTTTGGCTCATTCTAGTTAGCTTTCTTTACAGTTGTAACTAATCTGATTGGTTCATTTTAGTTGGCTTTCTGTACACTTCTTACTTATCTTATTGGTTCATTCTAGTTGGCTTTCTGTACACTTCTTACTAATCTTATTGGTTCATTCTAGTTTGCTTTCTGTACAGTTGTAACTAATCTGATTTGTTCATTTTAATTGGCTTTCTGTACAAATGTAACTAATCTGATTGGTTCATTTTAATTGGCTTTCTGTACAAATGTAACTAATCTGATTGGTTCATTCTTGTTGAATTTCTATACAGTTGTAACTAATCTGATTGGTTCTTTCTAGTTGGCTTTCTGTACAAATGTTACTTATCTGATTGGTTCATTTTAATTGGCTTTCTGTACAAATGTAACTAATCTGATTGGTTCATTCTTGTTGAATTTCTATACAGTTGTAACTAATCTGATTGGTTCATTTTAATTGGCTTTCTGTACAAATGTAACTAATCTGATTGGTTCATTCTAGTTGGCTTTCTGTACAGATGTAACTAATCTGATTGGTTCATTTTAGTTGGCTTTTTGTTCAGATTTAACTGATCTGATTCGTTCATTTTAATTGACTTTCTGTAAACTGATCTGATTGGTTCATTTTAGTTGGCTTTCTGTACAGATGTAACTAATCTGATTGGTTCATTCTTGTTGGCTTTCTGTACAGATGTAACTAATCTGATTGGTTCATTCTAGTTGGCTTTTTGTTCAGATTTAACTGATCTGATTGGTTCATTTTAGTTGGCGTTCTGTACAGTCGTAACTAATCTGATTGGTTATTCTAGTTGGCTTTCTGTACACTTCTAACCAATCTTATTGGTTTATTCTTGTTGGCTTTATGTACAGATTTAACTGATCTGATTGGTTCACTTTAGTTGACCTTTTGTACAGATGTAACTAATCTGATTGGTTCATTCTAGTTGGCTTTCTTTACAGTTGTTACTAATCTTATTTGTTCATTCTCGTTGGCTTTCTGTACAGTTGTAACTTAACTTATTGGTTCATTTTTATTAGCTTTCTGTACAGATGTAACTATTCTGATTAATTCATTCTAGGTGGCTTTCTATACACTTCTAACTAATCTGATTGGTTTATTCTTGTTGGCGTTCTGTACAGTTGTAACTAATCTAATTGGCTCATTTTAATTGGCTTTATGTACAAATCTAACTGACTGATTGGTTCATTTCATTTAGTTGATTTTCTGTACAGATGTAATTAATTTGATTGGTTCATTCTAGTTGGCTGTCTGTACAGATGTAGCTTATCTGCTTGGTTCATTTTAGTTGGCTTTTTGTTCAGATTTAACTGATCTGATTCGTTCATTTTAGTTGGCTTCCTGTACAGATGTAACTAATCTGATTGGTTCATTTTAGTTGGCTTTTTGTTCAGATTTAACTGATCTGATTCGTTCATTCTAGTTAGCTTTCTGTACAGATGTAACTAATCTGATTGGTTCATTTTAGTTGACTTTTTGTATAGATTTAACTGATCTGATTCGTTCATTTTAATTGGCTTTCTGTACAGTTGTAACTAATCTAATTGGTTCATTTTAGTTGGCTTTCTGTACAGTCGTACCTTATCTTATTGGATATTCTTGTTGGTTTTCTATACAGTTGTAATCTAATAACCAGTCATGCATTAGTTCTTCATACCTGGTTGATCGATTGATGTTTTTATGCTGCCTTAGCATATAAGGCTACATATATTAGTAGTTGTCGACTAGAGCTTCATACAAAGATAAGATATTCTAGTAATATAACAAGATTAACCGTTAGTGTTTCATAATTCAGCCTTAGGAGACTGTGTCATGGAATATGAACCATAATATTTTTCAGAATTTACGTTTGATGTAATGAGATCGTTGCCATATTATGCTTTTGCATATTTTGCATTAGTTTTAACTGATTATGGTGAAATCCGATTTTGACAGCTCGATTTATATGTTGAATAAGAATTTAACTCCAATGATAGGGTTTCATTGAGACATTATTTAATGACATTGTCTTTAATTCTAAATTTCAACAGGTTCTCATGATGGCGACCATTAAGTCTAAATTAAGTGGCAATTATTCAATTTTTTGATATGATATCTTTATGTATATATGAAAGGTTTTTTGTTTGGTCTTTATATAAACGACCTCCTGGTGTGGAGCTCTTCATTAAAGGAAATAGATAAAGACGACTTAACGCTATCAGACGTGAATCTCGCCTGAAGTTACACGCAATCAAATCCAAACGATACAAAATGAAATATTTGAAAATAGGTCAAATGGTTTCTTTTATTCACATGTCATATTAATTGTCTTCCACCCATAACCGCTATAACCTTCTTCCATGCGCTGAAGGTCAACTTATATTTATTATTAATGACGAATCATCATTTCTCTACAAAAAAATATTTAGATAATATTTAGTGCGTGACAGTTATCGCCAAAACACTTCCGCCTTAAATTATGCCAATGCTTTTCATACTGTTATGGTTTTGACTTGATATGATGAATCGTTTCCGTAAAAACTTTAAACCTGATTATTTGTAACAAAGTTAAGATCTATGTCAATCAATGGGCGGATGATACTTGAATTTATCAATTTCCTTCAAATCTGTGAAAAAGATAGAATAGAAATATAAACAAAACTATCAACCGAAGTGCTACCTTAATCTGGTAACGACAAATCTCCACCCATCATGATGTAATCATAAATCAAAAATAGGGCCAAACCATACTGACGGTAATACTCAATTTTCTTTGGACCGTTCGGCAATAGGTTATCGTTTTGTGAAAACGCGTTAAAACCCATGTTTGGATGTGATAATGTTTAATGGAGTTAACAATACGGAGATTATATATCATACAAATAAAGATTTTGTGTCTGTGAGGAAACCATTTTATGTTTGTTCAGTCATGTGAGAGAAATGGACTGAAAAGAACTAATGTATCTTTGTATAAATTTGTTATTTAAAATATATGCGAATTTTAAAATGCTAATAAACTGAAGAAAAGATATTGTCAGTCTGTTTTGCAAAACTATCTGAAGTGGAAAATCTACAAAATGTTCTTTGCACACTTTGTACCGAATACCCGCAAGCGAAGGATTTCAGTGTCAGCAATTTCTTTTGAATATATGTTATAAAGTACTTGGCCATGATCATTATTCTCTGATATACCCTAGTTTTAAACCGAAGAACAACGACACATATGGTTTAAGCATAATATTCATTCGGAATTTTAGATATTCAATGTAGAGCTATCTTTAAGAAAATAAATTCACTCATATTGTCTTATTGGAACTTCTTTCTCTCTTTCTTTCGTTCTTTCTTTCGTTCCAACAGAGTGACCTTTTCAAATAGACTCAGACAATAAAAGAATGTTTTACAAGAAGGAACATATAAAACATCCAATAACTAAGTGATAAATGCCTTACATTATAAAGTTTCAACATAAAAACGTTCTGTTCTTGGCAAACATTATTGTTGACACATTAAACATAGACTATATTTTAATAGGACACCAAACGAAAAATAAAATAAAACTGCATAGCCATTTCAAGTATGTTTTCGTTATACTATACATGTTAAGTGATTTTACAACCTGTATTATATAAATTTTTACACCTATATGTTGTTTACCTCAGAATTAAGACATATTTGACTTACACCTGTGTTATATTACCACATGCTGAGTCCAGAAGCTTGCTGTTCGACTGCTGGACATGTTTATTTTACACCTTTACTTTTGGTACCCCATACTGAGCCTATAAGCCTAGAGGACGTTCTGTTACGGCAACTCCATGATCTGACTTTACATCCTGAATACATTTATAGGCAACAGTAGTTAATCGATGTTCAGATCTCATAAATGGTTTAAAAGATACAAATCAGAGGTAAAAAAAATAAAAAACAAAAACAAATACAAATACAAAAAAACCCAAACTCCATAACTAGCGAAACCTTTATTTTTTTTGTAGGTATCACCCTGTAAGTTTACCTTTGCATTATCTATCCATGTTTAGCAGATCTAAAAAAAATTTACGCGAGTCGTATTCAGGCACTACTCTCATCCCATTGGATCATGTTGGAGGGAAATTTAATTTAATCGTTGTCAAACCACTACTCTAGTCACGTGACTAATATCTTACTTCCTTTGATTTATTCAGTCATTGAATTCTTATCCTAACTAAGTCCACTTTCAAATTTAAAATTTCAATTTCAATTGGAGATGATACAATATCTATTATAGGTTTTGTCGTACTAAAGTCTAAATAACAGATTTAAATCAAATTAGTAATTTTATCAAGGTGTTATGGTTGTTAAGATGAGTATACATCATAAGAAATGAAGAAAAGTCTTAAATTGAATAACGTCGCCTTGGATATTTTCTATTAGAAACATCTTTAACTTTGTTTTTCGAACAATTTAAACAAAATGTTTTCTTCTCCATTTCACATTTATTTGCAATTTCACCGTCATTTACCTCTGGTTGAACGTAACTAAAAAATTATCTGTTTTCCCCAAAAGGATCATGCCATACTTCTGCAGGAAGCAAAAAACACTTTGCGTGTTCTTTCTATTTATAAATGATTATATTAAAACTGGTCCATAGTATATTTTTACTGTATGTATGCGTTAGCATGATTGGTTTTGGCTGCAAAAAAAAACAAAACAAAACAAAAAAAAACCTTCGGGTCTATTCGTGCAAAATGCTTGTCATTCTTTAAAAAACAAAATCCGAACAAATAAAAAAAGTCAATTCGTCCTGTGGGAAGATTTGCTATAGGTATAAGATGATTGATGTAATTAGTCTTAATCTAAAGAAATTGATACAACCTAAATGATTACTTGCATTTTGTTTTTCCAATTTGCCACAGTTATTTAAACATCTCATTTCATGCATATTTGGGCGTAAAAAGACTTTGATTTGATAGATAGGTTTGTTCGAAAATAGGTCTGTTTGTCACAAGTATCCAACCGTTCGCCGTGTTTGCTGCGACAGTGTGACCAAAACGTTTAAGTTGTAATCATTTATAGACTTAAATTATAGAAATCATGTGAAAATAAAGAATTGAAAATGACTTGCTTAAAATTGAACATGTGAAATTTTAACTCCACCCAAGAAAATTGACTGTATGCACACTGTTTATCTCTAAATAATGCATCAGTTTGGAGTAAATTGCCGCCAAGTTTGTGTTTCATATTACAAATTTGTCTTTTACTTAAGCGACCTTCTTAAGGGATAAACAGTTACCATTAAATATATAATATGGGCCAAAGACACTGAGGTATTTCATTGAAAAAGAGGAAGAACAAATACGATTTTTTGGTCATTGCATAGATTTATATCTCAAAGCAAACGTTCCGTTTTAATTTTGTTTCTTTGCTGTGTCCGACGAGCTTTCTTCATTAACCTTCCTTGGGAAGGCTTACAGTCAAAGTATGGACAGCAAAAACGACCTACCGTGAAAGAATTTCCAAATAGCCAGTCGTAATGGGAACACCATTGTACTGAGCACATTTACTGTAATGGTCCTCTTTTGGAAAGTTGTTTCAGAGCCTAACAATAAGTCAAGTTTTGAGACCAAAAAAAAGTTGCAATTAAGCTGATTATTGTTTGCTTAACGTCCAGTGATAAATACTTCATGCATATTCAGAACGGAGGCCATCAATAACAATGAATTGTACAAAACATACACGTATCTAAAATCTTTCAAGAGACGCAAAACCAGAGATCTGTCAATTTTTAATCAAAGCAACTTTATAAGTATATGACAGTGACACAATATTAACGAAATACACGTTTTAAAAAAATACAGAAGCATAATTCCATGGACTCAAAAAGTCACTTGCACTTTTGTTGTTTTTGGTGTCATGTCGCACTGCTTTGTTGAATTCAAAGATATACAAGACCACCTTTAAATAATAGAGAAGAGTTGATGTATTTTTATTAACCCTTAAGAACCATAAGAATCCATGTTTCGAAGACAAAACCACAGAAATATAGGGTCAAATTACACACACAATTACCTTTTCTTTCATTTAAAGACCTGAGAGGAAAAATTGAGAACGACAAAGTAAACACAAAAACACTTTCCCAATCAATATTTACTCTATGATGTAGACCCTTCCTTTAATATGTTTCAATAGGTCGTGACAGGAGGACCTAAATATAGGGAAGGTTATACAAAAGTTTAATCTAAAGGTGCTTTAATGAAAGGGGGATTAACAAAGAGGAAAAAGCTCACTTTTATGTTTCAGATTCGGATACCTCTCAGGGCTTGTTTCTGAAATTGACTGTTCTACTTTCAAGTTTACCTGTTTGATCTTAAAATTCCCATAAATTTTGAGAATTAAGCTAATTTAATCTTCATTTAAGAAATTCTATATTTTATTTGCACTTAAAGAAAAGCACAAACGAAAGATAAGTCATAGATTCGATAAATCTTTATGCACTTTTTGGAACTTCAGCCGGAAAATATAAATATATTATTCATACATATATGTTCTATTTTTATTCATATATATAAATATATATATATATATACTTTTAAGAACATTAAATATGTATAATATAAACTACCTACAAATGATACAACCTACCTACAAACGACCTACAAATGATACAACCTACCTACAAACGACCTACAAATGATACAACCTACCTACAAACGACATATAATGATACAACCTACCTACAAACGACCTACAAATAATACAACCTACCTACAAACGACCTACAAATGATACAACCTACCTACAAACGACCTACAAATGATACAACCTACCTACAAACGACCTACAAATGATACAACCTACCTACAAACGACCTACAAATGATACAACCTACCTACAAACGACCTACTAATGATACAACATCCTACAAACGACCTACAAATGATACAACCTACCTACAAACGACCTACAAATGATACAACATCCTACAAACTATTTACAACCTACCTACAAACGACCTACTAATGATACAACATCCTACAAACTATTTACAAAATACCTACAAACTACCTTCAAATGATACAAAATACCTACACACTACCTACAAATGATATTAAATACCTACAAATGATACAAACGACCTACTAATGATGCAACATCCTACAAAATACCTACAAACTACCTACAAATGATACAACCTACCTACAAATAATACAACCTACCTACAATCTACATATAAACTACATACAAACTACCTACAAATGATACAAAATACCTACAAACTACCTTCAAATGATACAAACTACCTACAAACTACCTACAATTGTTACAACCTACCTACAAATGATACAAAATACCTACAAACTACCTACAAATGATACAAAATACCTACAAACTACCTATAAACTACATACAAACCACCTACAAATGATACAAAATACCTACAAACTACCTATAAACTACATACAAACCACCTACAAATGATACAAAATACCTACAAACTACCTACAATTGATTCAAACGACCTACAATTGATACAAAATACCTACAAACTACCTACAAATGATACAAAATACCTACAAACTACCTACAATTGATACAAACGAACTACAAACTACCTTCAATTGTAACAAACTACCTACAAATGATACAAAATACCTACAAACTACCTATAAACTACCTACAAATAATATAAAATGTATAAGTATATAACAAGGAAGTTTAGATGGTTCAACATTTCATCAAACATGTCTTTCGTGTAATGTTTTTTTAAGCAAGTCTTCACACATATTTATTAAAATCGTATCTATCTATACTAACGGGTAATATTTCTGGCACATGTGTAATCATTGAACAATAGTTGATGTAAACTGAAACTATGTTCACTCTGGATTCTTCTTATTTCTTTGTACCACTCTGGATTCTTCGTATTTCTTTGTACAGACAGATGTAATATAAGTGACAAGATAATATGTCAGGTTATGGTAATTGACTTTTTTCAGGTATTAAAAAATGATAAGTGAGTCCGAAAAATTGCAGAATAAGCAATCTTTAAATACTTTCAAAAACATATATGTTTACCAAACTGATTTATTAAATTTGTCTACAAACTAACTTAGCTGACCAGACGTGTCACAATGTAAACTAATTTCATTTATATATGGTCGAGTTCTTTCTAATTTAACGCAAAATAAAACCTGCACGAAATAGTACATTATTTCGTTGGCAAAGAATAAATTTTGACAAAATTGAATTAAAAAAACTAATGGTGATAAATCGTTTATGAAATTGCATTCCTGGCTAAGAATGTTTATTTGTGTATATATATGAATAACCAACATCTTTGATGATTTGCACTGTACACGTACGACAGTATTCAGCTGACACAACAAGATTGATATTCTGACTACCGGGGCTGTAAATACAAGAACAATTTGTACCAACAACTTCTTGTTACGAACTTAGTCTGTATCAGGAGAAAGCTTTACCGATTTTAAAAACATATACTAGTATATTAACATTCGTAGTATTGAAATTTTAATTTGTTTAGACCAGTTTTCAATATGTAAATGTAATACCATTATGAGAAAGCCGTGGAACTAATTACCCTGTATGCACATATATATGTTATCAAACATTAATTGTTTACCGTCAAGTAGAGTTGTAAGGCCAAAAAGTAAGCAAGACCCTCCTAGTTATAAAGAAATAAGGGAGGACCCATTGGAATGTTTAGTTGAGACATACACTATAAGCTACGTTACTGTTAACCTAGGATCCTGGCTGACTAATTAACTTACTGGCGGGAATGAGGGTGGACCAGAATCCCAGGCTACACCACCAGCGTAATTCGGTTTGTACACATACATGTGTCCCTGTCATCGTCTTACTCACTGTATTTTAGAATGGACCCGGCGCTTATCATTTAAAGGTTAACTCCTTATACATTACGTATTGTATCCGAAGGAGGAAAGGAGCATTAAAGTACAATTGACTTTGGTGTGCTTCAATGTGCAGATCCAAAGCGAAGCAGAAGTATGTAGGAACATGTCTTGTTTAAAAGTCTTTTTTATACCGACCGTCCGAAAACTTGACGGGTAGTCAAGGTCGTTAAACACCCCCTAAAGTTTATTTAAAGTCTTTGAATCGAATGGGTTTTCTTACCAAGGGGTTACATTACCTCCTTGTTTTGACATTAAAACATAATAGATAAGAGGAGATACATGTAGATGTGGCAATAAGTAGGAGTTATGGTTCCTATTTTATAAAAATATAATAGGTTAAAGCCAATATAAATACAAGGTAAACTGCTTGTCTGAGGCAAAAAGACATCACCTCAGATTAAGTTGAACATCATTGGACTAATTATACAATTGGCGTATCTTTATTGTAATACATGTGTACAGATAACGGAAACAACACTGGGGTAGGCATATTCCTGTTGCAGCTTACTTGCAGAATCTATTTACAGGTTATGATTATAGTAACATGTCAAATTGACACTATGTTTATATAATTTTTACCAATACATCAATTTATCATAGAGAACATGTGAATTCAACAAATTCGTATTAAGTTTTTATCAAGTTTTGTGGAGTTGTAAATTCCGAATATATAGTGATGGATCATGTATTATTTTACAAAAAACGGGTTTATGTCACATTGGGAATGTCGCGAGGAGGAAGTGCCAAATCTCTGTATTGATTTGATCAACAGAGTTCGAAAAGTCCTTGCATAACTGACACTAATGTATAACGACAAATATAAGTTGAGAAAGCACATCAAGTCGGTTAAATATAGACATCTTTGAATCAAAGTTATTCTGAATTTCTTTCTCGTTGCAAAGTTTCTTGTATATTTGTAAAACTGTTGAGGGATTTTTTTATATTTATTCGGACTCTACAATTGATTTCCAAATACAGAAAGAGTGCATACCTCGAAAATAAGTTTTATTTCTATGAAACATAATTCTAAATAGTTCTTGGTATTTTAAGAAATAGAGTCGCATGACGTCCAGATATTGTTACATGTACAAACGTGATAGACTTTACTGTTGATATGTTTTCTTCACATGAAATAGAAAACATTTATTTATAAAGTACCACAAAGCCAATACGAAGCAAAGTGCAACTAACATTTAAGATGATCTTTTGATATTAACACTGAACAATCACAAAAATAATTTAGTAATGTGAAAGTAATTCTGAACAATTTTGATTGTAAGATGTCTAGATTTCACTGACTTGTGAGCTATATCAACTAATCTTAATCTTTAGATTGCATATAATTTTACTTTTAAAGTATTAAGTAATCTATGGTGATTATATTGCCAATCAAAGAGTATGCTTTTTTTTTTAAATCAAATAAAAATTGAAAACAGTTTTGCATTGTACGTCAAGTTTGATTATAGGTTGTTCCCTTTTCATTCATAATTCTGAGTCAGGTTTGCACTTATTTAAACAGAGATACACTTATCCACAACAAGCTACTCTTTCATAACAATGAAGTACTTTATGTTGCATATGTTTTATAATTAATAATTGTTTTGAAAAGTGGATTGAGATATATTTATTAAAATTCCATCTCAGTTTGTCATAATATATACAGTACTATTGACACAGTTAAAAATAACAACAACTATTAGGCGGTACCAAACAGGGAAGTCACTTGTAGTGCAGTCAGTGTACAACGTAATAACGCCATCATTGTCCTTATTTGGTTCGTTTCGTTTAAAGATGCAGGATACAAGTGTGTTTTAGTTGCGTAAGACACTGGTACCAGTGTGTATGCAACGTGTTAGTACCTGGAACAAAACAAAGGACCGAAATAACCAAGATGACCTAATGATTGAATGAATAAATAAGCAAACTGTTAACAAGTAAATACATGTTTGATCAAGTTTCAATATAGCTCTTCTGAATATCTTGGACTATGTCCCAAAAAAAATTCAAGGATGTTTCCGATGGATTCTATCTTATTTGTTTCGGAATTTCGAAAACCAAACCTTTAGTTTTCAATGGTGTCTTATTTATTGTTGTTGTTTGTTTGTTACTAAACCATGTATACCTTTGTTTGTTTTGTTTATTATTTGTTTGTTCTTTTTTTGTTTTTAACTTTTAATCGTCTGTATTAATTTCATCCATTTTTGTTTTGTTTTTTTACATTAACCACCTGACAATCTCTTTGGTGCTCTGTTATAGACTTGCTGTCTGTCAACATCCGAGTTTCTATGAAAATCATATAGCGAGATGCTTCCTATCTAATAAATAATATCACTACAGATTTATATGTTACCATACAGTATCGTATTATAAATTTCATCAATAGAATTAACATATTGTTTCTTTTATTTACAGAAACATAGACAACAGAATTACAGATTTTCCACACTGATTGATGAACTGCGGAATACAGACAACACGGACTACAAAACGATATTACTTCAGTTAATTAATTGTATTATAATATACACAGAAAAAGTGGAAGACAGAATTCGGACTCGAAATGAGTTTTTCGGTAAGATTTGTTTAAATGTTGATTCTGAAAGTATGAAGATAAAAGTTCTTTTTTCATTGAACGAACTTGCAATATGTCTACTACAGAAATATCTTTAACAGAGGAACGCTATTTCGTTTTGTCTGGTCTTAAGCTGCCTTGCCTCTTGAAGCGTAATAGACACAGGTGCACATATCTAAAAGAAATGTTTTACATGTATATTCATTTCAAAGTATGGGAAATCTAACCATAATTCTGTCAACAATATCAAAAGATCAGATTTAAAGACAACTTTTTTCAAGCCATTATCAATATTAATATAACTAAACAATGTGAGTATTTAGGAAGAACCAAAACACCTGACTGGCAACACTGGACCAATATAGAAATCATTTAAGTCCTAATTTCCTCCTGGGGTCTAAATTGACCACAATTCGATGTTTTAAGTATTTTGATAATGAATATGAATGTGAGAATCTCGTACTATCCTTACTAAGGCGACTTAACTAATGTAAATTTCACATACAGCCTTTGGCATGTTTTAATAGTCCTTATTGAGTTATGAAGTATTGTGTATTTTAAATGTTTTTTTTCCAAACTTTGAATATTTTGACAAGGATTTATAAACATAAACTGTTCTAGTCAGGTCGCCATATATCTTGTTGACCTCTATTCGAAGATCAAGCTAAAGGAGAGGTTTAGCTAATGTTGATGATATATACGAGGACATCGTACTTAAAAAATTAATTAACAGTTTACGATTCTTTAAGGAGAGTACATTCGGTTAACAATTTCCATTCCTTACTTTCACTTCCCATCTATCTGACAGTCCCAATTCCCTTTGTCCTATTAACCAACGTATTGCCACGTCCTTTTGTTTTTTGCTTCTGTCTACAACAAATGTTCACATGACATCCTCATCTCGTTTCTACACTAAACTTCAATGTGTATAAACAAATAAGTCTTTGAAGTTTTAAAAATTGTGTTTTTAAATGAAAAGAGTCGAAGTAAAAAAAAATATTGTTATGAAGTATATCATATGTACTCTTATGTCATTCGTGCAGGAATAATTCAGTTAAAAATCTGAATTAAAATTTTCAATCAAGTTTGCCTGCTATTGAATCAATATAATGATTCTACTCATATTTAAAGTACATGTATACCTTGAAATATCAATAAAAAACGTTCTCTTCTAAGAATTTGTTTTGGAATATAATACAGT
Source organism: Mytilus californianus (assembly GCF_021869535.1). Taxonomy (NCBI): domain Eukaryota; kingdom Metazoa; phylum Mollusca; class Bivalvia; order Mytilida; family Mytilidae; genus Mytilus; species Mytilus californianus. The sequence continues at coordinate 9,580,793 of NW_026262745.1, forward strand.
ATTAGGTAACTCAACTAATTCCACGTCTAGGGATAATTTTCTTCAAATGATGATTTGATGTTTGTGTTGTCGTGTTTATACTATTTTTATTTGTCGTTAATATGTAATAGATTGTCAAAGTTAAGTACGTCACATTTCCACTTAGCAAGTTATTTTAATAAAACCATTACAAGCTACTGAATTATGTAAAAGAAAGGTACTTTACCATGAAATAATCATTTCTCCACAATCAAATAACCGCGATTGCTAGCTCAGAAACAGGCCTTGGTATCAATATATTCAGTTGACTTCACAGTGCTTATTTTTATCTAGATTATTTTTGAATAAAAGTAAATATGGACACAAATATCAGTGAGAAAATAACTATATTAAAACATGGTGGAATTGCGCCTGTTCTACATGCGGTTATTAGTTTGAATACGAATATCAAACTTATATGACCGTATTGAATATTCATGTAAATGAAAAAGACCATGAACGTATTTGATATTCATGCATATGAAAAGGACCATGAACGTTTTTGATATTCATGCAAATGAAAAAGACCATGAACGTATTGAATATTCATGCAAATGAAAAAGACCATAAACATATTGTATCACAATAAATGAAAACAAATGAAATGACCTGAAACTCAATTTTAATAGAAGATATTTATTAATACGACTGGTCACCATTTTGAAGACAAACCAGTGTAAATATAAAAGGCTGCGGCACAACTTCTTGTCGTCATTTGAGGAAATTGGCCATAGTTTGAATATAGATGAACAATTGCTGTCAGAATATAAGCCACAGCTTTTCACAACACGGAATTGCAATGGCATTCATTTTAATAACTTGATTACTTTTGTTTTCCTTGTTTCTGCATATACAATAACAAACAGGCCATTTTGCTGACTAACACTTCCTTGTCTTTTTAAGGTCTTCGGCTGCAAGAAATCATTAATAAACTAAGGTAAGTGAATGTTATTGATATTTAATTATTTAATTGACATTAATTATTGAATTGAGCTGTAAATCTGTCTTAAAACTTGTAAACCTTAAACCAAAGAAGTGAAGATTTGATTGGCGTGTTTGTTTTGATAAAAAGAACGTCCTATACCACAATATGAATCATGACTATTCAACAAACCAGATATAAAACAATTAGTAGAACCAAGGTTGGGTAAACCACACAGAAATTTTTGTCACGTCTCAAAGTGCAATCTAGTAATGCGGTTTGTGAAGTTTCTGCATTAAAATACTAATTAAAAGGGGGATTTTGTCCTCTCCTTTCCTTTTTTGCTTATCAAGGTCGACGGTATACGATGTAGTTATACGTTCAACTTCTAGATTCCAGTTGCACTGTCATTGTAAGCTTTGCTTCCGCTATTAATGTTTCACATAGTGAATATTTTACTTGTAGCTTGTGCGTGTTTAACTTGCAGAATGTGCATTTTCGTTTAACGATTTCTTTTGTCGATTTATGCCATTAAGTCGTTTTCCATTTCCTTTGTCTTGAGCATTTCCTTGTTGCATGCAATTTTACTTCCTGGTTCTGCTTGCATCGTAACACATCAATGTAATAATTGATTATTGTATATATAGTGAAGGTGCACTTCTACTTTATCTAAGATTAACAAGCACCTGGTTATAATTAGAAACTTATTTATTACACAATATGTTCTAACATAATACTGAGGTGAAGATGATTATAACTACGTACCTTCACATGTTGAAGGAGGAGATACTGGGGGAAAAGATCACATTATAACCGTTCTTTTGTTATCTACTACTACAGAATTACAATACAACTGTCGTATAGTAGATCGAATAATTGACTAAATCAAGGCGCATACTTAGGGTTGCGAAATAAATAGCAATAAATAAATAGGAGCTAAAAATATAGCCTGAATTCTATGTATTGGTTTACTTACCTCTTTAAAACATAAGTTAAAGTAATTACCAGACGTCTTCTTTAATTAAATACTCGATATAAAACCCTCTCGTGCCTCCATTAATACGAGAAAAGAGAAGAATATGATCAGTCTGAGACAAGATCTGCTATTTCAGCAATTAGTTTGGTTTAGAGGAACCGATCATTTCACTATCAGTATAATGCTATGTCTTGGCTAGGCTAATCATGAGTGGACCGGGGTGGTTTCGGAGTTTCAAATTTATTTTCATTGATCCAAAAAATGACAAGGGACTTCCGTGGCAACAAACAAAGTAAGTCTCCCAGTTTTTGAACAATTTAATTATCTATTTATGATTTTATTGGTGTAAATCAGATAAAGTTATTAAGAAACAATCTCCGTTTATCCATTGATAAGAGATAAACGTACTTAAAGTAATAGCTAATTGTTATTTGCTATCTTTATAGGTGAGGTATGGAATCGTTCTAGTACTTTGTCATACATTCACGACAAATAAGTACAATAATAGAAATATTGCTGACAGACTTTCGTGTCTAAATCTGGATTTTACAATGCTTTATTCTTTTATTCTTTCAAAATTTATGAACGCAGCATTCATTTTTTTTTGTAAATTTATTAGCTCCAATTTTGCAAATTAGATTTTTTTTGTTAGATACTGCAACGAGCGATTGGTTCTACTTTCAATTGAGACTTTAAAGTTAATAAATTAAGCTATTATTCGTTTACACTTATTTACCATTTTGTGCAACTTTAATATAACAAAAAGTTTTCCGAAACCAATTTAAACGTCACAATTATTCTGGAGGCATACAGACGAATATTTTCGAAATCTCTTTGTTGCATGTTCTTAATCAGCAAAACCTATGTTTCTTACATGCGTTCCTATAAAAAGGGCATTATAGAAACAAAAGTCATTAGTACTGATTGTAAATCAAAAACTGATTAATCATTATAACTAGGTCTATTAATGTATTTCCTCATATTTTAATTGATTTATAAAGACGGAGTGGTTGTTTAGATTCAACACATAATTTTCTGGCACACCTTTCAGACTTCATTTTTATTTGGCAATGAAATGGTAATAAATAAAAATTGTTTGACACTAAATCTGTTTCTTTGTAATATTCTGTAATTAGCTTGAAATCGCTCACATTTCCTGCATCTGTTGCAGTAAGAAAAGATCTCAAACATCACAAAATAGAAACTTTCCGAAGTGTCCGTAGGTGGTCTGTTGCAAGGCAAAATGTATGCCTTCAATCATAGATTTCCTCATTTTACAGAGCAGTCTTAATTCCTCGTCCTTTATCTCGATTGACCTATACCTTCCGTAACCTACCTAATCTATTAATTGTGATTTTGTTCTACGTTTGATTTGCATGAAATACTTGCAACTGGACATTAAGCAAGCAATAATCAATAATCAATCTTTCGTCTGATTCAAGTGGTACCCAAAGATCTCATACTTCCTTTTCAAAGCTGGTCAGAGTATTGATTTATATTTAATATCCTTTCAAATAGAAATAAATATACAAAAACAATTTAAGTAATTGGTAGTATGTACACGGGAAATCTATACTACAGGTTATTTACCTTTAAAGTTAACTAAGTGTTTGATTTTAGTTACAAACATTTCAATCATCTTAGTCAATAGCCAATGCTTTTCGACAAATTGTCGTCATTAATTGAACAAACTACTAGGACATCATTTCAAACTTTCAAACAACATGCCCCCATCGAAGACTGAAAGGCGGAGAACTGTCAAATATAAGCTTCTATATAGCACACATTCTCATTCCGTCCTCTGTCACACAGGTAACAAGTTCCTATCATTGTTTTTATTGTACATATATTCTAAATAAACAAACCTTGTCATAACATCAATATTTTTGTCTCTTTACTAAGCCGGTGACAACTTACTATGAGAGTCTCTTCTGATATAAAAATAATCATTTAATCTTTTATTAATGCAAACGAACCGAACACGCCGTTGGATTAACTAAAGGTATTGCAGATTTTGGTGCACTGTTATTGTCTTTGCTTGCAATCTTATACGACTGAACCGTGTAGTATCTTTAGGATGTTGATCCAATTCTTGAAGTTGCAAAGGTGTTTATTTTGGATGACAGAATGACCAATATGAAACGTTCTTACTGTTCTTTGAGCGTACACGTCTTTATGTTAAACATTTGTTTTGTCTCCTCATTTTTCATGTGAAATCTTTCATTCTTCACAAAGTGATACTATGTTTTTTTAAAGAAAATCTGAATACAATGAAAGCGTACATGCATTAAAGATGTTGATTTTAATATATTTTCCCTCTAGCTACGGAATGTTAACACTGATATCCCTGCATAAAATAACCATATATATTCATATCTACTATTTTTCATACAAGTACATCATGGTATTCAATGCCTTGATCAACATAAACAACAAATATATGCATGCCTTACATGACCTTTGAAGTCTCGGTAGACAAGCAACGAGAAGCATGAATAAAATGCATGCATGTCCATCATGTGTTATCATTAGCCATCTGTGAAAAGTGACATAAATATGCATTTGTATGCACCTTTATTGTATTGCATAATAATAACATTATTTATTCATCTTCAAAGCTTTTATCTACATAATAAGTAGTACATGTGAAAGACTTGAAGGTTATAATGTACATTGAATCATGTATAGGTAAAAATCAGTCTAATCGTTTGCTTTCTGGTTAAGTAGTTATCTAGATAATTGTTAATACATGTTCGATTGTTTAGGGTCAAAAGGGATCATATCGAATGTGAGAAATTTCTTAATAACTAAAGATTTCACTTACAGTATAGAAATACTACATTGCAGTCAAAATATAATACTTTTTTAAAAGCTATAGTAAGAAGAAAACCTATGAACAGTTACATCATTGGAAATGTCAACGTCTCATGTCCCGTATAAAAAGTGTTATAATCAAAATTGGCTTAAACTAATGACTGTAAACTATCTATGAAACCGACATTTCCCTCCCAGTCATATATGTACTATAAATACCTCTCTGATGCCTTAAAGCATGCATACCTTTTATATTGATATACAGATATTTTATAAGTAAATGTATATGCACACGCGTTGGAAATCCTCGATATCGAAAAATTCCAAAAATGCAATTCGTTTAAAGTACAATAGTACATTTTAAGTGTTTTAGACCTGTGTACGGCTTATGAATTTGCGCCGTACAAACTTACGTTAAAATTTGATCGAATCCTTTAAAATAAGGGAAGGTGGTCTGAAAACGCATAATTTACAATAACATTGCCATTTTAACCTGACATATTTCCCAATGTATTTTTGGTCTAAATATGATTTGTCATCTGTGCCAACACGAAACATTAATTTTAGATTTAAGATTCCACCATAACACAACACAGAATTAGTTTTGACAACACATATGGTATAAAACCTAGGGAGAGGATAATGAATACTAAGACATGGTGAACATCCGAAGATCTTCTCGTGTGAATAGGGGGTGGACGAATTAACATCCAAATTACAATATAATTGATCGAAAGTCTGTATAACAAATTTCCCACGTTTCTAATAAATCGAAGGAACGAGTTGGTTTTATTTACTAATTTAAGTAGGTTTAATATTCATGCCATTGATCATTCCAACCCTGATCAGAATTTTCAATTATACCATGCTGTGTATGACTCACTATACAGTATACTTGTATATTTGATAATTTTACTTACTTGAGACACTCGACACCTGTTTTCAAAGGTGTTTCAATGTACTCTTGCATATTTATTTAATATCAAGTATATAAATGTACCATTGTAATGCATATGTGCCTTTCCGTAATGTATGTGGATGCATTTAAACTTGATTGCACCGGACTTTAATTTTTGTAAACCGGGTATTTTACTGTGTGTTCGTGGTATGTTAACTTCTGAATAAGACTGGGTCACCTGTCCTTTATCTGTTTTACTTCAAGTTCGTCTTAACCCTCTTTATTATCTATAGTTTTTGGTTTTATTAGCGTTTTCATCATGTCAGAATTGTATACAAGTTTCCCCAAAAGTGTCTCTCATTTCTTCTCATTTGATCTGTAAGCTCACTCACTGATCCTTCACTTTAGTGATAACTCGTAAGGGGGTAAATTGACTCCTAATTGCATTTTTTTTTTGTGGTGGCGATGGGTTGATGTCTCATTGACGTAAACCCAACACATCCTTTCCTTTATACAACATATTGAAGATTTTTAAAGGCAAGAGTAAACCAAATTAAATAAAAAAATAAAGATAGAAAATGAAATTGCTAAAATATGCCTATGTAATTAAGTTCAATATAGCATCATAGGTTGCCGCCTAGTTTTATTGCTCAAAGCTGTACACTACACATATGTGCTAGTAAACTACACATATGTGCGAGATGTGGTGCTTAAATTAAATCATGTTCTCTCGTCAATGTAGGGGGTAAACAATTTTCACAGTAAACCTCTAAAAGTCAACTTACAACTTAATTTCAACACTCTGATTTGAATTTTTCTTATGGCTGATTGTACAAACATGTTTGTTATGGTAACATAGATTGCTCAAATTAAATTTTGTGGACATCTAATATATTCTACTTTGACTTTGATCTTTTACATACATAGCACTTCATTTAAATTTGTTGTATGATACAAAACTGAGAAGACTTAACAAATTTTAGTATCAAACCCACGTTTGATTAAAAACTATTGAAGCTCCTAAATCGTATTTTGTAACACGCATAAGTCTTTTTATGACAAATAAGGCATATCAAAAAGAATTTGACAAATTAATTTATTATATTGGGTGGGAGGGTTTTAATTAGCCAAAGATCCCACTCGTAACATTTATACAATGTTAGAACGATGACAAAAGAGCATCGACGTTCAACTAAAATTCAATGACACTTTTGTGAGACATAACGAAATGAAAAACGAACAATTGTTGCCGATTATTCTCGGACAGATTGAGTTACGATTTAATTTTATGATTTGAATCCTTTCACCTTTAACTACAATTCTAAATTGACCTAAGTGAGAGCGTCGTGAGACTTTCTGTTTAAATATCATGAAATTTTAAACTTTTTTGGGTAAGTGACCTGTTGGGGAACGTTTCACTAAGTCATTATGGAAGATTATTTTAAAACTAACATTTAATTTTGTTATTTGAGAGTATTAAAGTACAAAGTTTTGGTTCATTATATGGAAACTTATACCCTCAAACTAATCAAGCATGAGAATATAAAAATAAAATTGATATGTAAAAAAGTTTTGTTTAATCATTTTGTATATTTTGACAACGAAATCTATTTATATACTAGTATATTGAATGATTTTGAACATTTGAAGCTGTTAAAACATCATGGTAACAACTTTAGGAGCAACGTATGTTATAAAAACCTTATGTATATTTAAGAAATCTTGTATAATATACACAAGTATTAACAGCTCTTTGAACTAAAGATAAAGCTGTAACACTGCCTGGTTTTAACAGAATGTTTATTTTAACGTTTTGTTTACTTTTATTGATAAACAATAGCCAGTGTATACAAGGGCTGTTTTTGTTTTACACTAATGGGAATTATGACATCAACGAAATGTTGTACTTTAATATTTCAACACTTATCTTAGAACATATGATCTTTTCTTACAAACTCTGCCACTCTGCACTTACAAACTGCTTCTTCGTGCAAGACTGTTTCAACTTGTTACTATTATCAATCTGTAAACATACTTTCTCTATCAATCTTTAAACCGATACATTTTCTTTGTCCGCCGTATCATTGGCTACTTTCTTTACATTTTCTTGTTTTTGGGGATATCAGCTCTCTGCCTTTTGGTCCATATAGTGTGAGTAATGTTCCAGGCTATTTTTATATGGAGGAATTGATAGCGATATAGAGATGACTTGTATAACTTTTAATACTCAGTCCAATACAAAACATCCCAAAAGTCATTGCAATAACTATTATTTTGTAAAACCAGAAAATAATTGAATGATCAATAGGTAAAATAAAGTTTCTTCTTCAGAAAACAAGAAGACGTAGACTCACAGATTCTTGTTCAGCTGGACGTTTTCGATGAGCAAAAGTCTAATGATGAAGAGCAGCTACCTGGTGTCAAAGGTGTGGACCTTAACAGTCCGCTTGACGTTTTTCATGCCATATTTACACAGGTAAGATACAAGCGGAAAGTTTTTTTATTTTTTTATTCAAAGAAAACAAATATCAAACGAATATATTATAAGTTATGTCAATGTCGTCTTTTTATATTTCTTGTGATAAAAATGTGTTTAGCTATTGTTAGAAATGTTTATAGTGTTTTGATAGAAAATTGCTTCCATACACAAAATTGTGTAAATAGTTTAACTAAATTGTATTTAATTTTCAAACAATTTTGAAAAAAAAGTTGTGTCATAAATGAAACAATTAGTTCAGTTTGGAAAATGATTAGCTTTCTGTTAGTTTGTGAATGAGGATCAAAAGTTCAAATGTCTAGAGGCCCATTTAATTTTGAAAAAAAAATCTATTATTTGTCTGTTTTTCTTACATAATTTGTGAATGCAGGATAAACAAATGAGTACACAGACAGGTCTCGCTGAGTTGATAGTTAACAATTGGCATAATTCGACCTATCAGAATCAAATTGTTATGCTTTCACACTCATTGAAATGTTTTGAGACATTTTCATTTATCTGTTACATGTGATATCCCATTAAGAAGAACAATCATTTATGACACTCGAATGATGACAAGTTACTTTATCAATCATTAATTGGATTTTTACCGGAGGTGATTTCTTCACAACTTCTTATTTTTAAAAGTCTAAATTAACTTCATTAGATGTCATTTCAAAATTACATAAATACAGATGACATTTATTTTAAAAATAAGATGTAGGATGATATTGAAATTAGAATCATAATTCAAATATTTTTAGAAATAAAAAAATTTCAGTTTTTATGAGTAATGTGATTATCATTTTACATTGTCTTTCACATTAAAATCTCTGTTAAGAATCAATCGAAAATATAAAAAAAAATATAGATGTTTATCTTTGAAAAATGATATAATAATTATTCTACTATAAACAAACCTAAACCTGATAAATACCGTAACTAACAATCTTAATCTGCCAATTACACCAGGGGGAATTGGTTTCTATACCACTATCAATATTTATTAATCTTTTTGTTGGTCTTTTGTTCATCCCAGATAGGTACAATCAAATTTCTATTATATAAGTTTGTTTACATTATAAGTATATGTATATATTTGGTAAACATAATTTATATAATAGTATCAATATAAACACTTCGTGTAGTCCTTTTGTTAGCTATTCAGTAAAGAATCTAGGTCTAAGGAGAAGATTTGGACAAAAAAAAGAGGTGAAAAAGTCAATATTTGTCTGTCTGAGTCACCATAAGCATGGAGAAATGGTTTGTACTTTCCGGATACCTGTAAGCAAACTAAAAGAAATCCTACGGTCACACATGCACCAAATACCATTCCTTTCATTTGTCTCATACAGCTGTAAATTATATGTGTTTTGCCAAAAAGTAGATAAGATACAACTGTTAACTAATATGTGCTGTGCAAAGAATGACTATTTTTAGCTCAATGTGGATTGATGAAACAATGTTGCAAACAATTCAATACCAGTCATATGCTTTTATCTTTACAGATTACAGATACAGCTCAGGAGATTTGTTTCCTAACGACGCTTCAGCACATGCTGAAAATAGACCCGAGTGATGAAAATAGTAAATTAATATGGCAGACCGTGGAAACACTTGTATCGAGAGCAACTCTTATAGAAAACAATGATGACTCTCAGAAACTACTTAAATCTTTTATGAGACAGAGAGAAAAATCAACTGATGGGAAATGTACGTGTGCGTGCCATGATGGACGAACTCGTGTAATGTCTCCTAAACGGAATACAGACAATTCACATCCGGGAACGATAGATTCATCAAATAAAGCCCCTGCGCCACCTCCACCGCCTCCTCCACCGCCTCCTGGTATAGGAGCACCACCACCACCGCCGCCACCACCGGGCATGCCACCTCCTCCACCGATGGCCCCGGGAATGCCACCACCACCACCTCCGGTTCCAGGCCTTGCCAGGCCATCTCCAGTACAAAAACTACCTCAACAAAACATTCCTAAACCTACAACAAAGTTACGGACACTACAATGGCAGAAAATCTCAGCAACAAAAGTGCTATCAGGCAAACCAAACATTTGGAATACGGCAGGGAAATTATTCAATGGATATGTATCAAAGTTTGACTTCGGAACAATAGATGAATTATTTAGTGTAAATTCAAATCCAGATTCTTCCACGGATAAAGCTGCTGGGATAAGTTCATCAGAAAAGAAAAGAAAAGAATCAACAGAGGTAGGATTTCTTTATTAAGCATCCTCCATATAAAATCTTTAGCATATTTCTTAACCACACAAAATTTGGATAAAATGTCCGTAAATTATATATAATTAACAAAATATTAAATTATTTCACTTTTAATTTAGATTTGCTTTATCCTTTTCATGTTATTTACCAACAAGACGTGACTATTTATAATTTGAGTTTAGGCACTTTGTCTCTTTTCATACAGCTTCTATTGATCAAATGATATCTTATCATAATCAATCATCTTCTTGCAAGATAGTTCTTCAAACTGATATCAGATTGGGCAAAGTGGTTCAGATTTTTTTGGGGTAAATTCATTTTGCAGGCAACTGCTTATGAATAGTGAAATAATTTGTTAGCATTTTCGAAACACAATCTGATTTCGTCATCGACCTGTCACAAGAAATTGATAATTCTATACAACCTTAAAACTTCCTGATCAAGTTATACAATATTTATATGATTCAGAATTTGTGTTTTTTAATCCTCTGGCTGCATATTCAGTAAGCAATGATACAGCACATCTTTAGAAATGACATTTTCAATGTATTCATGTGTATATAATCTTCACACTACTTAATATTCCTAAATGACAAAACACCCTTTAAAGTTTGAGTTCTCACATGTGATTTTATCTTTTGGGAATCAAATTGTAGATTAACGCATGATGTCATATGTATAGATTTATGACAAGAACTGCACTACATAATAATATGCTTCGCTGCATAATGCAGATATACTGTAGTGTTGGTTGAAGAGGACTAGATAAAAACCATGTGATCAATGCGTGATGAGATGTTTTTTAAGTCGTAAGGCAAAAATAAAAAGATTTCTATCATTATTTAAATTTGTATTTTGTAATTCATGACTACATAAAATTACATACAAAAAAAAAAATCAAAAATGTACAAATATGAGATTGCCATAAATAATATCTTGATCGAATCCGATTAAGCTCGATTGATACAGGAGATATTGGGGCATAGGTAAACCTGTAAGGAAATGAATTGCGAAGAACGAGGACAAAACGTTCTTACAGCCTAACGATAACTAAGATGAATTGTCATCAAAACCATTGGCTTGAAATTAAAGCTTATTCTTCTACAACGACTAAGCGTCAATTAACATTAAAAGTAGTTATATTAATTCGAAAGATATTGAACACCTTTTCTTCATAGACCTTTTTTGATTACAAGGTGAATGTTTCGGATATTTCTGATGTTTTACAGTTCTTCCTTTTTAGACTAAATACAAATAGAACCAATATATATATAACGAAATATACACACACATATTTCAAAAATTTATTATCCAAACATAAAAGCGGAACAGATTTTAGTAATCGCGATTTGATTGTTGTAGACCCCTTTAAAATGAAGCAAATATTTTATATATCATGAATATTCCAGTGCTTTATAATAGCTGGATTTGTTATAAATATATTATCAACAATTAATATTACAAAGCTATCAATATCTTTCTGTACAACTGATCCGCGAAATCGCACTTTAATATCACATCCAGTAAGCCGTGGGAGATCCTCTTTACACCAAGAACAATTGTGCCCTGTTTACTGTCTTTTCGGTAATTGTACAGATTACAAAACCCTGTTACCACAATCTTTACTGTCAATCTGGTATTTTTCTTTAGGTTAAACCCTTCATTGACCACGATTTGCATTTATTTAAAGGGACACGTGCAAATTATCAGAAGGATAATATTGTTAAGCTTGTTCAATCTGACGTCACTTTGATCTTCGTGTTCCAGGGGGTTATTTGCTGAATTTTTCCAAAAGTTCAATGTATACACGAACACCTGCTAAAGCAAAACACGTCACAGTTCGAAAGACATAAGATCGTTTAATATTTACTGTTCTAGATGGCTTTTTATATTTGAAAAAGCGACGGGACGTATTAAAAAATTTCTTGTTGTAATATCTAATAAAACTAGCGTGGTGCATATTTTGAACATCTTCATTCGCTTTTGGGAAGTAAAACGAATATTAGATTGATATATAATCCTGAATATTGATTCGAATTTTAAAAAACGAGAACATTTATTTGACATTTGTTTTTGTTCAAGTTTTAATCAGCGATAATTCAGGGTAACATACCATCTACCATTCTGTTTAATACGAAAGTTGTAGCAGTAATCAGTGTGCTTTCTTAATTAACTTTAACCAGGAACTCTTAGAGCCAAACTTCTGAAACAATTCTAACTACACGAAATTTTCTACGTTCGAACAATCCCTTGTAGTTAAACATGCATTATGAAGGATCTGTACCAAACGTATATATTCTACATAGTTTTAGATTTACACCTATGCGTAGGAACTATTTTGTTTTAACTATGCACTACTTTCCAGTATGTTCTTTTTTTACCTGGCCCGATTAGGTGGTGTTACATCTTACAAAGTCTATCCAAATTTATTTTTGCAAAGAATTCCGCTCAAGCCGGTGCTAGGGGCCGTCTTTAACTTGCAGTGAGGTGAGAGTTTTTTTTGTTGCTCCATGTTGAAGGCCTCACTATGACTTTGAGATGAAGAACAGCAATAAAAGCACTGTTCCTTTGCTTATTGTGTGTCATTTTGCTGTGCATGTACTGATTTTGTGTCCTGGATGGATATCCCATATCCTTTGTTTTTCTAGTAACGCTTTCAGTATTCAAAAAGTATTATGCAGTCAGTGGGGCCTAAAGAAATTGTTGAAACAGTATTAACTCACCCCCATACGAGGGCGTAGGAAATAAATTGTGTGTAAAAATTTCTAAATTATCAGTTGAGAGTTTATCAAAATATATCCTGTTGATACACTAAGAGCATCTAATTTAAATAAATATTGGTACATATTTTGAAACAACTCTGAGAATTCATTGTGTCTATAGTTGTAATGTATGGAAACATTTTACATCTGATCTTTACACCTGACAAACTTAGATTTAACCTAGACGAAGTGTTTTCATTTATGTGTACAATGCTTTATGAAAACAAAAATGACACATTGAAAAATGAGTATAAACATTGTCAATTATAATTTTTGAAAACGTTTTTCCTTATTTTACCGTCACGCAAACATGTGAAAACATAATAATATAAACATAATTTATATGTAATTTTCCGCGCTATTAGATTTGGGTAGGTCAGTCTGAAAGAAGTGTAAAACATACTTATTCATTCAAAACAAAGACTTATTAAGTCAGTAGTAGACAAAATGGTCACACAATTGAATGTATAAAAGACATTAAATCAAAAATCATTTCAACCTTTTACAGTTTGTGACCTTTCTGCACAATTACATTTGAAAGCGTTATTTTGTATGTTTGAAATAATTAAATCATAATGCGTTTCAAAGAAGAATACAGATATGTATAAAACATGAAATATTTATACTGAAAGTACATAAAACACATCTTGACAGGTTAATATCGATCACTCCCGATCTAAGTATAACGGGAACTCACGATCACTCCCCATCTGAGTTTAACGGGAACTCACGATCATTCCCGATCTGAGTTTAACGGCACCTGATACGTTAAGACCAATACACAAGACAAAAATGAGCATATGCAATGTTAAAATATGGTACAAACAATCCAAACATTTGAATTGTAGATAGAAGAAACAGTAATTTACCGATGTCTTAAATCGTTAAAAATTTGGAAACCATTTTGAATAAAAAAAAACGAACATACATTCAAACTTTTTTTTTTATTTCAGATAAACCTACTTGAGGGAAAGAGGAGTCTACATATTAATATATTGTTGAGACAGTTTAAAATGCCGAGTGACGAAATCGTACAATTAATAAACGAAGGTGCTAGTGATAAAATAGGTGCAGAAAAACTCAGAAATCTTCTTAAAATTCTTCCATATGAGGATGAAGTAAGTGTTTTGCATTTACTAATATCAGATCGCACGATGTAACCATTTGCAGTTAAATAATCAAAACTTATTTATCATAAAGATATATGCAGAAGTACTATAAAATAATAGAAAGACATTCTTTAATATATTGTAAAAGACAATAGCATACACTCGTATACTGTCAAGATCATCATCTTTCTGTATCAAATATTGTAATATAATGTATTATACTTATGTGACATACATTGCAAAAAGAACAAATTATAAAACATTGATTTAAGACTAAATATACAAAGACCAGTTATTGATATCTACTTAACATACTTCGTTATATCTTTTATAAAGGTTGAGAAGCTTAAAACTTTTGATGGTGACAAAAGTAAACTTGGTAATGCAGAGAAATTCTTAGTTAGTCTTCTTACCATACCATAGTAAGTACATGTGTAAGATTTATATATATCATTTAAATAATTTGTAGGCCCTTACAGTAATGCGGTATTCTTTCAACATGTATGCACATTAAAACATTTGTTTCAATAAAGTTGCTATTGTATCTATATTTGAATATATACACGTGGGTCTGGATAGAATAGAGAATAATGGGCTGAAAGCGCCGAATAATGGGCAAAAAGTGCCGAATAATGGGCAAAAATTGCTGAATAAAGGGCAACCAAATTAAGGAAAAAGAAAAATATGCCAAAAGTATAGAATAGAAAAGAATGGGGCTCTAAATAATAAAAAAATAGACACTAATGGGGCGCTACTGTATAAAGAATGGAGAATAATACGCAAAAAATAGAAAGAATAGAGAAAAAAAGGTAAAAAAAATTAAAGAATAAAGTAATGAAGACCCCCCCTCCAGACCCTCATATATGCATTTGATACAACAGCATAGAGCAAGTTTCTTTCTATTACAGTTATAAATCCAGAATAGAAGGTTTTGCTGTGAAAGAGGAATTCAATACGAACATGGACTGGATAAAACCTGCCATAGAGGCAGTGATTACAGCAGCAAAAGGTACAACTTAGTTAAATGTACATTTAGTTTTGATTTTAATGTGTTTTCTCACTGTCTACACCATTTTAATGTGTTTTCTCATTGTCTACATCATTTTAATGTGTTTTCTCATTGTCTACACTATTTTAAATGCCACTTTAGTAATTCATTAACTTAGGTAATTTTTGTTTTAAGCTGTCTAGGAAGTGATGATTTGATAGATAAGTCTATCTAAACAGTAGATATTTGATCATTTTTGTGAGAACTTTTTGAACTTTGCCCAATGTTATTAGCCTATGGATGAGAACATGAAGCATCAATTTAACTTTTTTCACTTCACTGACAACTGTGATGTATCTTCAGCGACTTACAAACAAAACAACAGTTCAAACCACACAGGTAAAAAAAGGCATAAACAAATGTTGATATATACACGAAATACACATTAATATCTATAGTTCCTTAAAAGTTAAATTAGTATCTTTGATGACGTTGTATATATTTATGAAATGTATTAGTCATTATGATAATTTTTTTCAACATAAGTACATTCTATTAAATTTTTACCCACTACTTATAAATTTTGCGACATAAATGAAATTTAGACTAACACATCCGTTTATAAGATGTAGATACAAGGTGGGAGTTTATTTGTCATGCAGTCTAAATAACTTAAAGATTTACTTATACAAAGTTAACACTTCAACAATATTAAAGCTATAAGGCAAATGTCAGATAAAGTTGAAGGTTTTGAGGCTGCTATTGAAATACAATTTGTCACAAATAATTGGACAAGTTCAATTTTTCAAACCAATGAATCATATGATGATTTATAAATTCATGATGTTTGATTTTAAGATAGTATAAGTTAATATACAAAGAACCTATCCAAACCCTGAAAGATAGTATAAGTTAATATACAAAGAACACACCAAAACCCTGAAAGATAGTATAAGTTAATATACAAAAAACCCACCAAAATCCTGAAAGATAGTATAAGTTAATATACAAAGAACCCACCAAAACCCTGAAAGATAGTATAAGTTAATTTACAAAGAACCCACCAAAACCCTATCGATGACAAACTTCAGATTTGTTACTGCTTATGTAAAATCATTGAAATATGTTCCAAACGTGTATATATCTTAATTTTTCTGAAATAAAAAAATAAAAATAAAAAAAAACAGTTTGCAATATTCATTGTTGCTCTATTTGCTTTTTTACTGACATTGGAAGTAGTTTGCATAAGTTAGGCAACAGAAAGGTTATTCAGGTCACATTACTTATTAAAAAAATGGTTTCCTTTGCAAAAGAGAGCTATTCTTGTATCCAGATTTAAGTCCTTACCAATACAAACGTATTTTAAGTAATGTATCCACTTATTAAATATTGACTTATTAACACATTTTCCAAACATTATTTATTATTTGGATTATAACTTTCAGAAATCAAAGAGAACAGTCATCTTCACGAACTGCTATATTTGGTACTGATTGCTGGAAACTACTTAAATAATGTAAGTTTATATAAGGACTTATGTTGAACCGATTTTATACTGTTACTATATAATGGTTTTTATTGTATGATACCAATGAGTAGTGTGCAGAAGGATTACTTATTTAGATCAGAATTGTTAAAGTTTTGATTTAATGCAATTTAAAATTTGAAATATATATGCCTTTGCCATAAAATATCTTCCTTTAATATTAAACTTTTATAAAACAAAACGAATTAAATAAGGGAATCAATTATAGTATTACATCATATTAACTAGGATATAAATACACTTACATTCTTATTTGATAACAAAATAAACCTTTAAACAACAACAAATGTGAGATATTGTTTCTTATATTAGAACTTTTAACATTTTTCAACTTTCAAGATTTATAATTTGTGAATTATATATACAAACATACAATATTTGTCTTACTCTTTAAAGCGGTTCCTAACCTTGGTTAAATGTTATGAACTAATCACTTTGTTCTAAGTTATGAAACTCTGCCAGTTTGAAGGAATTAATGCTATTGAAGTATATAATATGTTTTAATACTTTGAAATATTTATACACTGACTCCTGTAATGGTTGTTATTACACCCAATCATATCATACCTAAATATTTGCTGTAAGGATTAAGGGCCAAGCCCTCAGTCAATCTGGTACTTGATTAACATTTAACTCAATTGGTAACTGTAATGTTAACAGAGAATGTTCACTATAATCCATTTATTTTGTTGATAATAATTTTCATTACTTGATTGTTTACGACTATAAGGTTAAAGATCGTTGATTATTTTTCTTCTTATGTAATGTGTAAATTTGGTCAAGTGTTTATAGATTTAGAAACAAAATGTTCTAAATACAGCCGTGCTTTAGTACTCCAAAAGTTATAAGGTTTAATACAACAGAGGAAGAGACGAAGTACAACAACAAATTCCTAAAGGGACTTTACAGAGAAAATCAAATGGAACTATTGAAAAACGACAAAGACCAAAAACCATGGGTACATATAAACTAGAAACATCGTTCTTTCTCTGCTGCTGTCACTTGTCATCACCTTTTCCCCAGAATATAGAAATATTATCTTTCTTTCAATAAAATACAATCATGTTTTTCTTCTACATTTCAGGGTAATTATGCTGGTGATGCAGCAGGATTCAAATTGTCTTCTCTCATAAAATTAACAGAAACTAGAGCAAATAAACCTAGGATGAACCTTCTTCATTATGTCATTTTGGTAAGTGTCTTAAATATACAAGTTTAGTATAAAACATATAGGCCAATTATTTTGAAACCTAATATTCTTACATTACTTTTCAAACTTGTCCAGTTTTTTTCAGATATATTAAGTATGCTTAATTTCACAAGTTAAAATTATATTCATGCTTAAACGACCAATAAAAGTCAGACAATACTTTTTGCTTGAATTTGTGGTCACGTTCCTTTTTATATTTTTCAGCAAGCCGATGAGAAAAATCCAGATTTGCTAAAGTTTCCTGATGAAATGAAATATTTAAAAGAAGCCTCTCAGTAAGTAAATCTTACTTGACCTTGCTTGATCTTGACATGAAATTAATGCTGAGCACACACCTATCATAATAAAAAAGACCTGTTAATTTATTTTCATATTTGTTTGTTACTCTGACCTCCCGATGAACCAAATAACAAATTAGTTCTGTTATGAAAAGGGTGTATTCCAGGACATTGAAAAAAATCTTTTCTTGAAAAATGTTTGTTTTTATACAAGAATTTGCATTTATTTTATGTCATGCTAAAAAAACTATTAACATGCTTGAACTAAAACAGAGAAAGTAAAATATTACACAATCAAAAACAAGTACAGTACTGGATATTTGATGATACCCGTATTTGCAAAATCATGAAGCCTTTAGGAAATTTACTTTTAACATTTGCCTACTAGACATATCCCCAAAACAAAGTAAATTTTGTATTTTATCAATGTCTATGGTATTAATGAAATATATCTTACTCACTTCTAGTTAGTCAATGAACTTCGACAACACACAGAAAAATAATATTTTACGTTTCATCATTCATGATTATATATAGAAACATAAATAAGTAACAAATTGATTTTCATTTTCAGGGCATCACTAGAAAATGTTACATCTGATATAAATGGTCTTCACGATAAAATCACCAAGCTATCAATGCAAGCTGAAACCATTGGGGCAGATTTCCAAAAACAGATGTCAGATTTCTTAAAAGTAAGACACTCATTCCGATAGTTTTTATATTCGTATTTTGTAGTATATTATAGACGGTCATTGTTATTCTTTTTATAAGTCTTTCTTAAACATTAACTTTAATTCCTTATGCTCTACATTAAATTACATTGTGTTTTAAACTATTGATTTTAATTCTTTTCAGTTTGCAAAAGATGATCTATCTGAACTCCAAGAAGATTTAAAAGACATAGAAAGTCTAAAGTTAGAACTGGCAGATTTCTTCTGTGAGGATTCGTCTTCATTTAAATTGGAAGAATGTTTCTCTGTCCTCAATACATTTTGTACCAGATTCAAGAAAGCAATAACCGTAAGTTCAAGTTATTAAAAATTTATCAAAAATACCAGGCATGTAAATTGGTACATCAGTATCGCGTTGGTCTATATAAGACATATTTATGGCGCCCGAATCAAAACATTTGGAAGGCTTAATCATGTGCGAAGTTGTAGAACTTTAAAAACCGGAAATTCCGAAAAGTTGTGCCATATACGACTAAGGCAATCTATAATAAACCATCTTCAACCAAATAAAATAAGATCAAGCATAAAATGATACAACAGAAATCATCATTCAAATTTTTAAGCTGCTTATGAGCTTAATAATTATTCAGGGATAAAACATTTTGGAGGTTTATTTTGTTGAAGAAATTAATAGAAATCAATACCAGAAAAGTACTAATTACCCTATTGATATGTTTGACTCCTTTGAACAGTCATATAGCCATGTGAAGATGTTGACTACATTTTTGTAAATGTCTAACTTTCTGTTGTCATCTGAATGTGCACATATGACGTGTAATACAAATCTATTCAGAAAAATAACTCAACATTATATTCTTTTTTTCAAATGATAAAACACACTTGAATTTAACAATACTAGATAATACCTTTTCAGAGAAAGTGGACGTGATTCCTGATTTAGGTACAATGTATTATGTTTTTTCTAGGAAAATGACCACAGGAAAAAAGTTGAAGAAAAGCAAAAGGAAAGACAGAGACTACAAGAAATTGAGAGAAAGAAACAATTACAAGGTATGTTCCACGATAATGTTAGGTAAACAAATTATACAGTTAGATGATCTGATGTATACTTTGATGTCATAGCAGATAATGTTATGATTTAAGTTTAAAAATAAATCGTACAATAGCATACAAAAAAAAAACATTTAAAATATTAGATACAGGAATTATAGATTCCGAAATAAAAAGTACATGAAGTGCTTCCACTATTTCGAGCAAATTCTAAATTTACATTCTTGAAACAGTTTTGAAGTCAAATAAAGACGTTCCATTGGTTTAACTGGAAGATATGCAATTTTTTTTATTTAATTTTATACAATATTTGTATAGTAAACACAGTTGTTATAGAACAAATATTTAACTGTCCGACGTATATTTGGAAATTGAAAAAAGGGAAAACTGTAAGTATGTAACATTTTAAAGTAATAAGCCATTATATTAAGTAAAACAAATTCAAGTCGGGACTTAAACAGTTTTGATTTCCTTTCAGATGAAATAGCAGCTCCACCTGAACAGAAAATAGATCATGGATCTGAAAACATAGTAGATCTACTGCTAGCTGATGTTAGAAGCGGATTTGCAAGTAGAAGATCCGGAGAAAGCAGTTTCTCTGTTACTAGAGTAAAGAAAGTAAATTTGGATTCTAATGAAAACATTACAAGCGCTGACGCAAAATCTGGAAATCGAGATCAGTTTGTTCGTCAAGGTTATGGAAGACGGAGCATGCGACGCCGGAAACCCGATTCCGACGATAATGCTGATTCGGAAAGTACATGCAGTAGTTTAGAAGATGCTATGGAAACAGACAGAAAACGTGTTTTACAAGGTTCACATGATACATTGCTCGATATTCTCTCTCAGTCTGACAGCAGGTCATCAGAACCACAATTTGAACGATATCCGAGTTTACGCAAGAAACGCCAAGAAAGGCGCGAAAAACGAAGTGTAATTGAAGTTTATGGTGATAGAGAAAGAGCACCTTCTCCTGCTGTTGATAGTCACATGAATGTTTCTAATTCTAGTCTACCAGCTCGGTCTAAAACACCTAAATCAGAGCGACCAAAATCCGCGGAATTTAGTGTAGACTATCAAAGTTCGTCTATACGTAGAGTGAAAAGTATGAATGATAAACGTGAAACGGAAAAACCAATTGCAGAACAAAAAAGTTCTGTAGATGCAAATAATTCAAGTGAAAGTGATGATTTAGTTGAAAGATTAAAAAGGAAGTTGCAAAGAAAAGAAACTAAATCACCAGACATTACAGCAATTAAACCTGTTCGTGATCATCATGTTGCCGATAATTCTTCATCTGATGAATCACGACAAAGATGGAGAAGTGGCATTGCATCAGATTTACAAACAATTGACGAAAAGTCAAGGCTTCAGTCTCCAAGTAAAAGAATGTTTGACACATCAGTAAGGACTTCACGCGAAGAAATGGAACGGCGTGTAAGTCGACATTCTTTAGATCCTACAGAGCTTCAAAAAATGTTGGAAAAAGTCGATAAAACTACAGTTGGTCAATCAAATGATACCAAGGCTGAAGATCCGAGGGTATCAGTTTCTGTTCGGAAACAAATAAATCATCGATGGAAGAGTGATCTTGGTAAATCTGATATAGACAAAGTGCTAAAAACAATTGAAGACAGGGAGAAACAACAAGAACAACAACAACAAATGACTACTCAGGACGATTCTTGTATAGATATACCAAAATCAGACTCAAAATTCGAAGAAACTCTGCAAGTTCGTAGAAAACAACGCAAACAGCGATCAACATTAGATATGGGCGATGTTCACGCAGCATTGCGTAAAATTCGCACTGACGAGGACCCTGAATCGCTTCATTCTCATACTACTCTAGTGACTGCTCAGAGTACATCGACTGAGAGGGAATGTTCTCCTCCGCCTCCTATACCACCACGTTCACCATTTAAAGAAAATAGTGAGTCTGATTCATCATCACCAGCTCAAAAATCAAACATGAGCAAAGCGGCCAAATTAGCAGCAAGGCGGAAATTTAATCACAAACGTTTTGGTGATAAGGATAGACCGGCTTCTACCGGTGGAAATAATCGTTGTAAAAGTGATGTTCATAAGGAAGAGGTTAATCAGGCATTAAGAGACGTTAAGAATGGCATGAGCAGATCCAAATCTTATGACGAATCAGTTGCTAGAAAGGCCAGTAATCAAAATGAAACTGTTATCAATGGTGATGTATCACCTTCACAACGGAAATCGTTCCGTGGTAGTGTCGGTCGTCTTGGATCAGACGGTCGTCGAAATGGTGTATATATTGCAAGTAGTGATAGTGACAGCGAAATTCCACCTGACGGTACCTCATCTCCGAAGCGACCGTCTAGTACTAAAAGTGATAGTCCAAAAAGTGACAGTCGGTTATCAATTAAATCGACAAGTACTTCTACCGAAACATTACGCTGTGATACACCGTTTAGTGATAATGAATCGCCTGTACAGAAACGTAAAAACTCGACAAGCAAAAGTCAAGACCTACTTGACAAAGATGATATTCAAAAACCAATATCAAAAGACTTCAACCAGCCTATGGTTCCACCTCGAAACAATAGAAGAGCCGTAAGTCTTGTTGAAAGTTCAGAAATTGAATATGCAGTTACAAATCACGAATCTAGACCGAATGATTTTGAACAATCACCAGCTTCTATAATGGCACAATGGAAAAGCAAACGGAAAAGTAACCGACGTCAAAGTTTCTATGACAACGTTCAAGAACACGAAGGGCCAACATCTCCAAGAAACAAAAACTTTAACGATGTTAATGAATCTAATATGTCAACAAGTCCTAGAACAAATACAGGACTTATTATTAATGATATAGGATCGAGATGTAGTTATGCTAGTAGTAGCGATAGTGCAAGAGATGAAGGATTTGAAACAATGTCAGGAACTGTTTCACAAAGGACCTCAATGAGTAGTACATTAGAGTCTGAATTCACACCAACTTTGTCTCGCAAAATACTTAATAATATGAAGTCTGATCAAAATGAGAAGACCAACTTAATAGAAAATTTAAGACCTGCTTCACAAGAAATAGTAGTAGCACGTGTACATAAACAAACAGAACTAAAAACCCGAAAACAACGAACGGAATCCTGGACTGAGCAGGTCGTGGCAACTACAGCAAACATAGACAAAGATTCCTCACTTGATTCATCAATGGACTATTCTGTTGCATCTCCCGATAGTGGTCATGGAACATTTAAAGAGGATGTTTGGAGTGAAAATATGGACCTTGAGTCAACCCTTAGAGTAGGGTCGCCTGCACCGTCTGTTGAAAGTCCTCGATCTACTACAAGTAAAAAATCACAGGCGCCTCTTGCAACAGCCGAAAAGTCTCACAACTTATCAGGGAAGAAAAAAACAGTTCCAAGTTATATGCGTGGAACAACAAGTAGTACAAAGAGAGTAGATCGTACTAGTACGACACCCGTTGATACAAGTAAAAGGAAAAGTACAACCCCATCACGTACGTCGAATCTCAATCGAACAAAGACTGATTCAAATACTAGCATTACCTCTGCAGTATCAGAGACTAGTACCAAAGTTGGGAACAAAACGCCCAACAAACGCTCATCAACAGGTGTTGGTAGTACACCAACTACTCGATCAACCACACCACATCCAGTGCCTCGATCAACCACACCACATCCAGTGTCTCGACCAACAACACCGCGAGTATCAAATTCAACAACAAAGACAAAAGGATCTATTGCCACTACTCCACACCCATCAGGCTTTAATCGTACTCAGTCTCTGCGGCTGCCGAAGAAAACAAGACCATCGATAGGAGATTCTTCTGAAACTACTAGTCCAGCAGGGTCTAGACCATCTTCAGCATCATCTAAGTCATCATCAAGTCGAAGTGGATTTATGTCTCAAACAGCTTCATCTAAAGCAAGATTGGATGGCACGACATCTCCAGCACCAACACCTCCTCCACGTACAACATCTGTTGCCTCGGGAAGAACAACACCTACGTCAGTAAGGAAATCACCTGCATCCTCCTCTAAGTCTACCCCAGCTCCCTCACCTTTGACCCGACATGGAAGTTTACGATTACCGGCTCGATCTGCCTCAAAACTAGTGTATGCTGATACACCTGGAGATAGTGATAAAGTGGAGGGCAAAGTTAAATCCTTTAGAAGTAAAATAGGCGGGAATAAGGTTAAACCAGAATCGCCAACAAAATTAGCAACTGTAACAGAACAAGATACTCAAGAACAAGAAGCTGCACAGTCACAGGAGAAGGAAAAAACAGGCTCCTCTATCAAACGTATTGTTAACAAAACAAAAGATAAAATCATGCCCAAAAGGTCTACAGATTCAGCAAAAAAGGACTTGTCTGACAAAAAGAAGACTTTGAAAAAATGAAATCCTAGCAAATGAACATATGGAAAAAAATCGTCCTTATAAAAGCAAACAAAAGATTTCTTTTGTTTACAGCTCTTTGAACACATCTCAAATTCAACAGCTGTTCAATGAACGAAGCACGCCGAGGAAAAAAGAAACGAAGAATGTGAGAACTTTCGGAATCGGTAGTGTTACTACATGATGTAACGACGGACAGCTTTCTTTTGAGAATGTTGTTACGGCTTGCTGTGATATGATTGACTTGTACAACCCGATCAGGTGCCAAATGATATTGACAGTTAATTCACATAATTGACTAAAACAATTTAATAAATTGTAACCCATTTAAATGTATAGTGCTCGAAAACATCGAATTACTTTGTTGGAATGACTGGTTTTCATTTTTCAGTAGTTTTCATGCCATTTTCTAGTCTCATTTCAACTGTGACACAAATTATAATGTTGTATTGAAGATAATGGTGTTGCATTATCATGCTGTATGTATACAAAACATATCGTAGAAATATATAATTCATTTTTCTATTTAAAACAACGTATTTGTTTTTTAATATTTCGGATAATTGTGTATAACAGAAAAAATTGTAATAATGGATGTATTTATCAAAATGATTGAATTTAACGAGAAAGAATATATCCTGGACTCTTAACATATTGTGAAAAGTTTGGGAATTACCTAGACTAATGATTTTTTGGAAGGGTTAGAAATGATATTGTGAAAGGGATTAGGAATGGTCTTCCTACAGGACATTAGCTTAGGTAGACAACATAGTAACCACTTCGCTAGAAATTTTAATTTTTGACAAAATCCTTCACGGATAAGTATTAGCTGCTAAGCTTTTAGTTAATAGATAAGCTATATAGAAAACTTTGGTAACTTAACCAAATGTTTCATTTCGAATTACTAATGTAGAATCCACCGTTTCGATTACTTTCGACAACGTAAAACATTTGTATTTGAATTCCTAGTTTTTTCGAGCAGTGAGTAACTTCTTGCCTTCAGTAATTGGCTAGCATACCAGTGTTGATATTGTTAGGACATTTTGAGCGGGTCTCAATATAAAATATTTTGTAGGAGTAGATTTTAAGTGACAGCTTATCTGTTAAAATATCACCCAACTATGCAAAACATTTTTTGACTGATATTGTTTTCATATATTATATATATTTTCTACATTTTTTTATTTCCTTAAATGAAATCATTTCACCTATTTTCATTCTGTCCAGCTAGGAAAATATATATTTTGCACATTAGAATATCATTTTCCAAGATAAATATATAAATAGCCCATTCAATAAGTTATCATGATATTTCGCATGTCAAATTCAGATGAATTTTGAGACATAATTTATAACTACTCAAAACGTCTACTAATTGTGGTTTTATGTTAGGAATATGCATTTTATAAAATATTCGTCCATTTTTTATAATTCCCATAAGCACATATTTACATTTTAACAGATATTTGTAGATTTTGTACATTATTATGTATATCATTTGTATATTGCCTTAATTAATTATTTGTTATACTTGTTATGTGTTAACGTGTTTAATATATAAATACAAATTAAACTATATTCATAAATTACTTACATTTTCCTTTACATTTTTTATAATTTTAAGTAGCTGCTCTTTAACATTTGACTAAAAAAACAAACGGAAGATACAAAAGGGAGAATAAAAAAAGAAAATACATTTGTAAAAACGAATAAAATAAAATCAACAGTATACATAACACTTCATAGAAAACTGAAGACTGAGCAACACGAATCCGTCCAAAAACCGGGGATGGTCTCAGGTGCTCCGGAAATGTATGCAGATTTTGCTCCACTAAAATTAATATATATATCTCATATCTTTAGCGTTTACACTGAAAAATAATCGAATAAACTTTGTAGTAGTTAGCTTTGATTATTACTATTTACAATTTCCAAAAATATGCCTTTGTCACGGAATTTGACCAGTTGACGGATATTTATATATATGTACTTGCAATGATCAACACGACATGTGCCACTATAAGGGGCAGAGCTCCGGATTTTGGTGGATTTCGTGTTCTGTGAAGTATCTTGTTGAGTGTTTTTCTGTTCGCCTTTTCCTTTAGTTAAAATATGTTCCCCTGTGGTATAACCGTTCATGAGATATAATATGACACTCTAATGATAATTGGACGGAGTAAAAACTTAACAAAGATGTATCAACATAACTCCAGGACAAAAAAAGAACAACTTGAAACACATTAGTAATGTTATTTTCAAACGTAATTAGCTTACTTTTAATACAGCCGCCATTTTGCTTTTATGAAGGTAAAAAAGTTTTATTTTTTTATAATTTATATGCGTTTCCCAAACATATGTAAGTTCCTTCTATGCTGGAACACTATTAATCTATCTCGGACTTTTCACTTGATAATTTCCCAATTAATCACTATTGATACTATGTCTGAAGGATGGATAATATTAACTCTGCTTCGACAATTTTCATAGAAAGACGATATGAACTTTAATTTTGAATGTCATTTTTCATATTTTAATTTCGTAATAAAATTTCTCAGCTGATTTACATGTAGTGTTTAGCTCCAAAGAAACCATTAAACTGCGAAATTGCACTTTTTTTTTATAAAAGCTTTACGTAAAATGATTGCTATTTAAAACTGCATAATATGTGTAGAAAGTGTTCGTTCAATGACATGACTTTTTCTTTGAAGTACCTATGTAGGAGTTTGAGTTGCCTTTTAAGATCAGATAAATGTGTATGATGACATCTAATATACCGAAAAGCTTTAGAATATGGATAGGTTTACCAATTGAAACCACCAAGAGATGAATTATAATATTTTAATGTG
Source organism: Mytilus californianus (assembly GCF_021869535.1). NCBI lineage: Eukaryota > Metazoa > Mollusca > Bivalvia > Mytilida > Mytilidae > Mytilus > Mytilus californianus. The sequence continues at coordinate 9,608,016 of NW_026262745.1, forward strand.
CATCACAGTATGAAAATCACCTAAAATAACATTGAAATAATCAAACACTGTGACTACTAGATTTTTAAAAAAAAGAAGTAAAACAAGGAATATTTACGAATAGTCTGTTTAAAGGAAATATATTTGAGATTGGGATAATCTAATTAAGTTGCTTTTTACTCCAGCCTATTAAATTTCTTTAACCAACTTTTTATGGAGAAGCGAAAGATACCAAAAAGATATATTCAAATTAATTTGTCGAAAACAAATTGACAATTGGCAAAAAAAGAAAAACGTACAAAACAAAACATAGAAAAACTAAAGACTGAGCAACACGAACCCACAACAAAACACAACATAGAAAACTAAAGACTGAGCAACACGAACCCACAACAAAAAAAACCGGGAGTGGTCTCAGGTCCTCCGGAAGGGTACGCAAGTAATATAAAAAACCTCCGTTAAATATTTTATAAGTTACAATCTATAAATTTTTAAATGTAAGCAAGAAAGAAAAGAAAGAAACTGATGTTATATTTTTTACTTCATTTGTCTTGCTGTTAAATATTATCGAGTATCGTTTAGACGTAATTGGTTGAAAGAATTACCCATGCAACATATATGGTGACATATATCCGCTTAAAGATAAAAATATAAAAATAACATTTTTAAAAAGCACTTGCTTTCTATAATGAATAAAAGGAGATATGGGAAAATGTCAATAGGACAGCAACCCAACCACAAAAACAACCTAAAGATGTGTGTATTTTTCAACAGTAGATGCATGTTTTTACAATATGCCAAGCCTACATTTAAAACCATAAACCCTTTCTCAACGTCATCAAATTATTCAAATAATAAAAATACATTACAATATGATATATGAAATCTATGACGAGTTTCCTGACTAGGGACAGGTGCATCAATATGTGGCGGGATAAAACTAACTTTTGTTCGGATCTCAATTTTAAGGCGAAAATCCCCTCATTACAAGAATAATGCAGTGCTGTCCTATTTCATCACGACGGCGTCATCTGAGAGACACCATTAAACAGTGGTCAAATAAATGCAATTCAGTCAGTCTGAAAGGAGATTTGAAAAGTACACATAATGGTGTCGTTTGGATACAATGAACCTCTATGACCACCAATATCAGCGAGAATAACAAGGGGCTTGTCATGTATTTCATATTTACCCGAAATATAAATGTCGTTTTGGACCTTCCAGATGTCAGATAATATATTCAAAGAGCTAATTCCACCTAGATTTATATTTTCCACAAAATGGCAAATACGAAGTATTATAATTCAGAAGTTGGATGCAAGCTTGAATTCTATTGGTCGTCATGAAAAACAAAATAATTTACATATTGATGTAGTCATTTCTAGACGCTGCAAATAGAAATTCTGCATAAATCCAAATACTTCCGTAAATATTCATTCACTATGAAATGAAAATACAATTTTTTAATTTAGAGCAATTCATTATAATTATAAGTAATAATGATTATTCTAAAGAAATTATTGATATGTAGACTCATATCCCAAACTTGACAAAAAAGAAGTGTCTCGGATTTCATTCAGTCTTTGGGTGAGTCGGCCGAATGAACATATACATAAATTCCTTCAAGATAGCCTATATTGCTATTTAGAATGTAAAAACGAATGAAAAATTTGTGTATGCATGCCTCATTTTAATTTAATTTCATAGTACATTAATGCGTGTAATCACTCATGACAAAATCTTTAATGTGATTCGTATATTACAATTAAAAGTTAATATTAAGACCCCTAGTGTAGGCGAATAACATACGTATTATTATAACATACTGAAAACCTCCGTGAAATCTATATTTGAGTATCATGTAAGAAATGGGAGGATAATTGCGCATGAATCATCAAGTGTACGGATTTATTTATAAACGGTCAAAGTTTAAAATTATTTGAGTAGTAGCGAACTGTTATTCAATATTATCTCTCCTGTGTTTGATGTAGTAGTTTCAAAACCGACAACATTCGAACAAATGTAATTTGGAACTAACTGAGCTTCCAGTTTTGTTTTAAGCCGTTTTTCTTTAAATATATTCCAGATTTCCACAATTGTTTTATGAATCCAAAGTCTGTTACATCATTTACAAGTTAGGCGAAATTCAGATGTCCACTTTAGTGAATAAACAGTTTTATTTAGTAAAAATATAACATTCAGGTGAAATCCTTCTTTTTTGGTATTATGAATACGAAGGAACTGCTACAGATATATATATACAATATTTTCTGGCTTTGACAAGGTATGTTCTGTGTCCTAACGATTTTTCTATGTTCAGAAGTTAGGGTATCTAGTAAAAATTAATCTTAGATAGGAAGGAACTTTTAATGGCAAAAATAATCAATAATACAAGATCTTAAAAAAAAATGTATCTCCCTCATTCATAGTTCTGATTCCTAGTCTGGGTTCGACCTTACTTGTCCTTTTTGGTATCCAGCGTTTGAATACAATTGTTACCGTTGATATTAGAAACTGTAAATAGTAAAAATAATCAGCCATACAAGATCAACAAAAGTACCCGGATGACCTAATCATTGGATGACTCCTTATGGTTTTGTACAAAATCTATAGTAGATAGAGAGAAACTATAGCAGATAGAGAGAAACTGTATATATAAATCTATAGTAGATAGAGAGAAACTGTATATATAAATCTATAGTAGATAGAGAGAAACTGTATGTATAAATCTATAGTAGATAGACAGAAACTGTATGTATAAATCTATAGTAGATAGACAGAAACTGTATATATAAATCTATAGTAGATAGAGAGAAACTGTATGTATAAATCTATAGTAGATAGAGAGAAACTGTATATATAAATCTATAGTAGATAGAGAAAAACTGTATGTATAAATCTATAGTAGATAGACAGAAACTGTATGTATAAATCTATAGTAGATAGACAGAAACTGTATATATAAATCTATAGTAGATAGAGAGAAACTGTATATATATAGATTCTACCATTGCATCGAGTGTGATACGATATTTATCCACTCGAGACAGTTAAATATTTAAAATTTAACTGTCGAGAGTGGATAAATATCGTATTACACGAGATTTGGTGGTGGAATCTGTTTCTCTAATGATTTTCAAACAATACGCAGGCAAATTTATTCCTTCTTTTCGGATGATCTGCAAAAAGATGTGTTCTTTCTACGTGACGTCATCAGGCATGGTCGCCTTTTTTCATGCCGTCACAATAGGAAATTCAGAGGAAAGCAAGAAAATTCGACGTCATAATGGGATTTTCACCAATGAAGAACTGAGATCAAACGAACCACACGTTGATTAAATTTTTTTTATACAATGGGTGCAGAAAGGGATAAATTGACGAAGAATTAGAGAAATAAATCTATAGTAGATAGAGAGAAACTGTATATATAAATCTATAGTAGATAGAGAGAAACTGTATGTATAAACCTATAGTAGATAGAGAGAAACTGTATGTATAAATCTATAGTAGATAGAGAGAAACTGTATATATAAATCTATAGTAGATAGAGAGAAACTGTATATATTAATCTATAGTAGATAGAGAGAAACTGTATATATAAATCTATAGTAGATAGAGAGAAACTGTATATATAAATCTATAGTAGATAGAGAGAAACTGTATGTATAAACCTATAGTAGATAGAGAGAAACTGTATATATAAATCTATAGTAGATAGAGAGAAACTGTATGTATAAATCTATAGTAGATAGAGAGAAACTGTATATATAAATCTATAGTAGATAGAGAGAAACTGTATATATAAATCTATAGTAGATAGAGAGAAACTGTATATATAAATCTATAGTAGATAGAGAGAAACTGTATATATAAATCTATAGTAGATAGACAGAAACTGTATATATAAATCTATTGTAGATAGAGAGAAACTGTATATATAAATCTATAGAAGATAAACAGAAACTGTATGTATAAATCTATAGTAGATAGAGAGAAACTGTATATATAAATCTATAGTAGATAGAGAGAAACTGTATGTATAAACCTATAGTAGATAGACAGAAACTGTATGTATAAATCTATAGTAGATAGAGAGAAACTGTATGCATAAATCTATAGTAGATAAAGAGAAACTGTATATATAAATCTATAGTAGATAGAGAGAAACTGTATGTATAAATCTATAGTAGATAGAGAGAAACTGTATGTATAAATCTATAGTAGATAGAGAGAAACTGTATATATAAATCTATAGTAGATAGAGAGAAACTGTATATATAAATCTATAGTAGATATATATAAATCTATAGTAGATAGAGAGAAACTGTATGTATAAATCTATAGTAGATAGAGAGAAACTGTATATATAAATCTATAGTAGATAGAGAGAAACTGTATGTATAAATCTATAGTAGATAGAGAGAAACTGTATATATATAATAATATCAGGAATACAAGATCAATAAAAAAAATCTTTTAGTCATGAATAATATTTTAGTCTATAATGTAGGATGGAGTTCATTTTTAAAAAGTACAATCTTTGATGAGTTTATAGATCCAGAAGAGCGACATAGGCTCTTTAGAGCCTCTAGTTGTTGTTTTCTCGGACTATTGCATTCGTTATAGTTATTATATATCCTATATTAACATTATAAAGGTTTTAACTTTATAGCTGGGCGTTCAATTGGAGAGTAAACAGGGAATGTCGTCCTGCTAATATAGGTACATACCAGTCTGACATTTTATATAGATATACATACACTCCCTCTTCACACAAGCGTTTCTTACCTTCCTAGTATCAAATGTTGGTACATATATAGCCAGTCTAGATCGTTAATAAACAACTTTATTTTTTCAATGGCATACATTGTTCATTTGTTTACCTACAGCCTCAGCTATTTATGGTTGTGTTTAGAAAATATGTTTTTATATTGTAAACAGAAAGCACAAACACAACCTTTTTGTGTTATTTAAATGTCTTTAAAATTTAAAACATTACCAGCAAGCAATAAACAGTACAAAAAAGGGTAGCCTTCGGCATGCAATGAATTCAAGGTCAATACTTGTTGTTTTTGCGTTTTTATATCTAAACTGTTTTGTAAACCACAAGTAAAAGTGTACTTTTTAATGAATGGGTCTTCACAAACTTTAATTCACAAAAATTCTTGACTAAACCATCACATTTGCATAGCTTTTATGAACAAAGTAATGATACCCACGGAAAGAATAAATCTCTCCGATGTATTGTGTAAAACCGCAAACCTTTTTACTACAGTATACATTTTTTTCCGCACTTGTCTATTAAATTTTTCGCGGATGAATACCATTGGTACTAATTAAATGCAGAAATCTTCTTCTATTCACTTTTTTTTCAAAAGACTAGTTCGGAATTATTCATGATTGTAATTCAGGTGCAAATGAAATCATAAGATGTAAAGAAAATGTGCAATATCATCATGGATATATGCCACAGAGGGGCAAACGGATTAAAAGAATGATTTAATATAATAATTTCACATGTAAAAAGTCATTTTAAATAAAGAAATAAAATATGTTATGTAATTTCTTAAAATGTAATTTGAACAGGAATTCCTCGTCCTCGTATTACCCATCTGTGACTTTAAAATGTCTTCATGCATGCAGCTTTATACAATCGGTTGTAAACTCAAACCAATTGTGAATGCGAATTCGGAATTATTACACTAACTAAAAGTCAATATATTAGTCCTAGCTTAAAAAACAAGAGGCTCTCAAGAGCCTGAATCGCTCACCTTTATTTTTTTGCTTAAATCTTTCATCAATAATTTTTTTTTGCTTTTCAATATATATTAATGAGTGGCTTAAAAATGCCATTTAAATGTTCTTTGTACCTGTCATATTTTCTTCAAAAGCAAAACAATGCATTTTACCCCAATGTTCCATTTTAGCCATAGTGGCTATGTTTCTTGACGTACAAGGAAATAAAATACAAAATTTACTCTTAAACTCATTCAGCCCAAGTTTGGCTGAAATTGATTCAGCAGTTTCAAAGGAAAATATTTTTTAAAGTAAGCAAACTAGATGAACAAATTGTGATTCCTTTTTTTAAAGGGCAATTACTCCTCAAGGGGTCAATTGACAATTTTGGTCATGAAACTTATTTGTAGATCTTACTTTGCTGAACATTTTTGCTGTTTACAGTTTATCTTTATCTATAATAATATTCAAGATAATAACCGAAAACTGCGAAATTTCCTTAAAATCATCAATTCAGGGGCAATAACCTAAAAATCAGACACCCGATTTGACTGATAATTTCAGAGGAGGTAGAACTTGACCTAATGAATACTTCTTGTCTGATTTGCTCTAAATGCTTTAGTTTTTGAAATATAAGCCAAAAACTGCATTTTACCCTTATGTTCTATCTATAGCCATGGCAGCCATGTTTTTTTTGACGAAACAGAAAATAAAACACAAACTTTTTTCTAAATACCCTAAGGATCATTCAGCTTAAATTTGGTTGGAATTGGTTCAATAGTTTCAGAGGAGAAGATCTTTGAAATATTTAACACCGGACGGACGACAGACCACGGACGACGGACGACGGACAACGACGGACGCCAAGTGATGGCAAAAGCTCTCATTTCCTTTGGAAAGGTGAGCTAAAAAGAACAGAAAGAAGACCCCAAGGACAGACAACACCAGAGACAATACAAAAAAAAAACGAGAGAAAAAGACCCCCCCAAAAAACACTACACAGATAACCATAAAATTGGTCAACGCGAATCAAACCAAAAATAAAGCAGGATAGGAACAAGGGGAGCTGCTTTCGAAATACGTCTACGGCTGTAAATCATAGTTGTCCAAAGAAAGTCATAGTCAGGTCTTAGAACAATCCTTCAATTGTAAATGCATTCTTTTCTCGCTGCGTTGAATACCCATTGGTAGCCTTGGTTGTTTTATGCTCTTTGGTCGGGTTGTTGTCTCTCAAATCTCCATTCTATTACATCTTTTACATTAACATAATATGTATTAATTACTTTAATAATAACGCCTCTTTGGTCGGGTTGTTGTCTCTTTGACACATTTCCCGTTTCCAATCTCCATTCTATTACATCTTTTACATTAACATAATATGTATTAATTACTTTAATAATAACGCCTCTTTGGTCGGGTTGTTGTCTCTTTGACACATTCCCCGTTTCCAATCTCCATTCTATTACATCTTTTACATTAACACAATATGTATTAATTACTTTTATAATAGCACTTTCATTAAGATATTAATTATGACATTAATCTAAAAAGTAAAATCACAAAATTACTGAACTCCGAGGAAAATTCAAAACGGAAAGTCCCTAATCAAATGGCAAAATCAAAAGCTCAAACACATCAAACGAATTGATAACAACTGTCATATTCCTGACGTGGTATAGGCATTTTCAAATGTAGAAAATGGTGGATTGGACCTGGTTTTATAGCGCTAAAATATCTAAAGGAAGATGACAACGGTAATAAAGTAGAGAGAATAATTAAAGGAAAATTATTCACCATCAATTCGTTGTTTAGATAAAGTTTGTTTGCGATTGGATATTGATAATTTCATATTATATAATCATTGAATTACTTTGTTATTGTTTTATACGATTGAAAAAGTTATGCTGTATAAAAGGCAGATCGAGACTCTCGGAATTTTTTAAAATTAGGGAACAATTTTTGCACATCGTACATATGCATATATGCAACATAATGGTTTCATGACCAACACTAACAACTCATTATCACATGTACAAGCATGTTATATTTAAATTGAACAGTTAGATGAATCAGCTAAATATGTTGAACGTCTTACGTCTTACATGATAATTTCATGGGAACACATTTAACGGACAATGTATATCTTATAAAGTTGCCGTTCACATCATTATCATTGGTTTTTTATACAATATATAGTCAAATAACATAATTAAAGCATGAAAGGCTGGGTGTAGCAAAATAAGTTTTATCGATATAGTTTGAAAGGAAAAACATTTTGGAGATCATATGTATTATGATGTCCTAACTTTACGATAAATCTCTAGTATTGTAATTATCTGAACAATTTCAAAAACATCGCTTATAATTAAGATATGTCCTAAGATCATCTCAGAACATGTCTTAGTCCTAAGATACTTTCGAAAAATCAGGGCCAAGGTGTTCTGGAAATCAAATGAAAGCGCCTTCGATCTGCAGTGACAAATCCGCGTTCAATAATCAACGAGGAAATGGGTTCAGCATTTGGCTATAACACATGGAACATATCCGTATACGTAGGAAATTCTAATAGGAAACAAAAGCTATGGAAATGGTATCAATTTGAAGACATATATTTCACACGGAGATGGTTCTGGTATTGTGTTACTCAAATGGAAAGTTCACAATAGGAAAGTTGAAATTGCCTCTTCTGTCGAAAAGGTAGAGCTCAACCGACCCTCACTATCGAGTTATAGGTGTATATCAAAGTATTAGGCAAACCTAGCTGTGTTTGCAGTAACCTTTATTTCGAGCGGATACACTAGTACGTGATCAACATAATCATCAAACTAGCTATATCTGTTAAAGAACATTATAAAAGTATAACACAAGCCTCACTACGTTCTTCTTGATTAAACACTGTATGAAGTCTGTCGTAATTGAATGAAAAAGTAAGCAAGAAGAGAACAACACAGTTATTTTCTTTAATCCAACAAATATAATCTATAACAGTACAGATATTGAAATAGCAAGTTCTTATACTATTTCTAAAATATCAAACAACTATCAGAAAATGTATTTTATTCGAAATCGAGTGTGACACTTTGTTTGGTTTTCATAAAAGATGTTATTATTAAAAAGAAAAAAAAAGTAGAGAGAAATAAATAATTAAAAAACTAAAAGAGGAATAAATAAAATAAAATAAGTAAATCAAGTATAAAATTGAAAAAAAATGGTTTGCTTGAAAAATATTGTTTCCTGTCTGTTTATACTTTGTAATCGCTAATCCCTCAAAATATCACGAAAACCATCCTGTTGAATAAGCCAAGCTTGGCTGAACTTGTCAAAACATTCATTTTTAAACGCTATATTTCTTCTCCAAATAATAATAATCCTTTATTTTTTTTCAATCAATTTCTGATTCACTCAACACGGTTTGTACACACCTAGGCTCCAAACTGTCTGTTAAAAAAAACCTCTTCCGCCAAAAATAACAAATAGGTTTCAATAAAAAAAAGTAAAAAATCTTGATAAATTTTGAGCGCAATAACAGGGCAGGTAAAAGCTGATTCCTCTTTGAGTTCTATAGCGAGATTACACGATAAATTTGATATATTTAGATACTAATTGCTTGCGGCATACAAATAAAATTTAAAACGAAACTTTGTGATGTATTTTGTGCAGAAAAAGTCATTTTATCTGTCACAATAATACTTTTTAAAGAAAATTTTAATAAAAAAAAAAATGCATCCAATCCGCTTTAATATAAACAGTGACAAGGGATTTGTACGGCTCCAATATATACATTACAGCTTTAGTTGGAACGTATAATAGATTATGCAATAAAAGTGACAGAAACAAAACAAAAACAAACATTACAAAATAAAGAAGAAAAAAATCGTTATATTTAAGATTTGAAGCGGTTCCTCTCTGTCTCGTTGTCTTTATCATTTCGTAATAAACCACACGTTTATACCGTTACATTCATGACTTATTTTGTTCATTTTCTTCACAATACATGTATATATTTCGAGATCTTAATCAAATGTTCGGATGAAATAAATTTACATAACTTTTATGATTTTTAAGAAATGTTTATTGGAATTTCTTTAGAATAAAAGATTATTTCTAGTTTATTCCTAACAGTATCCAAATACGATTATCATAACTAAACTCGACACTTTTACTGCTCCTACTTGATACGCGACCATTTCCATGTCATCTGATCTCACGACACAACCCTACTTTTCACACAGGTCATTGGATGTTAGAGACATCTTTGATTGATTGATTGATGCATGCTTAATTATCAGGGGTAAATATTTCACACATATTCAGGACGAGAACAAATTAACTATTGATGCATTTATTTAGGTAGTTTTTGCAAGGTAGGTTGGACGGGATTAAGGGCGGGCATTCGGACTGCCACTGAAAAATGAGGGTATGTTGGATAACTGACGTTTTGCTTTGGAACAGGCTAACTACAGACTCATCAGAGATTAGTTGTAGGCGTTCTTTGGACATTCTAAGAGCATGGCAATACATACACCGTACATGTAGGATGAGGCATCGGTTTTAACGTTCCTTTTCTACCCCGATGTGGCTGAATATTTATACTTTAAAGCTAAAGGGAGGCCCGGTCCGCACTAAGCAAGGGTTTTACAGCCGGATGGAAGAAAATTATATTTCTTTACACCAGTCAACATTTTAGGTATAGACATATCTTAACACAGAAGGCATAACACAGTAGGCCGGATTTACTTACAAAACCGTCTCAAGCTATAACTGAGTCTGAAGTGGTTTAAAACTTATAGAAATTTAATATTAAATCCGTCACTTATTTTAATTAATAATGAGCTCTGGTTAAGATTACATAATAATATATTTGAATTTAGTAGTTAACATTTTCCCTTCCGCTATACTTATTTATTGCAAACTTTGGTGGTTTTTAAAGGCGTCCTTATCGACAATTAATCAATTGTTCTGGAAGTAAACGGTTCAGAAAAAAGAACAACGTTATAAATACCAATAGAAGCATATATATTTGAAGGTCAATAACTGCAAAACCATACACATAGAATGAGTTCATTCTATAATAGAACAAAGGATATGTTTAGTTATAGTGATCACGCCTCATACATTGTCCTATGCACAAGATGCACCGAGAGATAATTCTATCACATCAAATTAATCTATCATAATAACTTATGTGTACATATATAAAAGGTTTAAATATTAATGCAAAATGTCGACCTTCAAGAATATTGATAGTCATTTTATCCAAACCATTGTTTGGTTTTGATACGTTTTTACAAAATTAGACAAATCTGGCAGGCCTCAGATTTGATATTCATATTTTATTCAAAATTTTGCGAGTTATTTGAGGACAATTTTATAAAAAGGAAAATCCTAAACAATGTTACCGATAAGACCTATTATATGTAGTCAACATTTAGGTTTGACGTGGCATGTGGTTAAAATAACCACAGAATAAAGTAAGGTGACCAGAAGATGAAGAATTTTGAATACTATAATATACAGTTCAGTGTAGTTATTTATCAGACATTACCCAAAACTTCCCAAACTTCAAAACATGTCAATCAGTTAAATTAAGTATGATTTTTTTTTCACATGATTAGAAAAGGCTCATTACAACAGTTTTATTTAAGAAATGGAGCAATAGTACAAATGTTGGCATAAATGATAATATACATTTTGAAAACTAACGTGAAAACGTATAATTGGCAAAAAAAGAGAGTTTTTATCCAAAAGGATGAATGGATATTTCCCATAGATACAAGATGATGTATTGGATTTAAAACCAACTGAAAAACACTGTCTTGCTCGGAAGTAGTATGTCAAACTTTCTGAATGACAGAGACCTTGTCAATTATTAAAGTATCTGTGATTATATGTATATAAAAAAGATATTCCTAACATTTACTTACTCTTTTAAAGTAACACTCTAGAGCTGATTTTTCATCATACATGGTACATTAAAAGAGATCCCACCTAACAATGGACCAGTCATTGTATAATTGTAGATAAACAAGAGAAGTAAACACTTACATACGTAGTAGTGTGTTAAATTACGACAGGACAGAATTGATTTCTCATTTTTTTCGGAATTGTTGATCATTTATTATTTTATTAGTAAATCTGTTTAAAATTCTTCTTTTGTATTACTTTCTCGCGTTTTTTTTTTTGTGTTTTCACTTATTTTGAGAACGTGTCTACTAGGGCTGATGTCTCATTGTGGTGACTTATAGTTGCTAACTGTACCGTCATCTAGTCTATGGTGGAGATTTGTCTCATTGGTAATGATACCACACCTCTTTATTTTTACATGTGTATCCCACATCTCCTTATTTTAACATATGTATCCCACATCTCCTTATTTTTACATATGTATCCCACATCTCCTTCTGTTCATATGCTAGTACATCTTTTAAGTCTGTTCTACAATTGTTGATATAATATTAAGATTTTATCTAAAAAAAGGGACAAATAACAACTAATAAACCTTCTCAATTGATGATAGGGTGCACATTATACTTTTTTTTTACATCGGATGACCGTGAGGGCATTCCGGTGTATTGCTGTCGCCTAGATTTCCATTACGTAACTTTCGTGTTGGGATTGTAACCGATCTATAAACATGATAAATACGCGGACATTATCGAGTGCAAAATAACATTCCTTATCGCTTGTTATAAATTCATTTTTTCAATGGATACTCCTAAAAATATTTTTTTTAGAACATAAGTTAATAATATGAAAATGTTTTGTCGTAAGAAATATATAACGAAAAAAATATATAAGTAAAAAATCTTTAATATCTATGCACACGTACAGAAAATGTGTGTTAACGCATGCGGAAGAATATCTCAAGAATGTTTGCAATCTCCCATGCAGAGTTATCGGTTCTCACTCTCTCTCAATGCCCGATACCTCTGCATGGGAGATTGAAAGTTTGGCGGGAAAATATGAATGCCTACTCAAATCCAATCTATTAGAAAAATCGAATTATTACAGAAGAGTGTCCACCATGCACTTGCACTGCACTATTATTAATATAGTAGAACAGAATGATATACAATTGGATGAAAATTATATATACATGTAACTGTAATATACAAATATTAATATAATATATAACAACAAACCAGTCTGAGAGTATACTGATTTGTATTACTTCAATATCATATTTATTACTGTGAGGTTGAATTGCATGTCATTTATTTATCATCCACGCACGAACTTGTCTAAGAAAAAAAAATATATCTGTACATTAACCTCACTTTCAAGTATAGAGATGTGATTTTTTTTCTGAGACAAGTGCTTTTGACCATCCACAAGAACTTGCAGTCATCCGATATTCAGTACTTCAGTACTTTGATTATCTTCTGTCTTAACTTGTTTTTAAAGTGGCGTGTGAAAATATTTTATATCAAAAATAGATATTCAACAGAATTTAAACATTTAATCCGTCTACACGCCCTTCAATCTTTACTTTAAAATCTATTAAAATTAATCAAAATGAAATTCGAAACTTATATATAAAGATATTAAATGAACATGTGATATAAAAACTATGACTTTATACTAAAGCAACTTGTTACAGATTTAGTATGGACAAAAGCTGACACTGAGATTAGTATCTGATTAATTGATAAATAATAGGTCTAAGTATAAAAAAAACATATTTCTCTATTTGTGGCATTATTTTTGGCGCCAAAATAAACCACAAGGGCTAATCGTTTTCCTTTTTTGCAAAAGGAAATACATAAACTGACCTCAAGTTACCTTTATATTTGGTAATATCCATAGTACTTTGTAAACATTAATTTAAAAGTTAGTCCAGGGGGTGGAATGAGTTGAAAGTGATATCCCAAATATTTGACCAACATAATATGTTATTTATTTGCTTTACCTAAACTGGTCATAAATGACACGGGTTCTTATAGTATTTTATTATGTACAAAAACTTATATTGAACAAATTGGTCTGGTATTATTTACTGGCACTTTAAGTACAAAATCATCAGTCTTTTTGTTCCAGACTAATTACATATATGTGGTTTTACAGTATATCAACTACATGACTTAGTAAACTAATAAAATCACATAAATAACCATATGAAATATTTTCAGTCTTTCAGTTTTTGCATGAAGATGTAGCTTCAAAAAAATAGATTTGCTTTTGCATTTGACATTTTTCGCCAGTAGTTTTTTTTATTTAATTTTCTTTTTTGAAATTCAGCTAAGTGCAACCACTATATACTGGAACGGCGGTTAACATATTCATATGTGTGCTATAGCCATGCAGTTAATGATTTGTTTCATCTAGCATTTTGTTAGCTTTTATCATGTTTGTAAGTATGACTTATTAAAACTTTTTAATACGGAAATGTTGGACACAAAGGTGAAAATCAATATTTGATGGTAGAGTGCACATGCAGATTTTATTAACACATCTTGTGAAATTTTTCCATTATGAACTATTTTGCATTGTCTTTGCTTTTAAAGTTTGAAAAACATTCTACATTAAAAAAAATATTAAGTGTAAATAATTTTGTGACTGAAATCTACAGATTTTGTAGTTAACATATGCCTATCACTCGTTATGTCGTTTATAAAGGTGCTATATTCTAGTGATGTATATACGACGAAACACCAATCGACAGTAAATTTGAATATCTTTCAGTTATTTTTATCGTTACATTATAAATGCCGACCTAAGATTGTAGCATTAGTCACCGTTCAATGGAAATGCTTTCTGCTTTATTGCGTACTATATATTATATATGTATCAAATATCTGAGTAAACATAAGGTCAACCGTATTTTCTATTTGAAATCTGTTATGATATTGTTTGATGTTATTAATAGTGCAACAAAAAGGAGGACACAAAAGTTACCGGGTAGATAGGTTAGCTTTCTGCTGTATTTATTGGTGTTTTGTATATTGCAATGATAAAGAGAAAACACCAGTTACCCTCTAAGTAGCTTTCTGCTTTTTTATCGGTTTGATATAAAGTGAAATATTAGTAATAAAGAAAAAAAAAACAGTTAATAGCTAGGTAGTTAAATGGTGTTTTATAGATCAACCATAATGAATTAGCACTAATCATCGTTCAATTGATAAGCTTTCTGTTATCAATTTAATATATAAGGTATTTGCTATATATACTGGTGTTAAATATAGTGCTTCCAAAACGAGGTAACGCCAGTCACCCGTTTGTTTTATTAGATACATTTATTGGAGCTATATGCGTATTGAAATGACACGTCAGCGATTTTGTCGATAAGCTAATGCGCTATATGATCGATTGACTGTTGGTTGTTTAACGGCCAGTGGCAAATATGTCATGCTTTTTCAGGATGAGAACAAATTAACAATACATACAATATACAGGTCCTGTAAACGGGGTCGACCGAGATGAAGGGCTGGAAATGTGGACAGCCATTAGAATATGAGGTTAAATTGGATCTGGACTGACACTAATGCGCTATATTCCAACACTTTAGAAGGAAACTTCACTTAATTACTTTCTCGGCTGCCACCATCCATTTGTTGATAGTGTGCATATGATTTATCACGACTATGTTTTACATGTAGCTTTGTTAGTCATAGGTTATAATCCTTAGACTGAAATTAATTGTTATACGTCATTTTAGGGAAATTTACGACGAAAAACCACTGGAATGAAAATAATTCGTGAGGACACATCATTTTAAATTGCAAAAATAGTACAAAACAGGTTGTTTGTATAACATGCCGCACGGGTCACTGCAAATGTCAAAAAGAACATTTTTACAAGTTCTGTGTTAGAGGAGCGACGTGTACATGTTAATACATGTTAATACATTTATATGGTTATCAAGTAATTTATCCAATATAATATAAAACTAACCAAATTCTTTGCTTAGAGTTAACAGGATAACCTTTGCTAATTTAGGAAATGAAGCCGAAAATAGAAATCCACAAACCAGTAAAAGGTATAGGTTGAATCGACTCGTGATAATAATTTACTTATTAACTGTTTACAAAACTTTAAATTGTACGAAAATACTAAAGATTTTCTACCCTAAGAGTATCAACATATACTATTGAAAAATGGTAAAAATAGAGAGCAATCAGACATTCCTATTGAAAAACGTTTTGAATTTTTTAAAGCTTTAAACGAGGAACCATATGACAAGCAAGACTGTAACATATATATTGACCCGAACGATATTAATCGTCTGAACTAAAGTATAAATAGGAACATTTCAAAAGACGAAATTAAAAAAAGTATTAAAAAATCAAAAAACAATAAATCCCCAGTGGAGGATTTAATTGTAAATGAGTATATTAAGTCAACAGAAAATATATTCATAGACATTTACGAGCAACTATTTAATATTATGATAATTTATCTATGATTTTTAAATTTTTTAAAATTTTATAAAACAAGAAGAAAAAAAATGTTTTGCGCATTTATTGATTTTGAAAAAGTTTCGACAAAGTTTGGCGGGATGGACTATGGTATTATAAGTTGCTAGTGAATAATATGAATGGTAACATGTATAATATAATTGTAAATATGTATAATGGTACAAAGTTCTGTATTTCTTATAATTATGATTGTAAGTCAGAATTTTTTCCTTGTAGTAACGGTGTACGTCAAGGGAAAAATGTGTCCCCTTTTCTTTTTGCCTTATTTATGAACGACCTTGAGTCATATTGACCAATTTCAAGATTATTGTTCTAAATGGAAACTGAAAAATTAATGCTGATAAAAGTGAAATCATGTTTTTTTCAAGAGAAACACTTCCAAGGAACCTTAGATTTAACTTGAACGGAATAGAACTAGAAATAATGAATAGTTTTAATTATGTAGGGATAGAATTGGCCAGGAGTGGGAACATTAAGAGAGCGAAACAGTCCATAGCCAACAAAGCTACTAAGCCTTTCTATGAGGTTCTGAAATTAGGCAGAAATCACGGCGTTGCAATCAAACCACAGCTCGAATTATTTGATAAAATGATAAAACCTATTTTACTGTATGGGTGCGAAGTATGGGGTTTCAGCAATAAGGAAATAATCGAAAAAAAGTCCACTTAAAACTATGTAAATTGCTGCTACATTTGAAATCTTCTACACCATCGTATATGATATATGGTGAACTTGGAAGATATCTTCTAGAAATTGACATAAAAAAATAGAATGATATCATGCTGGGCTAAACGTCTTTCCGGAAAAGAGTCAAAATTGTCAAAAATTGTTTATAACTTATGTTTTCAATTGTTTTCAATTGTCATATGTGAACGGAGGTCGGAGAACGAAGTTATGGTTATATCGCATAAAAATGTTCTAAATGAATGTGGCTTATCATATATTTGGAACACACAAATTATTATGAATTTGAATTGGCTGCGTCTGACAGTTAGTAGAAACCTTATAGATCGATTTAAACAGAATTGGCACTTATGTTAGAAGAATCACCCAGAGTTGTGAGTATTTAAAGAAAATTTTTGTTTGGAAGTTTATTTAGATATTTTAGATAACAAAAATGTTGTAGAATTTTGCAGATTTAAAACAACAAATCATAAATTACCTATTGAAGCTGATAGATGGTTTAACACCAACAGACAAAACAGTAACTGTAATCTGTGTAGAAAAAATAAAATCGGGGACGAATTTCACTTTATTTTGGAATGTCCATTTTTTGAACAGGAGAGAAAAATTAACATACAAAAATAGTTACACCAGACCAAACATCTTAAAAAATAAATTAGTAGTGTCATAAAAAAAGAAAGCAAAGCTTATAGATCAATTTAAACAGAATTGGCACTTATGTTAGAAGGATCACCCAGAGTTGTGAGTATTTAAAGAAAATTTTTGTTTGGAAGTTTATTTAGATATTTCAGATAACAAAAATGTTGTAGAATTTTGCAGATTTAAAACAACAAATCATAAATTACCCATTGAAGCTGATAGATGGTTAAACACCAACAGACAAAACAGAAACTGTAATCTGTGTAGAAAAAATGAAATCGGGGACAAATTTCACTTTATTTTGGAATGTCCATTTTTTGAACAGGAGAGAAAAGTTAACATACAAAAATAGTTACACCAGACCAAATATCTTAAAAAATAAATTATTAGTGTCATAAAAAAAGAAAGCAAAGCTTATCAAACTCTGCAAATTCATCAAAATCATAAATAAATCTGTGTGTACTCCAGGCTTAATCTAGTGTGAAGCCACCCCTATTATTGTTGATAAAATGTCTTGTACAAATTGTATTTTATTAGATATTGTATTGTACATATGTATTTCTCTATACATGGTCAAAATGATGGTTTATTGAGAATAAAGATATATATAGATAAATTACTTTAGCTGTATTTAACAAATTGACTGGTTTGATTCGAGCATCACTGATGAGTCTTCTGTAGTATAAATGCGCGGTCTGACGTACACAATTATAAGCCTGGTATTTTTTATGAGTTTTTTGTTATATTTCAGATGACAAGCCTCGTTGTGGTTGATTTGGTCATTCAGGGCATTCTGTGTTGATGGTATATCTTTTGTAGTCTTTAGACTCGGACCGCATAAGGGCTGGAAATATCATATAGACGAGGGACTTTTGTGAAGGACTATTGTATGAATAGAATATTTTATTTTCCAAATTACAGGGCCCATAAAGAGCATATAAATCAAGTACAATGATTGAAGTAATTCACATCTGAACTTCTTTTTGAGTATTTTGTGTCATGTTTTACTGTCACAATTTGGTAAACCATACTCCTTTCTTTTTGTTATTTTCTTGAACCTAAATTCAGACACATTTTCCACTGTGATATTACCCAAAACAAACAAACCACAGCAAGACAAAAGACAAATCGACCCATTAGAGAGATGATGGTGAACCTATAACTAAATTGATGTTTAAATATTATGTGATAATACCACTTTTATAGTAAGTTTTCATCAACTGGCTCTCCGATCTATAGACATTGATAAAGCATCTAAACCAATTAGTAGTAGTAGATTGATTGATTGGTGATTGCTTTACGCCGCATCAGCACAAAAAGGCTATATCGCGGCGATCGTAGTAGTAGTAGAACTCTGCACTGTAAAAATCTTATTTCAAAGGGCAGGTGCAATTTTTTTTTAAATTGGCATTTATTGTCTAAACGAGATGCACTACACAAGAACTATGTTCTCCGACCAAGAACAGTAACATTCGACTGAAAATAGATAGTGAAAATATACCGTTTACAATATGTATTACTTAAAACATGAAAGACCAAACACAAAGAAAGCTTTCTTTATACATATTTCCTTTTCATTTCCGTTATTAACACATATTTCTACGCAGTTGCATTTACGTTTTAACTTCAGCATGCGACGTTATATCTCAATTAAAAAATGTTTACATAGCAAAGTCGAGTGTTTGCGTTTCTCCTCCTACTATTTTGTAAGATAAACAAACTAATTTAGGGAAGGAGGTAAAAAAAAGTCTTTTAACGGTTTATATACTCCTCGCGGTACTGACCGAATTCTTGATTACTTTTAATATTTTGCTTCATAGCCATTTCACTATTTCAAGAGGTCCAAAGTACTTCTGTTATTGGTTTAGATCCTGTTAGTACAGACCGATTGAAATAATTATTGTGGGACATTAATAACCACTGACTATTCAAACTCGTTGACAACTGCTTACAACGAAGAAAAAAATATAGTGTTTTGTGAGTAGAATTCGCTAAGGTCTTGGATGCTAGCAAGTTTACATTTGTTTTCAACGGAAAAAAATGTATAGAAAAAAAAACAAACCTGAAAACTTCAAAGATAACCCAACACCTGCCATGTGATTTACTTACACCGAACCAATTGCATCTAAAATTTTCAACCACAAACGGATGTCAGAGCCCTTTTACCCTCATGGATGTAAAATACAAACATGGGATTCAATCCTTTCAAAAAGCCCAAAGTTAAGGATGATTAATCCTCTCTTCACGACAAATCTGTTGTTGGATCAGCAGACAAAACCACATACAATACTGTTTTTGGTGCAAAAAGTCATTATTTAGAATGTCTAACTAAAGACATTGGAATTCACAGCAAATCTTGATATCCAACAAATACCTCTATAAAAAAAATTATACATCATTCACGAAAGAGGAGATTTTAGGAAATCACAAATCCGTCTTTATCTCCTTTAATTTGGTATTAACATAAACATGACTTTGAAAATCACCCGTCTTTATACTGGATAACTAAACTTCACAAACATCATTATAAAGAAAGATATATATAGCTGGGTCGTCTAGACGTTCGATCAAACATCTTTATAACGCTTACCACCATTCTTTTGACAGTAAAAGATGACCTTCAAAATATTGTGATGATGTATATTCAGTGGTATATAACCAGTGGTGTAAATAAGATGGGAATTCGTAAAATTCTGAAGATTTACTCTTAAATCTAAGATCAACTACATTAAACTGTATTTTTCTACAAAATTGGAATCGTAGACACAAATTCCTTTATTAGGTCCTGAAAAATGTTATTTTGTGGAGAACTACACTGATACCATCTACAAGTACACAGATGATGATACCATCAAATGTTGGATTTTTTTATCGAAATATATTTGTTGAAATTTAGTGGGCTAATAATTCAACAAATAGTTGGTATTCCAATGGGTACTTATTGTTCAACCCTTTTAGTCGTTTATGTTTTGTACTTGAAGCAGAATTCATACAAAACCTTCCCAAAGACGAAAAGAAAAAAATCTTTCAAAGTTCTTTACTTTCACTTTGAGATACATTGAATATGTCTTGTCGCTCAATAACCCCAACTTCGGTGAGTGATTGCATCTCAATTATTCCAGTGAATTGAATTGCGATTAATATCAGCGGTACTAGAAGGTTTGTTTCATATCAAGATTTTTTTCTACTAGATATTGAAACATGTTTCTTCCTTTAAGCCCGAATCTATGAAAAACGTGATGAGTTTAGCTTTCAAATGGTCAAACTATATATTATTGTTATATACATATGCACATTCATGTCTCTACAATCTGTCGATATCTACATCTTGGCATTGCACAAGGTCATGTCTTTCTCTGACTGTTTATGGCGTCTTTACACTAAATCCATTGGATGTTGGATGTGTACTAATTTCTTGATAGAGGGTTGCTGCTCACAAGGAAGCTATTAAACCAAAGGTTCCAAGTGTTGAAGTTGAAATCATCTCTTCGGAAATTTTACGGACGCCATCATGAGTTGGTTGACCGTTATGGAATATCTGTTTCACAGATGACGAAGGATATATTCCTATTCCAATCGTCGTAACCGCAATCCCGTCCTCCTTTTTCCCGAATGTGACATATCGAATTAGACTTATCACTAGGTTTGTACCAACATGAGCAACAAGACGGATGCCACACGTGGAGCATGATCTGCTTACCCTTCCGGAAAACCTGACACCACCCCCGGTTTTTGGTGGTGTTCGTGTTGCACAGTCTTTCGTTTTGTTTGTTGTGTTTTGAATACTGTGTTTGGTCTTTTTCGTTTTTTTCCTATGGCGTTGTCCGTCAGTTTATTTTTTACTTATGAGTTTGAATGTCCCTTTGGTATCTTTCGCCTCTCTTTTACAGAAATGCATCTGCACTTAAGTTCAAGCTCTAAATATTTAAAAACTTTTCGTGCATTAAAGTTGTTGCTATACAGATGCACAAAGGTTGAAACTTTGAAATAATTTAGCATCTTCGTTGTCTTTAGTAATATGTATAGACAGACATCTAGGTTAACGTACGTTACACAGTTACACAAAATATTTTGACTAGATAAATATTATTTACTTTATAAATCAAACATGAAGAAAAATATTAATACTTTATCATTTAAAAAGAAGTATATGCAAATGCCAATATGACATTATATTTGCTAATAAAACTAATATTGATCGAAAATCAAATATAAGTTCTTTGTTTCTTTAAATGACCTCTCTAAATAATTTTCAATATTGACTCTCTTTGACAAAATGACATTTAGGGGATGAAAAATAGATATAAAATCAATGTATTTGACCACAAAAGCTAAAAGGAGAATTTTAAACATTCGTTTTTAAGTGTGTTTGTCTTTAAACTGGCATGTCCTCATGTTTGAAGTAAACTTAGAGAATAAGCCAAGTATTAAGAAAAAAGCAAATGTCATGACTCTAATCAAACTCTTTAAAACAAATTCAAATAATCTTATTGAGCCGCTGAAAGTACATATCTGTTAAACTTATTAATAAGATTATTCAAACTGAATATGACACCAACATACAGTATGTTTCTCCTGTTTGATACGCAAAGGGTTCCATACAACCGTATATACATCCTTTAAACACTGTAAATCACATGGAAGTGTTAACCAGGAATAATTACCACGGTTTTTAATAAAAACAATTTTAATTGTTAGAAATAAAACAAAGACACAAACAAATAAAACCCAAAAGACACAAATGTTGCCTAATGTTTTCGATATTTGAGGACTTTGGGATTAAATTTGAGATTTTTTTCTATTGTTTCTATTAAATTTATTCACAACTCTTATAGCCTCTGAACGATTTAGAGCTTTGAATGTTGACATATATCTTATGCTGGAGACTGTGTGTTTCCCTCTAGGTGTCTTTTTGGTTATTGTAATACCAACAACACCTTTTATTCAAACTACAAAAAAAAAAAAGAAAAAAAAAGAGAAAGGCTAGAATGAAAATGCCATCATTGGTATAATATTTTCTTGTATCATAAATGGCGTTTTGTACATCATTATTTTTCTATTTTTTGTGCTTTTTTGGGGGGTATTGTTATTATCTAAATCCTTTCATAAGTATTTGATGTTTACAAAGAAAAATTCGACAAAGTACTTCCAAACTATACACTCGTGCATGAGGTGCTTATTTTTCCTGTAGTATACGTAGCTGCATCTTGATGATTATTTGGGCTGAGAACTTGAGACTAGAAGCTAGTACCACCAATTGGCTTCGCTTCATTATATTGACTACCAGTAATTTTAAAAAGGACATTGTGCTATTATGTTGTAAAAATGCAGTCAACTCCATTTGAAAAAAATAAATGAGCAGGGGTTAGTTTCTCATACATAGACCAAGGTTAATAATGGCGTTGTTTAAAAAAAATGAAATACTATGGATATTGATGACAAAGAACGACGAACAATGGACGTCAAACGTTGGACGTCTAAAGATGGCAATAGCAATAACAAAAAAAAAGTACTTAGTCAACATGGGATTGTATCATACTAAAATTAAACTAAGCCAAGAAACACATTAAATTTCCTCTGTTTTATTTTTTTAGACAAGCGCAAAAAATAGTTCAGTTTAATTTATAGCCAGTAAAACTACTCCAACCATCTCCAAATATCCTCTCGTGTCCTTGTCCAATTATTTCAGATACTCTAACGGCATCTCCTCTTTTCAATTGAATAGTTAAAACAATAGACCCGGTAGCATCGTGACTACTACCATAGCCACGAGCAACTTCATGATTGTTCCTTAGCAACAGTAGATGAGTGCTTCCACCAGCTGCGAGGAAAGACACTGCAAAGTAATACATTCCGTTTACAGGAGCAGTAAAAAGACCGGTGTGTGCGTAGATAATACAATTAATTATCTAATTACTACCACAATTTGATATTAATAAGTATTGTAATTTTCATTGTTATCAATAAATGTAATGTCAGTATTACAAATCTTATCTTGAATCAATCCTAATCCTATCTTATTTTTGGGAAATATTTTTACAAATTCAAATGTGACGTCACTTTGTGTGTTTTTTTTAGAATTTCAAATGTGACGTCACTTTGTGCGTTGAGGCTTTGGCTAACTCGGCTGTGTATTTTTATGTGTTGGATTAAGTTGTTTTAAGAATGTATCCGTTTTATTCTGTAGTTAGTCCCCACTTCGGTTTTATCATGTATATCTATTATATAGTCATTTTATAAAATTTACTGTTTGCAAAATTATAAATTATTCTAAATAATAAGGATGTTCTTGTCCCAGGCAGAAAACCCTGGCCGTGTTAGGTGCAACTTTTTGGAAGTTTTGGTCCTTGGTGCTCTTCAGCTTTGTACTTGTTTTGGCTTTCAAACTTTTTTCATCTGAGCGTCACAGGTTGGTCTTGTGTGGACGAGACGCACGTCTGGCGTATTGAATTTTAAGCCTAGTACCTTTTGTTAGCTATTATTCGTGTGTTTCTTTGTCCTATATGTTCTCCCATTTATTTGTATTGTAGTCCTGTCATGTGATGTTGTCGTTTTGGTGTTGTGTTTGACGTTGCCATAAAAGCGGGAGGTTTGGCATGCCACAAAACCAGGTTCAACCCACCATTTTTTTCTTAAAATGTCCTGTACCAAGTCAGGAAAATGGCCATTGTTATATTATAGTTCGTTTCTGTGAGTGTTACATTTTAATGTTGTGTTTTTGTTGAGTCGTTGTTCTCCTCTTATATTTGATGCGTTTCCCTCAGTTTTAGTTTGTAACCCGGATTTGTTTTTATCTCTATCGATTTATGAGTTTCGAACAGCGGTATACTACTGTTGCCTTTATTTGTATCCTCCGCCTTCATTTGAGTAAACTTTGTCAAATACCAGTGTTTGAAAGGGAAACAACGTGATGTCAGATTTCCGTGTTACGGAAAAGGCTATTGATCCACGTTGTGATGGCTTGATTTCAATATCTGAAAAATAGTTAAATATCACTCTAAAATTACATGTAGGTCTAAAGATCAATATTTGATTAAAATGGTGACTTTGATTCTGTCAGTCTGTCCTGTCCGTTTTTGTTTTTTGTCGTGTATTTGTTGTTTCTAGTACATTTTTTAAAACGACATGCTACTGGCATGTAAAAAGGTCAAATATGAAATCAATCATACCATTGAATTAAATGTCATAATTGCAATACTAAACAATAATGCACCATATTATTCAGCAATCGCAAGATTTGTCCCATTTTTTGAAAAAACGAAACCGATCCGTTTATTAACCTGAACAAGACAACCTGCCAGAACACCATGCAATTGGCTCTCAATGCAATGTTTTTATATTGATTTAAAATTGTTCATCAATGATACATTCATAACAAATACTTTATATATATAAACTATAAAAAAAATATTCAATGGCAGTCTCTTTATGGAGCGCCATCTATAAAGAACCATTTATGGTAAAAATAAAGCTGACATTTGGCTGCTGGGCTGTTGTTACGTTAACGTATATACACCACACAAACTGTTTTATAAACATTCTAGTCATAAGAAAAATGCAAGTCGTATTTAAGGAGTATGACTTTACGCTAACATTTTTTTTATATATATTTTAAACAAACCTTTCCCAGATATGCAAGTTTCAAGCTGTTTCCATAGTGTTTCCATAGTGTATGACAGTTTTTTCGGACACTGATTCCGCAGTGGCGGATCCAGGAGGGGGGGGGGGGGGGGGGGTCCGGAGGGTTGGAACCCCCCTTTTTTGACGATCAATGCATTTGAATGGGGACATATAGTTGGAACCCCCTTTTATCCTGGGTTGGGAACCCCCCCCCCTTTAAAAATGGCTGGATCCGCCCCTGTTCCGTATGGTAACGAACGTAAAATTAACAGTATCGTATCCACAAATGTGACATCATGTTTCATCAGAAATGTTATTTCTATGTTTGAAAAAAAACATGGTTTTATTCTATATTCTGAAATCTTTTTCCACTAAATGACAAATGCACAGCTGTCCCAAACACTGAATAAAACATGATTGTCACGGGTGTTGATAATTTCAGCATTCACTGTTTTACTGAGTTACTTTACTCCTGTAAACAATCAAAGTGCATCAACCAGTATCGAGGCACATGTCTTTACATGGATAAAGATATATAACAAGAATACAAAAATATATCATATATTAGCATGCTGCAAAAAGTTCACTCGGCAATCAACCTAAATGGTGAGAGATCATTGACTTTTATTAGAAAAAGATAGACGTTAAACAAATAATCATCGAATGATATGATTGTGTGAACATTATATATATATTGTACGTATATATATTATTCAATGGCTATTCTCGTAATTACAGTCATTATCCCCCCCCCCCCCCCCCCCCACCCAAATAAAAAAGAAGACGAGAGACAAAAGTGAGCAAAAGGACAATCATAATTCATAGGTTTCCCCAAGTTTATCAACATCATTAATCGTCTTTCAAACGTACCAAGATCTTACTACTGCATCTCAAGATCTATCCTGTTATTAATTGCAAATATAGTATGTCCTATTCGATGCAGGCTTATGCGCTGCTTGATAGGACATTCATGACATTTGCGCTTTTTCCACACGACTATTAAGCTTTTATCTTTCATGTCTTCCTTCCTTTTTATCCGGTCTTAAGACCAGCAGATTTAGAACTGGTGGAATTAAGGTCGCATTCTTAAACGTTAATGAAGAAAATATGTTAAAAATCAAATTCTTAAAAGTTTAAAAAAAAATATAGAACACCTAGTCATCATAGGTCTGCTTTGGCTTACCCGTAGTCCAAAAAAAAACAAAAAAAAACAAAAAAAACAAAATGTGACTCGGTAAGCTGTCCAAATAGGAATTAATCCTACATCTGAAATAAGTATTCCAACTTCTGACTTTTAATTCTAGACTGAGGTGCAGGCTAATCAATATATCCAATTTTGATGAAATATAGTTCACGGATAGCTGTTTAAGAATTCTCTTCATTAACTTATCAAATAGATTATTCAAACTGAAAACACCTACATGAAGTGTTTTTCTTCTGTGATACGAGAAGGGTTCTATACAACCATATACACATCCTTTAAACACTGTAAATCACGTGCAAGTATTAACCGAGATTTATTACCACGGTTTTAATAAAAACAATTTTAATAGTTAAAAAAAAAGACAAAAAGACAGAAAATAATAACCAATTGTCATGTCTGAACATTTTCGTTATTTGGGAACTTTGGAATTTTAACTGAAATTGTTTTTATTGTATCGTTAAATAAATAAATAAATTCACAACCCTTATAGGCTAAGAACGATTTAGAGCTTGATATATTGTATTCACACAGATCTATGGGTGTGTATTGTCTTCTAGATTTGTTAATATTTTCAGTTAAAAAAAAAGTTAAACACACACACACACACACACACACACACAAAACCACATCTAAACAAGACAAAACAGATAATTCTTAGATTAGAAATGCGATAATTGGATTAGTATTTTCTTATTTCTAAAATGACCTTTTTGTACATCCTTATGTATTCAATTGTTTGCGGTATAGTCATTTGGGATAAAGTTATTATATTAATGTTGTGATAAGTATTTGGTATCAACAAGGTACAACTCGCCTAAATATTTCCAAAAAAAAAATGTATATGACAAGTATGTGTGGTTATATTCAAGTAGTATAACTAGTTGTGTTTAGACGTTATAATAAGGTAAAAAAAGAGTTTCAAACTTAAAGTTAGTATCTCCATTCACAGAAAAATTGAGCAGGGGTTTCCCATGCTAAGCCCAAGGATAATAGTCGCAAAGCTTGAAAAAAAAATACTATTGGTATGAATAAAGAAGGACGACGAACAACGATGGACTCCTAATTACAATAGACAATGACAAAATGAAAAGATAAAAAGGTATTGAAGAAATTTGTCAACAAGTAGTCAAAGTTAGCATGGAATTACTAGTATCAGAATTTACGTCCATCACTTAAATTTTGAATTACTACAAATTATTCATATTTTAATGACAAAACAGTACGTAGTCAACTTGGGATCGTATTATACTAAAATTAAAAGAAAGACATTCAACTTCATTTGTTTAATCTAAAAAAAATTCAGTTAAATTTAAACCCAGTAAAACTACTCCAACCATCTCCACGAGTTCTATCACGGCCTCTTCCAGTCATCTCAGCTATTCTTACGATATCTCCCCTTTTCAATAGAACAGTCGAAACAATAGACCCGGTTTCATCGTGGCTATTTCCATAGCCACGAGAGACTTCATGATTGTTCTTTAACAACATTAAGTGAGTGGTTCCTCTTACTGCAAGGAAAGAAACCGCAAAGTAATACATTCCATTTACAGGAGCAGTAAAAAGACCGGTGTGTGCATTGTATCCTCCGCCTTCATTTAAGTAAACTTTGTCAAATACCAGTGTTTGCAAGGAAGACAATGTAATGTCTGTCGTCCGTGTTGCCGAAAAGGCTATTGATCTACTTTGTGTTGACTTCACTTCTATACCTGAAAAAATTTAAATGTCACTGTTAATTGCATGTAAGTCAATAGATGCATGTCAATATTCAATATTGTATTTGTCTTTGTGTTTGTATGTTTTTGTCAGCATGTATGCGTGTGTGTATGGTACATTGTACATTTCTCAAACGGTATGGTCCTCGCATGTATACAGGTGTTATTTAATTTAGATAATATGAAACAATATGTGTTTACATTGAAATAATGTTCTATTTTCAATACTAAGCAAAAAAAAAAAAAGCATTATATTCAACAATAGAAATAATTGTCCCGCTTGCCTAAAAAAATAAACTATTATTAACTTCAATTAAGATGCATGTATTGTCTGATTTTACTGTTGTCTCGTTAACGTATCTACCCCGAACCTCGTTTTACTCATATTTTAGACATTAAATATGTAAAAAGAAGACAACTATATGTTGTGTTTAAGGAATATCACTTTACGCTTAACAAATTTTCTAAAAAAAAAATTTTAAACACACCTTTCCCAGATATGCAACTTTCAAGCTGTTTCCATAGTGAATGACAGTTTTTTCTGACAGTGAACCCGTATGGTAACGAACATAAAATGAACAGTATCCACAATCGCGACATCTTATTTTCGATAGAAAGGCTTGTTTCTATTTAAAAAAACATTAACAAACAGAACACATGAAAATTATAAGGTGTTGTTTTCATTTTTTTAAACATGGTTTTATTCTATTGGCTAAAATTTAATACAAGGAAATCTAATCTCTGATAAATGATACATGCACAGCTGGCAAAAAAAAAAATGCTGAACAAGCATAGTTATCATGGGTGTTGGTTATTTAAGCATTCATTGTTTTACTGAGTTTGAAACTTTATACTTTAAAAAATTACAGCAAAGCAAATCAGCCAATACCGAACCATATGTTTCTCACCAATTTCTGAATGGGTCAAGAAATATTACAAGAATACTGATACATATCATAGATTTGTATTTTGCTTCCAGCATGCTGCAAAAGATCCAATCAGCAGTTAACTTAAATGTTGAGAAAACATTGACTCGTAGTACAAAAAATGGAGAATGTGTCCATGGGACACATATGATGCCCCCGCTTCCATATAACGTTATAAAGAGGTATAACGCGAGATCGGTAAGTGACACCACCCAAATTCGAACTTGATCTGAGTTTTGTGGTAATAAACATTGTGCATAAGTATCATAACATTTGGTAGAGTCAACTAAAGTTAGAAAACGGAAACCAGTTTTGGGACGTACGAAAAAGGTAACACTTAATGTCCCTCCGATGACGGCGGAGGGCATAATAATCCTCGAATGGTATGATCTTGTGAACGTTATACATACGTATTATCCAGTGACTATTCTCGCAATTACAGTCATTTTTAGCCCCCTCCCCCTCCAAAAAAAAAATGGAAAAAAGACCGAAGTCACCAAAAAGACAATTATATCTTTTAAGTCGAAGAAAACCTGACAAAACTATGGCAACTTGAAATATTGAAGCGTATGTTACTATGTGTTCAAACGCAATTTTATATGAATTGCCTTTTAAGAATGTGATTAATTGCTTCTCAAAAATCTCCGGTTAGAAATTATTTCCCAGAGTTTTTCAACAATATTTATTGCATTTCAAGCGTACCAAGATCTTACTCCTGCCTCTTAACACATATACTGTTATTAACATCAAATAGAGTCGGTCATGTACGGCGCAGGCTGATGCGCTGTTTGATAGCACATCCATACCTTTTGTAATTGACATTTGTGGATGGAATTTTATGACATTTATGCTTTTTCCACAAGACATTTGAGCTTTTGTGTGTCATGTCTTCCTTCCTTTTTATCCGAGCTTTAGACCAGCAGATGTAGAACTGGCAGAATTAAGACGCATTCATAAAAGTTTAAAGGTCAATTAATATCATAATAATTAGAGAAAATTAGAAGAAAAAAAAATAGTCATACCCATAACTAAATGTTTTCCAAGTCTGTAACATCATTATTTGCCGTTCGATATGGCAGAAGATTTTTTTATGACGAAACATTCAAGTAATATATTGTGTTTTAAAGTCGTTTCCATTCAAAGTCCAGGTTGGTATAATTGGGTTTTGATGATTGCCTTTGCAATGTTTTTGTTTTCATTTTACGGCCTTCTTTGGGTTTAGATATTAAGGGTGACCGGGGTCTAGAGTTTTCTCCCTTCTGGTAGTAAAACCAATGCTTTAGAGGGGTGTCCGTTTAGCTGTGTGTGTGGTATATATACATAGACAGAAAATGGACGTTAAATTCGATGCCTCGTGTAGGGATAGTGTCACAGGAGTCCGCAGGTGGCCTGTTTCAGGACGAGAACTTTTTAAACTGCCGCATTAATTGTTAATCTGTTCTTGACCAGAATTAACACTGTGTATAAACTACCCCGGCAAGAAATTTTTGGATTCAATAGTATCTAACGTCCGGTACGGTGACGGACCATCAACAGACAGAGAACGGTAGGCTTTCAGTTTATTTATTTGTTATTTTTATGATATTGAAGAATATACATACACATATAACTGTTTACGATTGTGAGATGTTTTCTACAACCGTTCTCGATTAATTGAGAAATAAGTCAAAAAGCACATCAAAATGAGGAATTGAGTGAAATGAGTGAACCTTGCCTCGAATTTGTTAAATTGCTCTTTAAATTGTGCACATTGTACGAAAAGAAAGGTACGGAAAGAACGATATTATCATGGAGATTGCAAGACTAGTCACTTTGAGCACCTCATTATTTGTATTTCTGTGCATGGAACGAAAGAAATGGGTCATGTCAAAATGGAAGAACACGGTTTTGTAAATGTTGTTTACCACATAAGGGCCCGGTTTTATCTTTGTTTAGGTGTCAGACCACCAATTCACCAACAACAATTTAGAACGTATGTAAAAGTAACCCTTCCCTGACAAAAAATAGTGCTTTTGATGTCATTGTTTACTAACCAACAAATTTGCAGAAATGAAACTTTTGTTGAAAGAGAAATATATGTAGACCATTTTGAGTCAAAATTTACTTGTCCATGAGTTTACATTAAAAGTTGAGGATTAATGCGCTCCATAGTATACTTATTTAAAAGACCAAGGGTTATTTGTAGCAGTTCTTGTCTTCTGAGCGTTAGTATTTCGCTACAAGACTTTAAACATTGGTTGAAAATTGGCATGTAGAAAGGTTGAAAATTGGCACGCAGAAAGGTGAAACATGTACAATTCAGGTTATACCTGGTTTCTATGAAGTTAAACTTAAGGTAAAATATTTAGAAAGCTGTGAAAATTGCAAAATTTGGTTGGATAGGGATTTTGAATCGGTGGTCTGACACCTATAGGACCCAGTTTTGTTTTGTTTTGAAGCCACAAATTTATGCAAAGCAATTAACACGGATCTGAACATTGTCCGTCCACAAAAATTAAATATATGAGCCATAAAGATGTTATTGTAAAACAAACCTGGCGTGTTAAAATTTTAAACGGGAACTTAGGGAGTACACATTTTTCGAATGCTATACGTTTACCTTATTGCACTTATCTTCGAACTAAGTATAAATGGAATATGAATACTTTATAGCGTGCACTTACCTTAATTTTTTTATAACATTATGATGTTTGTTTGTTTTCTATAATAATGTAATGATGTAAAAATAAGAAGATGTGGTATGATTGTGTTTATCAAAAGAGTAAAGCTAGTATGCTTTACTATACTATACGCTATGTTTACAATATATTTACTATCATTTACTAATTCATTCATTCATTGACGGACAGTCAGAAAAAAGACTTTAGTCTATACTATTCTGCACGAATTAATCATACATGCAAACCCGCTAAATTTTCTGGTACTATATATACTGTGTTACTCGTACTAATGCGAGTTTTAACACTTGAGCACGCACATAACATAGCTGTGGGAAATTTCAAGTT
Organism: Mytilus californianus; assembly: GCF_021869535.1. Classification (NCBI taxonomy): domain Eukaryota; kingdom Metazoa; phylum Mollusca; class Bivalvia; order Mytilida; family Mytilidae; genus Mytilus; species Mytilus californianus. The sequence continues at coordinate 9,639,936 of NW_026262745.1, forward strand.
AACATTTGAAATAAATGTATATTACAATTATGTATTTTCAATGTGAATACAAGTTGGTTTGCAACTTATTAACGTCACTATATCTTCGTCTTATTTAGAACAGTCAAGTGGCCATTTACCTCGTGAAAAATTCCAAATGAGCCAACTTTCAATCAGAAACCAAATGACGTAAAAGTGAGCAAATATAGGTCACCGCATGGCATCCAACAATGAGAAATAATGAAAAAAGCCCCGAAATGAAAAATGTAAAAAAAATTCAAACGAGAAAACTAACGACCTGATTTATGAACAAAATAAAAAACCAAAAACAAATATGATATAAAGCAGCAAAAGACAACCACTGAATTACAAGCTCCTGGATTCGGGACTGGCACAAAAAGAATGGCGCGGTTGAACGTGTTATCGTCCCCCTTAAAAAAAAAACAACAGAAATGTGGTATATCAGCACAACATAAGAACAAACGATAAAAATCAGTTGAAAAAGGCTTAACTCATTCGATTACAGCGTCTGTATAGTAAATACGCGACTGAGTTGTTTTCTCTTTTTTATTAAATTTTATGATGGTATGCGATATATTTATATTATATCAGAGGCGGATCCAAGGTGTGTAGAGGGAGTACGCCCCTTCCCCCTTTGATAGATAGAAATAATTATTATATCATGTTTTTTTTTCACGATTTAATATGAATTACGTTCCCCTTTAAAAAATCCTCGATCCACCCCTGCATATTGCAATTGACAATTATATACTTGACCAACGTCACTAAAATGTAGAACGGTCTTTTGTGGTGAGTTGTCTCGTTGGCAATTATACCACATCTTCTTATCTTTTTTTATTTTGAACATTTGTCAATGTACAATAACAATTACACAATGGAGAGATAAAAGAACCGTTTATTTATAAAATTATTGATAAGATAATCACTATTGTATTTTCTAGATGGCCTGGGACTATTATACTAATTTATATTTAGTATAATAGTTACATGGAGGGGTAAAAAGATTTTTAACGCGTTATTATTGTGATCCTTTCCGCCTTATGGGAATTCATTTTCTAGGGCGATTCTGCATGCATATATATTTGTCTAATTCTCTTGCTTTATAATGAACATTTAGTTTTTTTGCGCATGTCACAAGTCAGGAACCTCTTGTCTTTGTTAGTCTTGCATGGTTTTTTACTTTTGATTCATTTATATGTTTCGGAGTTTAGTGTGACGTCCATTAGCTGAACTAGTATACATTACTGTTTTTTCTCGCTGTGTTAAAGACCCATTGGTGGCCTGGGGCTGTTTTCGACGCATTCCCCGTTTCCATTCTCAATTTATTTTATTTAGTGTTCAGAATATTTATTTTCAAACGATCATACTACCCTCCTATTTAGAGTGGAATATCTATTAAGATAACCATCCTGTTGTCCAAGAAAATCACATATCAAATGTGTGTCCTTCAATTTTCAAGGCCGTACACTATCCAAATTTGAACACTTAAATTTACATCATGCATGTAAAAAAAACTCAAATTGTGTTACAAAACCTTCGTTTCTTTGTATTTCGCCGTTAAGAATTTGTTTTATATACAAAGCAAAATCAAAATTATTTTTGTTCCATTAAAGCAGGGATTCAAGTGTTTACGGATTCAAATAAATAATAAATAATCCTCTGAAAGAAATCGTTTTCCAACGAGCCATCAAACTCCTGTTGAACGCCGGATTTGAATTTATGCATATTCATTTTTTTCTATGACAAAACCGGGTAATACAAATCGACAAAACTGGGTCCTTCAATTTTGACATGACCCATTTCTTTCGTTTCATGCACAGAAATACAAATATTGACGTGCTCAAAGTGATTAGTCTTGCAATCTCCGTGTTAATATCTTTCTTTCCGTACAAGGTGTACAATTTAAAGAGAAATTAAACAAATTCGAAGCAAGGTTCACTCAATTCCCCATTTTGTTGTGCCTTTTTACTTATTTCTCAGTTTATCTAGAACGGTTGTAGAAAATATTACATATCACAATCGAAAATAGTTATATGTGTATGTATATTCTTCAATATCATAAAAATAACAAATAAATAAACAGAAATCCTACCTTTTCTCTGTCTGTTGATGATCCGTCACCGTACCGGATATTAGATACCATTGAGTCCAAACATTTGTGCTGGGGTAGTATAGACACAGTGAATTATGGGGCGATTTTTCGGGTTGAATTTAAAAGGGGCAGCTATAGGAGGATTTTTAAAATAAAAATCATGGCCTGAGAAGAACTGGGGGAAAATCTTGCCTGAGACAGGATTAAAATCAATATATTGCAGAGTATAACTGTTTGTGTTTAGACGTTATGATAAGGGAAAAATAGATTTAAACTAGAAGTTATTATCATTAATTGGTGTCGCATCATAATATTGACTACCGGTGATTTAAAACGGGACACTGTGCTTTAAAACGGTCAAAGAGAAGAAAACTCCAATCAGATAAAATTTGAGCAGGGTTTTCCCATGCCTAGCACGAGGATAATAGTGGCGAAGTTTAAGAAAATGCAATTGGTATGAATGACGTGGGACGACGAAAGATGGACTCATAAAAATGACAATAGGCAATGACAAAAAGAACAGATAAAAAAATATTGTAAAAAATTTGTTTACAAGTATCCAAACTTTGCATGGAACTAGCAGGTCCGAATGATGGCGCTAATTCTTACGTCTTTATTGAAAAAAAATATGTAAGATGGTTTTAAACAGAATTCAAGTCCATCACTAAAATTCTGAATCAATACAATATATGCCAATCTTAAGGACTAAAAAAAAGTACTTAGTCAACATTGGATCGTATCATACTAAAATCAAGATATTCAACTTCATTGGTTTAAATTTTTTTACAATTTAAAACGATATTTCAGTTTAATTCAAAGCCAGTAAAACTACTCCAACAATCTGCACGAATTGCCTCACGTCCTTCACCAGTTATCTCAGCTACTCTGATGATATCTCCCGTCTTCAAATGGGCAGATGAAACAATAGACCCGATCTCATTTGTGCCCCTAGCGTACCCTCGAGCGACTTCGTGATTGTTCTTTAGAAGCAGTAAATGAGTGCTGCCACTTTGTGCCTTGAAAGAAACTGCAAAGTAATATATTCCGTTTACTGGAACAGTAAACCAACCGGTATGTGCACTAACCACCTCCTTCATTTAAGTAAACCGTATCAAACTCCAGCGTTTGTAAGGGGGATAATCCGATGTCAGTTGTCCGTGTTACGGAAAAGGCAATTGATCCAAGTTGTGTTGGCTGGATTTCAATATCTAAAAAATAGTTAAATATCACTCTAATATTACACGTAGGTCTAAAGATGCATATCATTATTTGATTACAATGTTGACTTTACATGTCAGTCTCTCTAATCTGTTTTTGCTTTTAGTCGCGTGTGTGTGTGGTTTTTGTACATTTTTAAAAACGTTATGCTACTGGCATGTAGAAGGTCAAATATACAATCAATCATACCATGAAAATAAATGTCATATTTGCAATACTAAACAATAGTGTATCATAATATTCAGCAGGCGCAAAATTTTCTCATTTATTGAAGAAAAAAAACAACGAAAGCGTACATTAACCTTAACAGACAATCTGCCAGAAAACCATGCATAAAGCTCCCAATGTAATATCATATTGATCTAAACATTTTCATCCATGATACATTCATAACAAATACTCTATATGTAAACTATTCAAAACAAAATATTCAATGGTAGTCTCTTTATGGAGCGCCATCTATAAATAGCCATTTATGGTCAAAATAAATCTGAAATTTGGCTGTTGGGTTGTTTTCTCGTTAACGTATCTATCCCACACGCACAGTTATATAAATATTATAGGCATTAAATGATTAAATAGAAGAAAACTGCAGGTTGTATTTAAGCAATATGACTTTGCGCTCAACACGTTTTACATATTTTTAAACAGGGGCCTCGGTGGCCGAGTGGTCTAAGTAGTTACTACTGTAATCACTAGCCAGTAAACACTGAGGTTGTGAGTTCGAACCCCGCTCGTGCGGGTGCATTCGACTCCAATCTTAATTGACTAGGATTGTCAGTTTTCCTATCGAAGGTCGGTGGTTTTCTCTGGGCACTCCGGCTTCCTCCACCAATAAAAACTGGCCGCCACGAAATAGCCAAAAAGCGGTGCTTAAAAGTGGCGTTAAAACATCAAAAATAAAAAAATAAAATCATATTTTTAAACAAACCTTTTGCAGATATGCAACTTTCAAGATGTTTCCATAGTGAATGACAGTTTTTTTCTGGCAGCCCGTATGATAACGAACATAAGATTAACAGTATCCACAATCGTGACATCTTATTTTCCTTTTGGCTGAAATTGAATACAAGGAAACCTTTTCCCTGATAAATGATACATGCACAGCTGTCTAAAAAAGAAAAAAGAAAAAAAAACGCTGAACAAACAGGATTATCGGGTATTGATTATTTTAGCATTCATTGTTTTACTAAGTTCGATATTTTATTCCTGTAATAAATTACAACAAATCAGCCAGTACCGTAGCATATGTTTCTTAACAATTTCTAAATGGGTCAATAAATATTTCAAGAAAAGTAAAATATATCATAGATTTGTGTTTGGCTTCCAGCATGCTGCACAACGATTCAATCAGCAATCAACTTAAATGTTGCGAGAACATTTCCTTAGACAAAGAGAGTCGCGAAACAAATAATCATCGAATGGCATGATCTTGTGAACATAATATATAATTTTATCCAATGGCTATTCTCGTAATTACAGTTTCTGTTGTTCCGTTGTTTTCCTGTTATAGTTGATGTGTTTCCCTCGGTTTTAGTTTGTAACCCGGATTCGTTTTTGCTAATCGAATTATGACTATTGAACAGCGGTATACTACTGTTGCCTTTATAATGCATAAGTCGAAGAAAACCAGGCAGAGTATGAAAAATTGAAATGTTAAAGCGTTTGTTATTATTTGATTTTAAATGAACTGCCTTTTATGAATGTGACTAATTGCTTTTCCAAAAGTAGAAATAATTTCCCCAAGTTTATCATCAACATCATTAATTGCATTTCAAGCGTACCCTGATCTTACTCCTGCCTCTTAAGATATATTCTGTTATTAACCATAAATAAAGTCTGTCCTGTTCGGCGCAGGCTTATGCGCTGTTTGATAGGATAGTTATGCCGTTTGTAATTGACAGTTGCGCATCGGTTTTTTATGATATTTGCGCTTTTTCTACAGGACATTTGAGCTTTAGTGTTATTACTGCCTTCCTTTTTTATCCGTGCTTTAGACCAGCAGATTTGGGAACTGGTGGAATTAAGGTCACATTATTAACAATTTAATTCAATTAACGTCATAATAAATATAAAATTAGAAGAAACAAATAAACATTGAACACGTACAGTCATCATAGGTCTGCTTTGGCTTGATACTCGTAGTCCAAAAAATGACTAAAATGTTGATCCCGTAAGCTGTCCAAACACGAATTAATCCTACATCTGAAATAAGTATTCCATAACGTCTCTCTTTCAATTCTAAACTGAGGTGATGGCTCATCAATTACATATCTAATTTTAGATGTAGTTGACTGATTGCCTTCAAACAGATATAATGACATGATGAGTTAAGTGAAACTGTTTGTTCTAGTGATTCTGGAACATTAATGTTCGTTTAATGTGTGGTTGATGTTATTAAGACTGTCCTAGTTTTTCAAATCTGTAACATCATATAATTGCCTCTCGAAAGCAAGAGGATTTTTTTTCAAACGGAATATTCATTTCCCCTTTTGCGAGTCTCGCCTTTTCATTTTGTTTTGTTTTGTGTATGGTTACATGTATTTATTTTCAGTTCATACCAGGCCAGACTATCGATTTCAAAATCTTACTGCCACCGGGCCACCCCCCCCCCCCGGAATATTAAATGGTCGTCCCTTTATTGATAGTCTTGAAATATCGTTCTATCATTTACTGCCGTACAAGGCCTATTCCATGTTTATTTGCCTTTCACGTATATTCCATAATGAAATATCTTTCAAAGTCTTCCTCATATTGATTGACTTTATAAATGGTCATTTCATTCATTGACTTGCAAAGCCAATCCCCTTTTTTGTTGCAAATAAAAAAAAAATATGCCAAGAATATTCCATTATTAAATGCTTTTCAAGTTCTATCCCGTTATTCACTTATTTATAAGGTCCATACCGTTTTTAGGTGATGTGAATGTCCTTTCAAGTCTATCTTGTAATTTGTTGCCCTTTACGATCTTTTAGAGTAATGTATTGTTTTTTTAAATTCATTTCCGGCGTACAAAATTTTAATCCTGGTATCTATGATGAGTTTATTTACAACCACTGGGTCGATGCCACTGCTGGTGGAGGTTTCTCCCCGAGGGTATCACCAGCCCAGTAGTCAGCACTTTTGTGTTGAAATGAATTATCATTGATATGGTATTAGTTATAAATTTTTAGAAAAATACTTAGGATTTTCTACCCCCAGGAATAGATAACCTTAGCTGTATTTGGCGAAACTTTTCGGAATTTTTAATCCTCAATGCTGTTCAACTTCGTACCTTATTCGGCCTTTTTAACTTTTTTGATTTGAGCGTCACTGATGAGTCTTTTGTAGACGAAATACGCATCTAGCATTTTAATCCTTGTATCTATGATGAGTTTATTTCAATTCAAAATCCAGGTGATTATAAATTGTTTATTTCGTTCTAGGGTTTTAATGATTGCCTTTGCAATGTTTTTGTTTTCATTTTACTGCCGTCTTTGGATTTTGATCTCAATGATGATCGAGGTCCAGAGTTTTCACCCTTCTGGTAGTAAAACACATGCTTTAGAGGAGTGTCTGTTTAGCTGTGTGGGAGGTATACATACTTAGATAGAATGCGGACGTTATATTCGATGCCTCGTGTAGGGATAGTATCACAGGAGTCCGCAGGTGCCCTGTTTCAAGACGAAAATTTGTAACTTTTTTAACTGCCTTTTGTATTTAGGTATTTATTGTTAATCTGTTCTTGTCCAGAATATGCATGGATAATTAAAAACTTGACGTTAGGCAAACAACAAACAATCTTTTATCCTTACATGCCAAGAAATTGCCTCCGTTGAAATTCTGCAAACACCCCATAGAGCAAATTACATGGATGATTAATATTGACCATTTGGTATATGGCCGTGTTCTAAGCGATAGCTAGCTATAAAACCAGGTTCAATCCACCATTTTCTACATGTGCATAAGAAAATGCCTGTACCAAGTCAGGAGTGTGACAGTTGTTGTCCATTCATTTGATGTGTTTGTTTTTTTGATTTTGCCATTTGATTGGGGACTTTCCTTTTTGAATTTTCCTCGGAGTTCAGTATTTTTGTGATTTTACTTTGTACCTGAAGGTCATAAATTAATTTGTTGAATGAAATCAAATCTTTAGCTATACTAATGAGTTCCGTAGGAGGTCGACCGGAATTTTTAGCGAGGATTTCTTGGCATGTAACAGATAGAAAACTCAGGGTTAGAATTCATAGAACAGAAATGGGACAGTGGCAAATATTTCATGTATATTTTGAACACAGAGAGAATTACCCCGGCACCCTTTGCCAAAAAACAACCATTCTTTTTCTTATTTGTGCCTTCGGACTTTATGTTTTGAATTGTAGTTTCACTTTCCATATTCGATATTTATTCAAATGTAAGCTCCACGTGGTAAAAATCACGTGATGTAGGAATACAGTATCTTGGAGTTAGTCTATTTCTTTCTTTTCGGGCGGGGACTCCAAGCAAACAACATGCATGTGTAAAACGGCACTGCAGATTCGTATTAAATAAAGAAAGTTGCCGGTCCGGTACATGAATAGATTGGTTAGAAAGCAAGGTTTTAATTTTAATTAGATTGAAAAGCTTAATTCGAGGGTTGAAAATAGAGAGCACAAAAAAAGGGTGAGGTGTTCCACAGGGAATATTTTTATCTTATGAACTCTACATTTGAAAGGTTTATTATCTTTTTTATTTAATTAAAAGAGAGAAAAACAAATGTAAGAAAAACTGTGAATGGTCTTTCTTCCTTTCTCCCATGCCAAGAAATTGCCTCCGTTGAAATTCTGCAAACACCCCATAGAGCAAATTACATGGATGATTAATATTGACCATTTGGTATATGGCCGTGTTTTAAGCGACACGTAAATGAAGGTCATAGATTAATTTGTTGAATGATATCAAATCTTTATCTACTAATGAGTTCACGGCGTAGGAGGTCGACCGGAATTTTTTTAGCAACGGGATTTCTTGGCATGATAATTATAGGAAGACCTTTTTGGTTGAATTTAAAAGGTACCGCTATAGAAGGATTTTTAAAATAAATATGGCCTGAGAAGAACGGGAAATTAAAAAAATCTTGCTTGAGACAGGATGAAAATCAATATAATGTCCAACATAATGCCGGAAAATCTGAGTGCAAAGTTGTAAATAAAATAGGTGACTTAGCAAAAGGTGAAAATAAATACTCAGTTTGCGAGAAATAATTCCCTTATGCCTGGCGTCATTTTTAATATTCCGAAGACATGATTTTATTGTGTTGAACGTAAACCATGCATACAAATGAAAATCTTTCAATGGTACAGAGTTCATTAAGTTACGCAAACGACCTTTTTGACCAGAGGTAGCTTCTATTGGTCACCTGATTCTGTCACTACGATCATCATATCTTAAAATCTAGAAAAAATAATAAAAAAAATGTTTATGATATGTTTCAGTTGCTTTTATTATATTCAAAAGCATATCATATATATAAAGCCTTTAAGCGAATTCGAATTCTTACCATGTGGTTACCAACATCTGCATAAAAATTCAACTTTTGACTTTTCTTCTATAAATTTCTCGTTTTTGCCTTTTTTATGTCATAAATATATGGGAATCAAGTCATTTAAAATGTTTACAGGTCCTAGGGCATACAAATTACAAACTTTAATGCCTTTTAATGTGCATTGCATAGAGCAATGGCAATTAATAACATGAACATAATTAATTCAAATCAGTCACTGTGTATCTTATCTAAACCAACACCCAAACTTTTTTTCTGAGAACTCTGATGAATGCACGCTGAATGTTGTGGGTTGTGTGAAGTGAATATAAAGTTATAAATACGAATATAGGAATACAAATAAAAAATATTCGTATTCGGTTTTGATTTAATTGGCTGAATGATTACTGGCGTTTCACGCCAGTTTCTGCACTATTGGGTATATCGTGGCGTCCAGTTTTTATTGGTGAGGAAGCTAGTGTCCGGAGAGGAACACCGACCTTCGACAGGAACACTGGTAATCCTTGTTAATTAAGATCGGGAGTCGAACGTACCGTGCTGCCACGGCATCCGATTTAATTGAAAGGGGTAGGATTAAATTCAAGACTTTGCACATAAGACTTCATCAAATGAAGCAATTAAAAAAAAAAAAATTAAAGAAAAGAAAATATTTCTTTAAAAATGCTTCTCGCTCTCACTGTTCCAATGTCTTATACCGGTATTTTGACAAGAGCGTGAAGAGATTTTGTGCCATTAATCAATAAACTATATCCCTTATTTCATATGCTTAAAGTCAATGCGAGATCCACTGAAATCAGAAATCTAATACAGCATGTTTAAGATGCCTTTTAAATTAATTTTCACTGAAATCAGAAATTAATAAAACAGCATTCTTAAGATGTCTTTTATACACAATTTTCTATATTCATAACACGTATATATATAACACGTCTATTTGAGAAAAATGACACAAAAATCCTATTAAAACGACAACATTATCATTTAACATATCGTGCACATGCTTCTAATCCATGTAGTTGCTATACAGTATTCAGATTGCACATTTTTTTATTTGTAATTATTTTTCATGAAACATATTTTTATTATTTAACGAAGGGCAAAATATAAAAATAAACAAATATTTACTGGTTTGATGACCAAACATTAATTTGAATAATATAAAATGCGACATCATTCACGCTTACTTTTAGTACAGCTGTTAAAATGTAAAACGTTTTTTGTGGGGTCCTTCTGAGTTAATTAGACCTTAGTTATTGCTAACATCCTGAATAAAATAACCGTAAAATTTGAAATGGCTACATAAAAGAGACAAAAATCATTGTTAAATGTCTTTCCAAATGAATTCACATCAAAGAGTAAGGACTAATAAAAGTCGTAACCGTCACACTATTTGTTTATCTCCTTTCGGGAAGTTTTAGCAACTCGTTTGAATGATGAATTTATACCCGGCTTGTAAGATCTTGTAAGACAAAACGACCTGAACTAATTGTTCTTTTAACAAATAGCGGAATAAATGAATTCAAACATAACACTATCACTTATCTCACGAGATTTAGAGCATCTCACGTTACCATCGTCTTCTTTTTAAGCCTACGTGTTTTCATACTTCATAATCACTTCAATTGATTATCAAAGATAAGTCAATAATATTGTCATCAGTAAGTGTGGCATCTTTTGTTTTAGAGGTTATTTGCACTTTTACATATCTATAACATCGACGTATTAATTACTTAATTGAAAAAGGGAATAGCTTATGTGTATAAACAATCCCACAAGATGCAAAAGACGTTTAATTAGTCAGATGCTTTTAACTGGACGACAGTTATTGTCCCATTGTCGAAGTTATAACAAGGCCGTAGATCTTTTCACTGATCTATATTGACTTTTTATATAATAGTCGTCATCAAGTAAATAAACGGTTGGAGTCGTTGATCAAGTCCAAGAGAAATAACTCAAATCTATTTATATAGACGTCTTTATTTCAATACATTCAGTCCATGTCACCTTATTTTTCCATTATTCAATTCCAAAATGTTTTAATAACTTTATTGATCGTTTTGTCACCATGCGGGATTATAGTAAAATGGTAAATTTTAAAGTTAACAATTTTGGAATTAGTTTTAGCAGAGACATATATGTCTCTGGTTTTAGTCTGAATAAGCCTGCAAATATAGAAATGAAGTTTCAATTTTAAGGAGTGTAAATTTTATTGCATATGACTTCTGAACTGCACAAAATTAGCTTACGACGTATTCCTCAAGTCAAATTTACTTTAGGATTTCTGTGAAGACAAAATAAACAGCATTTGAATAATTTAACCGAATATTTAATAAAGTTAAGGATAATAGAAAGTTTCTCATATAAACGATTGACACCAGAGATTCTCTTGATTGACACAAAGTGTTCACGAAAACATCTACAATTTAAAAATTACTTTTTTAAAAGATGATAAGAATCACTACATGCCTGCCTTCTGTTAACATTCTGAAATAAATAGATATTTGATAGATTTATTCTCTAGAATACTACCTACTTCTGGTGAAGAAAAAAAAACGGCATCAACTTACTATCACTAATGTCACATACAAGTTAAAATTTGACACACAATGGTGACATCGACAAAATAAATCTTTACTTTTATAGATAATTAGAATTACTATACCTACCTAATTGTGATTTAATATTCAAGAGGATTGTTTTTCTTTGAAGTATGGTATTGTGTTAGAAGAAGGAC